>NC_048597.1:108130134-108464807 GCF_003668045.3 Cricetulus griseus | reverse complement strand
TCAAATGCGTAGGAGACTAGACAGTCCCCAAGACAGAAACGTTATCTCCAACTGTAAAATAAAATCGAGTGGATGTTAAAGAAGTAAAACCAGATAAGATATGCCCTCTGGACGCTGAACTTGAGCCATAAATCAAAACAGGAAACAGGTAAGCCCCCACTCTCTGGGCAATTAAAACAATACTCTTACATGGCCTGTGAGCTCAGAAGTAACCCTGGAGAGAAATCAGAATTTTTATTTTTTATCTTTTGGTTTTTTGAGACAAAGTTTCTCTGTATAGAACTAGCTATCCTAGAACTCACTATATAGATCAGGCTGCCTCAAGCTCACAGAGATCTGCCTACCTCCGCCTTTGCCTCGGGAGTGCTGGGATTAAAGGTGTGCACCACCACCACCGCCCAGCCAGAAAATGTTTAGAACTGAGTGAAAATGGAAATCTATTGTGTTATACTGGGGAGTAGCCAAGGCTGTGAGCAGAGGAAAATATATAGCGTTGAATGCTTTTGTTAGAAAAGGACAAACCTAAATTAGCCACCTAGATTTTATGACAATCTAGAAAAAGGACACATGTGCTTATTAAGTAGCTGTATCTCAGGCCAGAGGTGTGGCATAAATCAGTGCCTCACTATAGCTTCCCTGCTTAGAGATCTCCAGAGACAGGCAATTAAACACAGGTAAGATGGTTATTGACTTTTCCTGTTACAGGCCCAGTCACTTCCAAATATCACTGTCCTCATATTTTCCAACCAAACGGGAGCCACGATGCCTCCACCCACCACACACACACCTGCCCCTCGCATGTGAGCACTGTGTTCACTAGGTGCTAGTTGGGGCTTTTCTAGTCAGCTTCCTGTTTTTGAGCAGGGCATGGGTTGAGATAGTCTCATAGCCCAGGGTGGACTTGAAGTCACTATGAACTTGAGGGTGACCTAGGACAGCTGATCTTCCTGCTTCTGCCTGCCCAGTGCTCAAATGACAGGCAGGTGCCACCATGCCAGGCTCAGCTTCCTGTTCAACTCAGATTGTAACCAATCTTAGGCTAGAATGCCTCCTTTCTAACTATATACTGCTACCTAATACTAACACACTGTTTCCTGTGTCTCCCGGGCACCCCTTTACTCTGCCGGCTCTGAGGCAGGCACTGGTTTCTCCCATAGTCCAGCCCGTTTCATGTCTCCTTTTCTATCCCATGCAGAGACTGCTCAGTAATGACCTTTCAGAAACCTTTACAGAGTGAACAGGACTTCTTCTTGAAGCTTTGTGACACTCAAGGCGTATGATGCCTGCCACCGTGACTGTCTGAAGTGTGTATACTCTTCATTGGCCAGCCTTCCCTGGCCCACAACACACATGGCCAGGGTGTACCCCAGAACTTTCACTCTCCTGGCTGTTCCCCCTGAGCATCTGTCTCTGGGAGGCCCTCTATTTGTTTTCAGATGTGATATTTCCTAAGTGTCTCTGGAAGGTGTCTCTTTTGTCAGCAGAACTGGACAGTGGTGGCTCATGGTAGCTCAGTCACTGAAAAGTCACTTTTGGAAAACATGAAGGGCTGGGCAGTGGTGGTGCACACCTTTAATCCAAGCACTTGGAAGGCAGAGGCAGGCAGATCTCTGTGAATTAGAGGCCAGCCTGGTCTGCAGAGAGAGTTCCAGGACAGCCAGGGCTACACAAAGAGACCCTGTCTCAAAAACACAAAAAAAGAAGGAAGGAAGGAAGGAAGGAAGGAAGGAAGGAAGGAAGGAAGGAAGGAAGGAAACAAGAAGGCTGTGTTGGTGCACAACTACAACCTACAGCCCCAGAACTCGGGAGGCTGAAGGAAGAAAATGGTGTGTTCAAAGCCAGCTTGGGCTACCTAGGAAGCCCTTGTTTAAATACACGCACGAGCACACACACACACACACACACACACACACACACACACACACACACTTAAAGAAAAGGGGGGGGGGAGAGAGCTCCTTCCCAATCTTCCCAATGCCCCTCCTTTCCCAATGGCCACTGCTCAGTGTTATGTCCAGATACAAGACACTTTCCTACCTTTGAATCCACCAAACCACTGTTAACCTCCCAGTCCCTAGCAAGGTCACCTGCCACCAACTAACTGGGTGCTATTTGGCTAGTGGAAGAGACAAGGGAGGAAGGAACTGAAATCCCAGAGTCCCTCCCGTCCTGGAGATGAGCACCTCATTAGATTGTGCTCTTGATTGTTCACTTGTTCCAAAGATGATCACCAGCAGCATCCTTTGCAAAAAGGGAAAGAGATTTGAGTTTGACTGATAATGCTGCCAAAAGATCCTCTGCCTCATGCCCTAAGCACTAGGGAAGAGAGGGTTACAAACCTCCCAGGCTCTAAGTGTGCTTCCCAGGTGGCACAAACCACTGAAATCCCCAGGGGAGCCAAGCACCTCACACTTTGGCTGTTCTAGGATGGAGTGGCAGAGGCACCGCCCACTTAATGGGTCTGGAGCTCACATTAGAAACATCCTGCCAGGGTTTGTCTCAGGGTGTGGTTTGAGCATCAGCATCCCACATAGAGTACCTATAGATTTGGGGGAGGAGGAGATGCCATGGCTCCTGAAAGCAGGGGCAATGCTCATTGCTGCTTTGGAAGCCCAGCACGGGGTCTGGAGGGAAGATTAGGAGCAGAGGACATGGGGAGCAAGGGACAATGAGGATGGGGTTTTCAGTATCTCCCCAGAATAAGATCGTGTCTAACCAGACACCTAGGTGGTCCATGCTATGTATTGCTCTGACCCTGACATTTGGATAACTTTGAGCCATACCTTGTTGGAAACACTAAGCTGCTGTGCCATGAACTCATCCTCCTGCCTGAACAGTAATTCCAGAGGGATCCACATCACTCAAGAAAATATACTATTTATGCAATGACCAGGGACCATACCTCCTGAGCCTAGATACCAGAGGAAGCTAGGTAATCACTGTCAATCACGTTAATTGATGGCATGTGGGCACCCCTTTGCTGGGTTAGTTCTGCAGTATAGCAATGAAGTTTTATTTTTTTCTTGTACACATGCTCAGAGATTATCATTGGACAAGGAGAGTGCCAAGTGAAAATTATCAACGTGGAAAACAGAAGTCTATAATCTATCTTGGTTTGTGTATTAAACTATGGAACAGCATAGCCTTCAGAGGGCATTTGGTTTCTGCTCTAAATTGTACTTTATATGTGAAGTGGAGAGACCAGTCAAAGGATGTGGGATCCTAATCTATGTTCCAACAATTCCAGATCTTTCTAAATAATTTGTAAGAACAGAATAACAATGATTCAGAGGAGTAGACAGCATTGAGATGGTGTTTGTGTGTGTGTGTGTGTGTGTGTGTGTGAGAGAGAGAGAGAGAGAGAGAGAGAGAGAGAGATTGTGCACAGAAGGGTGTAGCTATATCTAAGTACGTTTGTGTGAAGTGTGCATTTGTGCATGTGGGGAGTACCTGTGTCTATGTACATGTGTGCATGTTGTGTGTGCCTGTGGGATGTACATGTCTATATGTGGGATGTGGTGTGTGTATGTTTTTGTGTATGTGGGCACGTGTGTGGGCACGTGTGTGTGCATGTGTTTGTGTGTGTGTGTGTGTGCATGTGTTTGTGTGTGTGTGTGTGTGTGTGTGTGTGTGTGTGTGTGTGTGTGTTTGTAGAGGAGGGGGAAGAGAGAGAGAGAGAGGAAGGAAAGAGAGAGAGATGAGAGCAATGAACTATTGATTACAAGCCAGCAAAGTAAATTGGCAGGTACTGTTCTGGGGGACACACATCTCATTCAGACCCGCAGAAACAGCCAGTGGATAAATGGAAGAAATTGCCTTGCTTGTGGCCCTTAGACCAAAATCATTACTGTGCCCATAACCAATCTTGTTTGCCCTTCTTTGGGAAAATAGCCTTGAAGTCATGTGATTACAAAACTGGGTGCCAGCAGGAGGCATAGAAGTGATGAAATTCTAGCTCGTTCTGGAAAATAAGGCAGTAGACTAAAAACTGTGACTCTTTTGAGAGTTTGAATGGCAAGCCTGTCTTCAGGTGGCTCTGGGATGTTTCATCTGTGGAGTCATGAGTAGCAGATGCTCAGTCACGAACACTGGACAGTCGAGTGGAGTTTCCACAGAGGAGAAAGAAACTGTGTCCCTCCCATGCCATCATGTCATTTGAGACAAAGCATCCTCCTCTTTAATCTCCCTGCCGTCCTAGTCATCACCTTCATCTTCATTGCTAAGACCAAAGATCATGTGGTGGGGTGTGTACTGTTGTAACAAACATATTTACAGGAAGGGAAGAAGGAGATAAGGGCAGCTAGTGAGTACAATAGCAAAATTCAAGCTCAGTCTTGAGGGTTGGTTGTTTGTTTGTTTGTTTTCAGGGCATTGGTAGGTTTGGTTCAGTTGGGGTGTGGCCTTTTTACTTTTTATGTTGAGACAGAGTGTTGTAGAAGGCTGTCTTTGTAGCAAAACACCCACCACGTCCATCAGATCAGTGGTGCCAGCTTCCAAGAGACCATCACAACAGGTCTTGCTAACTGTTATTGTTTCCTCAGAGAAGGTTCCAGGGTCACTGAACCTCCCCCTGAAGCCACTGCTTCTTTTGGCCTTTGCATGTAATTCTTCCCTAATTGCATGTGGCCTGGGGTAGTGGGCTAAAAAGGGCAATAGGAGGGGTCTCAGTCCTTGTGGCTCTCAGGAAGCCATTTTCTATGCTGGTTGAAGATTTTCCAGTGTGGTTGTTTGGGGCCACCATGATCTCACTAGTAAGCACTCACTCCTGTTCTGTGAGTAAGCCCAATAAACCCATTGGCCCCCAGGGGTGAACTTTGGTGGAACCACACTTTGGTTTGTTATCAGGACCTTTGGAGTAAGAAGCAGACATTGTTTCTGCCCCACCCACACCCCAGGAAGAATTCTGAAAGAATAGGGTCTCACTAAGTGGCCCAGACAGGCCTTGAATTTATTATCTTCCTACCTTGGCCACCACCCCCACATAGCTGGGATTATGGGTCAGTGTCCCCAGGCCTAGCCTCCAAGTCAAGTTCTTGACCAAACACACCACATATTCAAACATAACCACACACACAAAAAAAAAAAAACAAAAAACAAATTACAAAAAGAAATATGCAGTTGCAAAGTTTTCTGTTACCCTGATATTGAAGCCTAGCATGCCAAGCACACAAAGCCACATGCAGCCTGGGTTCCCCTTCCACTCTGTTCCCACAGATGTGTCCCAGAGGGACATACTCTGGCTACATTCTCGTGGATTATTTTTTTAAGTTTTTGCAAAGTGTTTTCGTATGCAACAATTTGAAGACATTGGAAACCTTCCCAGGCTCATAGCATCCTCCTCTCAAGGGAAAGATTGGTTATTTAACCCCACATATTCCACCCTGCCAAGTGCTCCTATACAATATCCCTGCACCCAGGCCACAATCACAAGGCATGGAAGTCTGTGACTGATGCACCCAGCAGTATGTTCATTAATCAAGAAAGATCGTGACTCCCATTTGCTTCACTGATAAAATTCTGAGGTGCTTTACAAAGAATTTCAAAATGACAGTCTGGATGGAATGAAGCAACAGAATCAATGCACAGTGGGCGTCCAAAGGGTTTGCAGGATTTTTGGCCTCTTCTCTCTCTGAGGGGAGACTATGATGAGGTAGGGCAGCTAGCTGCAAACTCCTGGCAGGAATTCAAGGGCGATGAGCACAGACAAGGAAACATAGATGCATGGAGGAGGCAGCCAAACATCTCCCATATGTCACTTTTCCAGTACATTTGAGTTAAAATGGCTGTGGCGTACACGGCCAAGTAGGTTATGCTAGGGCTGCACAGAAAAGAGGGAGGTTGTTTTCTTGCACGTGACCAAAGCCAGACGTGGACCAACACATGTGTACAGGTAAGTGAGCACAGTGCAAACACCTAACCATTTAAACCACCGGTGGAGTGTGAGTGGTTTGGATGTTTTGCACAGCTAGAATAAATAGTGACAAGAAGCATAGCTGGGTAACAAGGAAAAAGAGAAGATGCTGAAGCAAGAAAGAAAGGTGGCAGCAACTAACGATGAGGTTCTGTGGCTGTGACCCTCTAGGACAGCAGCTCTCAACCTGTGGGCCATGACCTCTTTGGGAGTAGAACAACCCTTTCATAGGTGTCGTTCAAGACCATCCTGCATATCATATATTTGCATTACAATTCATAACAGTTATGAACTAGCAACGAAAATAATTTTATGGTTGGGAGTCACCACAACATGAGGAGCCGTATTAAAGGGACACAGCAGTAGGCAGGTTAAGAACCTCTGATGTAAAAGCAAAGGGAGATGGATAGGTCCCTGAAAGGAAAGACCATTAATAACCAACTGGAGGTTTGACTGGATCCATGGACTTGGCGGCTCAGTCTTGTGAGGAAAAAGGTGTCTGAAGCCCCAGGTCCCGCCCTCTTCTCTGACTGCCTACAATGATGTCATTAAGACGTCTTCTGATAACTCCAGAGAAATTGAGATCATTTTTCACTTTGCTTATCAAGAAATGGGATAGAGAATAGCAATCGATGAATTCAAGCAAATGAATATGCAGGAGGGCCAGCCATGCACAGCCGAGGCCATCATTTTCCCAGAAGGGAGCCTTGACTTGTCACAGAGAGGCAGGAAGCAGGCTTCAGGACCATGGGGACTTTAGGGGTCCTCAAGGTACTCTAGGTACTAATGGAAAGCTCTCGTAGGTGTGAGACCTGAAAAACAGCCACCATCGTGATGGAGTGCTCTTTAGGCAAAGCACACTCTATTCGCTGTATGCATTTTACCTATGTGGAGGGTCAGAGAAGATACAAGGAGATGAATGCCAAGAAAACATTACTCTAGAGAGCTGAGGGAGTGATGACATCCGTGACCTCTAGCCTCATGTATAAGTTATGACCTACAGGTGTCCACACAATGCTTGGGTTGCAAAGGTCACTCTTGCACAGCTCTGAGGCACAAATGAAGACTTATGGCTTTCAGGATGTTTGCTTGTGTGTTTATTTGTTTTTACTGTATGATCTCCACCCATAAGTTTGTTTTCAAACCTAGTGCTTCAGAATTTGAGCAAAAGCTACCTGTGTGTGTGTGTGTGTGTGTGTGTGTGTGTGTGCGTGTGTATGTGTGTCAGGGAGAGGGGGGATTGCCTATCCTCTCTGTGCCTCCTCAAGAGCTAACATCTCCTCAGTATTGACAGAACCGAAAATAAGGTTCTTTCTGACCAGCTTTGAGTTGGGGAGATAGCAGCTAAGGAGCCCAGAGCTCTACTCTCCTGTGTTTGATATGAGGCTTCTGGATTCTATGACTATCTCCTGTCTGGCAGGCAAGCTGCCCTCCAGAAGCATCTACCATCCTATTGAAGAAGAAATTAGTGGAGCTGGAGAGATGTCTCAATGGTTAAGAATACAGACTGCTAATCCAGAGGACCTGTGTTTGATTCCCAGCACCTACATGGAGATTCACAACCATCTCTAACTCCAGCTGCAGAGGGTCAAATGTCCTCTTCTGGCTTCCATGGGTACTGCATGCATGCATATATACAGTATACAGACATACATGCAGACAAAGTAAATATGCACATAAAAAGAGATGACTTTTTAAAAGTAAAGAAGAAATGAGCCCAGTAGCCCACGTACCATGCATTTTGTTCTGCACAGCTGTCCCTAGTTAGAATCGGCCACTAGCCAGCAAGGAGCACCAGATGATGGAGGTTCTGCATGATACTGCAAGGGACAGAGAGAAGTGTGATGACCTTATGCCCAGAGACTTCACAGACTCTCAAGAAACATGGAGTGGTGGATAGAAGCAGAGGAAAAGACACAGAGAGACATGTGAGCTACACAGCCTAGGACCCCAGCAGAGATCTGAGCTCAGACCAGCTCTGTAAGTCAGTCAGCTATGGAGGGAGAACTGAGCAATGGTTGAGGAGACACTGGACCCTTGTGTGGGGGCACTGGGTATTCACGTGAGGACTCCACATGTATACTCTATTCCTCTCTCTCCTTCCCCCTCCTTTCCTGCCTCCCTCCTCTTCTCCTTCTCCTTCCCTCTCTCCCATGTTCTCTCCCTTCCTCTCTCTGTCTCTGGCCTCCCCTCCCTTCCCTTTTTCTCTTACTCCCTATCTCTCTCGTCCAGCCTTCTGCCCAGGAGAACTGGTGACTATTTCACAAGAATTTTGGGTTTGTGGAGATGCTGTGAGATTCTAATCTTGTGTAAAATGTTTGGTTTTACAACGTTGCAAATTCAAACGTGCAGAAAATATGTAAGCAGAAAAAAAAAAATAAGACCCCAGGGTCCAGTTTTTAATTCCTGTAAATATGCTGGTATCAAATGATTTGAAAACACGATAACAAGTGGGTTTGGTTAAAAATTGCCTTAGTCCTTTGGGGGATGTGAGCACAAAATACCCTGGCCTGGCTAGCTTATGAACTATAGAGAGTCATTGCTCACCGTCCTGGGGCTGGAAGTTCAAGAGCAAAGCTCTGACAAACCTGGCACTTGCTTCTCAACTGGTAAGATTTGCTTGAGGACTACTTCATGAGCTCATGTGTTTGCACACTAATTTCACCTACTTAATGCATTGCTTTAGAAGGCTGTGGAAACTCTGGGACTTGGGGCCTACTTGGCAGATATGGACTACTGAGTGCCCTGGAGGCTAGAACCCAGCCATGCTTCCCAAGATCTAAACAAGTTTGATCACAAGCTCCAGCTGCCATGCTTGCTCCACCATAGAGGACTGAACCCACAAAACTGAGCCAACATAAGCAGTGCCTCCCTGGAGCAGCTTCTGCCAGGGATTTGCCAGGGCAATAGGGGAAGTCACTAACATACCAGTTCAAAGATGGCGAGATCTCATGGGTCCTATTGGGGAGGCAGGCTGCTTGCTCCCTTTGTAATCCCAGTTACCAGGGCTCCACCCTCATGACCTAATCACCTCCTGGTACCATTGTCCTGGGAGCAAGGATTTCAATCTAAATTAAGGGGAAGAACGTTCAGACTGCAGCAAAGATCCCCACTGATATTTAAATACATATAGCAAAGAAGCAGCAACAGGGCAGCATCACCCCTGCCTCTCCTTGGTAGATAATGCTTGTCTACAGTGAATTCGGTTGGGCATCCCTGCCGGCTAACACAAGACCCACCACCCCAAAGGGATCTGGAGACTGTGTTATCCACAACCCATAATCTTGCTAGGAGACACAAAATGGTGTTCTATTAAACCCCCCAAAACACTTGTTTTCAACAAGGAAAACAAAACTTAGCAAAAGAACCTTTCTCCATTTAGCATTCCTGATAATTTTGCATTCCTGGGTGGTGTTAAACGTTGCTTAGATTTATAATAGGAAGCAATTACCAGACAAATTCACCACCTTCAGCTAATACGACTCCCTTCAAAATGTGATGTTTCTGAAGAAACAGATAAAAGCCAGGCTGAAGTGATCACATTTGGGGAGGCAATTCCTTTTATATCTTTGTAAAAGTGATTACAGACAAATTTCCCTTGCCAAAAAAGCCAACGCCTAGTGCATATGTACTTTATTTTTTTGGCATCCCTCAGCCCCTTAATTTTTTTGCAATTAGAGAAAATATTTGATGATAATAACATCTCTCACTTGAGTCAGATAAATTCCCTTCCCCTCCTCTCTCCCTCCCAGCTTCTCCCACCCAGCTCCCCCACCCCAAATCCATTTTCCACAGAAGAAATGTAGTTTACTTCTCTGGGCTCATGGGTCACCTCCACCAAATGGTATAGCTTTCACTCCACCCACCCCCTTGCCCACGCACATCAGTCTGTTTCCACTCTGGGCCAGAACCCAGTGGTCCTTACCCTGGGTGGTAAATGGAATGTGGAATGTACTTGGGGACAGACAAGATTGATGGGCTGGGGCTCGGCTCAGCAGGGAAGCTTTTCTAGGGTGTATGAGGAGGCCCTGTGCTCCAACCTGGCCCTGCATGGAGAGTAGGGGGAAGTGGAGAAAGGTAAAGAAAGGAAGGGGAGGAGAGAGAGAAGTGGGAAGCAAGCAACCTTTGGAAGCCCATTGATTGAGCTTGGTCTTGGAAATGGAAAGAGCACACTTACTAATCAGGGTGCTGTTGCAATTCCATGGGGTGCTTTTGCAAAAGGTCTGACATGGGACAGCTGCCTGCCCTCCTCTCCTCCACACTTAGGAGACGACCATACTTCCAGGTCCCACCCCTCCATGTCAGCCCTCAGAGTAGATAGATGCTGAAGAATTTTTACCAGCCCCTTGAAAGGCCACTCTCACCATATCATCATATGTTGTCCCTCCCTCTCTCCCTCCCTCTGTCCCTCTGCATGAGTCTCCTATAGCAAAAGCACCAGGCACTCACTCACCAGTTCCTCCCACTTCTCACACCTCCCAGCGTCCCTCGTGGTGACATGGTATTTCTGGGAATGTGAGTAAACGTGATGTGGATTGCCCACCCCACCCACCCGATGTAGTTGGGGCCAGCCAGGGATTTTACAGCCCTTGAGATCATTTTATTCCTTCTCCCCTGCCTGAAGGCAAGAGGACTCAGGTTCAATGGTTAAGCTGTCCTGAGTCCCCAAATGACCACACACAGGAGATTCTTCACTCTCTGGGATCACCTTAGTTGAAAGGGGCATAAAATTGTACAGTGAGCATAGTTCCCCATCATCCCTGGCTTCTTTGTCATTGTGTCAGGCGTGGTGAGAGACAATAGATTGTCCTGAGCCAAACGAGGCAGATCCTCACTTCACCACCCGGAGTGTCATGATAAAACCTTGACACAGCCTCTTTAGCTTCTGCCCTCTTCCCTGGGACTGTGACCCAAATGAGCAGTAGACAGTGTCTTTTCATGGAGTCAGAGCAGGACCTCCATGGTCTAGCCTGTCCCTGCTCCTCAGTTGGCTCTATTACCCAAGCCTGACCCTCTAGCCCTCTGGATTCTACAGACCCCCAACATCCTTCTGGAGACTCCCTTTTGGCCTGAGGGAGCCAGGCTCTGTCTTGCACTTGCAGCATAGAACCCTGAGTAATACAGCTGATATCAGGGCAAAAAAATGTTTACACATGCTTGGGTGTTCTCAGCCAAGCCGGCCACCCCCACCTCCCCAGCCAGATCTGATGCAACAGCCAGGCAGCCACACCCTTGGCTCCAGCTCTGTGGACACGTCTCATGAACAATGCTAAAACCACCAGTCTCTGTCCGTCCTCTAAATTCTGAGGGCTGAGCAATACTACAAGAAGTGTCTCTGTTTCCCAAGCTATGTGATAAAACCTGACTCTTCCCAGAATGTGGGCGGGTGACTTTCAGCAAAGACTAAAGGGATGTGACTTTGTTACCACTCCTTGGCCCTGGTGTGATACCACCAACACCAAAATACACAGCATTTTGGATACATTCCAACCTTAGGTTGCTATGTCTGTGGATCACAGGGAATCTAGCTCTGTAAAGTAGGGAGGTCAGGGCCACCTGCTGTGACAAGTGATCCATGCTTATCCATCATATGCAGGGATACAGGGTCCCCAAGTGGCCACAGCACTCCTCACGTGTGACTCAGAACAAGTTCCTCCAGCTATGTCTTATCATGTAGCATTGATACCCTGCACCAAGCCAGAAGAAAGGAGAAAGCATGGCAAAGATGACTCACTTGGTAGAGCGCTAGCTGTGCAAGCCTGAGGATCTGAGTTCAGATCCCCAACACCCCTGTACAAGGCTAAGAATGGCAACACACACCTGTCATTCCAGCTCTGGGGAGGTAGAGGCAGAGGAAATCCCTGCAGCTTCCTGATCAGCAGGTCCAACCAACCAGCAAGCTCCAGGTTCAGCAAGAGAACATATCTTGGGGCTGGAGAGATGGCTCAAGAGCACTGACTTCTCTTCCAGAGGACCTGGGTTCAATTTCCAGCACCCACCTGGTAGCTCACACCTGTCTGTAACCTCATTTTCAGGGGACCTGACACCCTCACAAGGACATATATTAGACAAAACACCAATGCTCATAAAGTAAAAGTTTGAAAAATAAAGAAAAATGTTAAAAGAGAGAGAGAGCCTATCTCAAAAAGTGGGCAGGCTGGAGAGATGGCTCAGTGGTTAAGAGCACTTACTGCTCTTCCAGAGGACCTGAGTTGAGTCTCAGCACCCATGTTAGGAGGCACACAACTCCCTGTGACTCCAGATCCAAGGGAATCTACACCTCTGGTCTCTGCAGGCACCTGCACATATGTAAGTACACAGACCCGCATACAAACCCATAATTAAAAATAATAAAATAAAAAGTTAAACTCCTTAAAAAGTCATAGTATTAGTAATAAATACAATAATAATGATAACAATAATAATAATCTGGAGTTCAATAAGGAAAGAAACCCAACGTTGACCTCTAGACTATACACACACACGCACACACACACAGAGCAAGGCAAAACTGGGTAACCAGTCATGTGGGGGAAGCATTTACAGGTCAGGACATGTCTCCCCAATACCTCTTCTAGTCACCTCCCATTCACCACATAATACCACTGGGACACTAGATCACGGGCCACATGGTTACACGTGTGCTGAAAATGAAAAAGGAAGTCAGAACGAAACTGCTGTCTGTCACCCGCAGAGAGCTTCACACATAGGCCACGGGGCTGAGAGCCACAGACACCCACAAACATCATCAATCATGGGCCTGTTGAAAGGGCTCGGCAACCTGATAGGTTGGCATTTCTGGCGGTTCCGGGGCTGCTCCTGGGAGCTAAAGTCCATGACAGCAGAGGGAAGTGTGGCCTCCTTTGGTCATTGCAGTTGCTGCCCAGGGTCACATAAGATTTGTTTTCAGGTGCCAAGATCCTACTGAGCGAAGACCTCGGTGTGGCAGTGTGCATACTGAGTCACGGGACTTCTGTGGACTTCGGCGGACCCTTGGTGCATATGCAGGTTGCTGGAGTCTCGGCTCCTTTTCCCCACCCTCTTCCCATCTAAACAAACGGAGGGGAAATGAACAAAGGAACGAGCTGCTGCTGTGTCCTCATTCGCCCTTAACGATCACAAACCCGACTGTTGGCGTAGTCTCCCCACACCTGAGAATGCCTCCTACACGCTCTACCGTGAGCCTTCTTCTCTGAATGCCAAGAGGGCGGGAGGTCCACAGAGCCTGCACGCTGATAACGTTCCCTGGGTGGGACCAACCATAGCACACTGAATAAATTTGTCCACCTGTGCTACGGACCACTCCACCACCTCTTCTCAAGCTGATTCAGGGACTAATCACTTCTGCCATCTGGAAAATCTCCAATGCATCTGTCGGACCCTTCAACAGTGCATGAGGGGAATTGCTACCTGGAACTGCTATGCAGAAGTCCCAAGGATGAGGCCGAGTGAGCATGTCTCTCAGGACCGCAGTGTCCTGGGAACTTGCCATCCCAAAGGAGTAACAGAGGACAATTGAGACAAACAGGAGATTGTGGACTGCCTGCTAGGTCTCTGGCCTCTCTGTCTGGCTGTCGAAAGTCCGCAGGCCTCCCTCAGTTCTAGAATTCTGTGGCCGAACCTCTGAGCCCTCTGCTCTGCTGCCTCCTGGTGGAAGTTCTCTGTAGATTCACACTCATTGCCTGGCTCCCCAGGTACAAGCTGTTTCCGGTAGAGAAAGAGCCTTGGTTCCCGCCTCCCCCCCCCCCCTTCTTAACAGCCCGATAAGGGGGGACGCCCGTTAGCGTCAAACCACCCTCATCCTTGTCCCAGATGCACCTCCTTATTCTTTGCTCTCCTCAGTGACCCAGCCCCCCAGCTGCCAAAGATGTCCCTCTTTGAAGTTCCCTCCCCTCCAGTTGACCCATACATTCTGAAAGCCTCCTTCGTGCGCAATTTCAACCCTAACTTCCAGAGCTGACTGTCATCCAGCCCTGTGCTGTGCTTCATATCCACATGGCATTTAGCATCGGACGGGCAGGCTGTGTGTGATTATCTCCCAAACTACGGTGACAGACTGTGACAACACGGGGCCATGCTATTTTCTTCATCCCTCACCCTCAGCCAATAGCAGAGGTCATTTAGTGGGTGACTTAGAGGAATATGCAGGCTACCAGGCTGTGGGCACCTGGTTTCCTGAACCAGTGATGGGGAGAAAAACCCAAGGGGAGAAAAACCCAAAGGGAGAACGGGCTTTACAAGCCCTTGGAGGCCTCCATTTGGGACACACCTTGCACTGAGATTTTGAACAGAAATGTGACCCGAGGACCACAACATTGGTATCATGTGAGTGCTGGCAATACACCCAGGCTCACCCAGATTCACCAAGTCACGTCTTCACTGCTCTGGGACAAGATCTTGGGGACTCGGACGCACATGCATGAGCATTTGGAGGCAGCTACAGTTCCCCTGCATAAACCAAGAAAACAGCAGCCACAGCTGTGCCTTGGTTCTGTACCAGCATCTTGCCCCCCAAAGACCTGCTAAGCATCCCTAAGATCTTAGAACCCCCCACAGCAGCCTCATTTAGCCAGACTCTGACGTTCGAAAGCTACGTTGGTCCCCCAGACAATATCCCAGCTTGCCCGACATATCTGCTGCCTAGCATCAACGGAGATGCTGTAGTGGATGTGGGACTTGGGTACCACTGCAAGGTCTCCCAATTTCGTTTGAGCTTCCTTTTGCACTTCTCCCAACAGAGCCTCTGTAGAATCCATTCACTGAAGCTTAGCATATCATTTCGGGATGTAGCTTTAAACAGAAATACCAGCATAGATGGTGAGTGAGTGGCTTGGTCCACTCCAAGTGGGAAACGTGGCCACCCCTGCCCAGCCCCAATGACGTCATTTTAGTTTCTTCCTCAGGGGTTGATACCTACATATCTGGGGCTTTGGATGCCTATCTTTTGGGTAGAAATCCCTGAAGTTACATGGCAAATGTGTCCCTAGTTTTCCTCCTCTCGCTGGCACTAAGAGATACCTCAGACCCCTTCTCCCAAGGTTAAAATGCTCCAAAGAATGTGAGGGTCTCAAGGACAGTAATTCTGCAAGACCTGGAAGGAAAAGGATGTGTCTACAGCCCTGCATACAGCACTGTCCAAGCCAAGACCTGTGGAGTAGCTTTTCTTCATAACCATTGGCAAACCTGTGTGTTGTAAAGGACTGTCTTGCCTATGACCCTTCCAACCTTGAGGTTCAGGGGTCACTACATTTATATACATATATGTATAAAATATATAAATGTATAATATATATGAAATGAATGTAGGTAACAAATGTGGACCTTTTGAACAAATCCCCTTGTAGGCTTGTGATCACAGTATGGAGCATGGGCTCCCCCAAATGGCTAATAGGGGAAATGTCCAGGGGTGTTGGCCTCTGAAGCCCAGCAGTTCAGAAGCATCTGAGACACTAGGGACTTCCAGGTGAGATGAAAATGACAAATGGGTTCTTTCACTGGGGAGCACGCACTCTAGCAGGATGGATCATGTCTGCAGTTAGCAGAGGGCACAGCTCACTCATGTAGTCTAGGACCAGATCTCTGTCTGTTAGCCAGCCGGTCAGCACCAAGCATAAGGGAAGGAAGGACCTGGCAGGCACCTATTTGATGGATCAGGAGGATAGATGAACAATAGCAAACAGATGATGAGGACTCAGAAACATCTGAAAGATTCCCGAGAGCATGCAGAGGATCAATCTGTCTCTTCCTCCATCCACATCTGTCTCCTTTTCTTCTTCTCTCCATCTCTGTCTCCATCACTCTGTCTGTCTCTATATCTCTCAGATGATGCCTGAATCAAGGGATGGTGAACAATAAAGATGGAAGTAAGGGCTCTTGCCAGACAGAGGTGCTCTGTCATCAGCACTGGCCACACAGAGCAAGTCTGTGGAATGCCAGGCCGTGACAGTTGAGAAACAACCTACTAAGTCACTGCACAGGGTGTGAGGGACTCTGCAGATGGCCTGGCTAAGAAGCCTGAAATGAGAGGTCCTCCCGATTATCAGGGAGGTGTTGCAATTATCAGACATATGACAAGGCATCTAAGGTTTGGGGGGAGGGCGGAGGCAGGCAGGATGAAGGAGGAAAGGAGGGGGGACACACTGATGTGGGAGAGCCTCACATTAGGCAGGATCGTGGTGCCTCCCACAGTTGAAAAAGACATGAAGAATTCTCCCAGAAGCCTCTGGAAGGCAGCCCTGGAAACACCCTGGCTTTTCCCTTCTGGCTTTTAGAAATATAAGAAAATAAATTTAAGTCACAGAAAATAGAGGAGACAAAAGTGACTGGGGAGGAAGGGATGAGATAGGGGAGGAGGTACATGGGCTTGCAGGAGGCTGGCACCTCCCAGAGCAGGGCAAGGCAGCAAGGTCCATGGGATGCCTGGCTGCTTTGGCTGTGGGGAGTGGGTACCATCCTCAGAGGGCTTTAAATGGTGTCCTTTGATGAATAGCGAGGGCTCTTAAATGATCCCCTGCCAAGCCATATTTTCTATGCCTAGGGAGGATTCATTGGTAATGATGAAAAAGGACCAGGAGCCACACTCAGCATGGCACCGGAAGTGAGTCCTCTGGAGATGTTGCAGGCTGCCCTGTTGCCACATTTAGAGAGGAAAAACATATCTGTGGGTTTCACCCCTGGACTCATGGTAAGGCTGCCCCATGAGTGTTCAGAACAGGTGTCCCGACACATCTCCGAAGAACCCCGTAGAGAGGGACCCCTTAGGCTGGACCTGTGAGTCTCCATGTTCTGGTGATTTAGATCAAACAATTGTCCCTGGTAACCAGCTCCACCCTGCTTAGAAAGCCCAAGAACAGGGCCCAAGACTCAGTAACAGTAACTTCAGAATAAAACAGGCATGTGAAGGAAATAGAGACTGTAGCTGACCATGAATAGCACAGCTGCTGTGGAGCCATGCTGATCCAGAGCCACCACTTGACCTATAAACCCACTCCTGGCTGCGTATAGAAAGGAAGTAAAAACAGGTGTTCAAATCTGCCACACACAAAGACTGCTTACAATAGCCAACGAGTAAGCACCGAATGCTCGCTGGCGATAAGTGGCTATGCAAATGTGGTCCATGCACACAGCTCTCAGAGCTCAGCTACAGAGAGAAATGAGGTTCTGCCACATGCTACCACATGGGTCAGTTTTAAAACATGAGCCGAATGAGAAGCTAGGCAGAAGGCCACATTTAAATGAGCTTTCCAGAAGAGGAGAATGCATGAATGCAGATAGAGAACAGATTCATGGTTGCAGAGGCTGGTGTTCTGGTTTGCTTTTTCAATTCCTGGGATAAACGGCATACCCCAAAACAACTTGGGGAGGAAGGAGTTTATTTGGCTTATGCTTCTAGGTCACAGTCCATCATGGAGGGAAGTCAGGGCAGGAACTCAAGCAGGAGCCAAGGCAGAAACTATTGGGGGAAAAAAAAATGCTTACTGCCTTGTTCTCTGGGGCTTATTCAGCTGGTTTTCTTATACAACACAGAATCACCTAGGCCCACAGTGGGCTGGGCATATCAAGAAAATGTCCCATAGACATATCCACAGATCAGTCTGATGGAGGCAACCCTTCAATTGAGATTTATTCTTCCCAGGTGATGAGGTTTATGTCAAGTTGACACAGCTGGGAAGGCAGAGTGGGAGCAGTTGTTAAAGTTAAAACCTTTCTTTTAGCCAAGCGTTGGTGGCGCATGCCTTTAATCCTAGCACTCAGGAGGCTCTAGAGGCAGGCGGATCTCTGTAACTTCAGGGTCAGCCTGGTCAACCAAGCGAGTTCCAGGATAGGCTCCAAAACAACACAGAGAAACCCTGTCTCGAAAACAACAACAAAACATTTTCTTTTTATTTAGATGGAAAAGAGGAGATGATGGGGGCCGGATATTGGTGGCACACGCCTTTAATCCCAGCACTTGGGAAGCAGAGGCAGGTGGATCTCTTGTGAGTTCAAGGCCAGCCTGGTCTATAAAGTGAGTTCCAGGATAGCCAGGGTTACACAGAGAAAGCCTGTCTTGAAAAACTGAAAGGAAGGAAGGGAGAGAGGGGGGAGGGGGAGGGAGAAAGAAAGAAGGAAGGAAGGAAGGAAGGAAGGAAGGAAGGAAGGAAGGAAGGAACTGCTCAAAAACCTGGAGGAGATGGCCCTTCCTCCCATGAAGCTGTTGAGTGTGGCACCTCCAAGCACCAAGCAGAGAGGCAAGACTGGAACAATTCAGGCTCATACTGCATAAGAAGACATGAAAATGTTGCAGTAAGACATTCATATTGGGTCCAGGGAGCCGTTGGCTGCCCAGGGAGTGATCAGTCAGGTGGCTTGGCCTGCTATAACTCTAAGGTTGTCACCTCCTTGGCCAGATATTCACAGTTGCACAGGAACCTGACTCTCTGCTTGCAGTCCCCCACTTACATATGACCTTTCTATTGAGGCTGTCGCCCTATGAGACTTCACTATAGAAGCATGAGTCTACTTCTGCATTGGAGAGCCCTCAGAGATTGAAAAGGGAAAATCACTCTTGTCCGCCTGGCGTCTATTGTCACTTAAAGGTCTGCTGAAGAAAGGTCCAACATGGGGTTTCAAACACTGAAAGCCCAGAGTGCCTTCAGTGTATTTCAAGACTCAGAGCTCCTCCAGGGGAGAAAGTGAAGCCGCATCAAGGAGCAGGGTGAGCCGCACGCTCTTTCTGTCGTGGCTTTCTAGAAGACACAGCTTGAGTGTAGCATCTGAACTTCATAGTCAGGGGGATTTCTGGGCCTATTTGAAAAGGTCACAAGGCAGCCAGCCAGTTTTCTTCTCTAAAAATACTTTCAGTTCAGCTCTTTGCTTCCCACTTTGCTGTCCCCAGTATTTCAGGACCACTCAGAGCAAGTGCTTTGGGTCCAGATTGAAGTCAAGATATAAATTCGTTAATAACTCCAGACAGAAAATAAAGAGTGGGGCTGAGGGGTATGTGCATAGCATTTATGAGGCCTGAGGGTTCAATGATTCCAGGAAGGGGTGAGGCAAAAGGGGGAGGGAAGTACAAGAGAGAAAGAAAAGAAAGTCCCTCCTCTCCTTTTCTTAAGATTTATTTTTTATTTTATGTATATATATATATATATGAGACATATATGTACATGTGTGCGTGTCAATCAGCTAAAAGAACAAAACTAACAGTTACACAAACATACTGAAAAGATAGTTGAAAAACTGTGATGACCATTCTAATCCTATCTCTCTAAATAAATGTGGTTAAAAATCATTTAACAGAAAGTAAGAATAGAGATCCTTGAGGCAACAAATGCTATTGCTTTTTCCATTAAGGCCAGGGAAGGGACACTGGCATCCAGAGTAGCACTATTACTCCATGTGAATTAGCAGTCTCTGTAGATTTAAAAATAAAAGCATCAGTATAAACATCTGGGATGGGAGTGAGCAGCTTCTTTTTTTCTGAATTGACTGCATACCCTCCAAAAATAAAAACTAGTAAAATAAATTAATGATACAAGTAAATACAGCAGTACATAAAGGCAGACAGATTGATGATAAATCTTCTAAGTTATTTTCTGTATATTAGCCCTAGACAACTAATATAAAGTGAAGAAAAATCCCATTTATCAAGTGATAGGAGCCAAATGGTATCTAAATACAAGTATACAATGAAGTTTAATGGTATCTTATTGGAAGCCATAAAAGAAGATGTACACAAATGGGAAAATACACACTGAGTCAGAGAGAGGAGTTCTAAAGCCATCACCATTAAAATCTCGTGTCACTGATACATAAGTGGATTGTGACTACAAAACAACTATAGAATGGGCCCAGATGTCCGGCTACAACAGAGCTGTGATGGTTAACATAATACAGAGTCACCTAGAAGACAGGCTTCCAGCTGCAGCCATGAGGGATTATCTGGATTGGGTTAACTAAAAGGGGAATACACTCTCTGTAGGTAGGCGGCACCATTCCCTAGGCTGAGGTCCTGGACTGAATAAAAAGGAGAAAGTGAGCTGAGCACCAGCATCCATCTCTCTCTGCTTCCTGACTGTGGATGCCACTTGACCAGCTGCCTCACGTTCTACTGCCAGGCCTTCTGCTATGATGGACTGTGCACCCTCAAACCGCGATCCAGAATGAATGCTTAGGTTGTTTTTCAGGGTGTTTACTGCAGAAACAGAAAAAATAATAAAGACAGGAGGCAAGGGGGCATCTCGATATATGGAGCATCTTCAGTGACTGCATGATGACATATGCATGACAAGAATAATTAAATCACACAGAACAATGCCTCTGATTGGGGATCCATCTCAGTGACCAAAAAAAAAAAAAAAAAAAAAATACCATAAGTACTAAAACCTGCAATTGCCAAGTCAGTAAATAAACATTGTTATCACCATGAAAGTTGAAAAATCATCTTACTAATTCTGGCTCAAAATCCAGAAGCCATTTTTTAATTGATAAATTCATAGGCTAAAAAGATGGTTCAGTGGTTAAAAGCTCCACTGCTTTTGTAGAGTTCTGTTTCCAGCACACAAGTGGCCACCCCAGTTCCAAGAAAAACAGTTCCATCTTTTGACCTTTGAGAGCACTGTGCTAATGAGGTACCCACACAAGCATGCAAACACTCATACACGTAAAATAAATAAATCATATCTTAATGTGTTAAAAAAGTAAAAACTGATGAATCTGGCTATATTTTAGAATGCAAAAACCAAGATGGGTGTAGTGGCTCATGCCTTTTATCCCAGCACTTGGGAGGCAGAGGCAGATCTCTGTGAGTTCAGGATTAGCCTGATCTACAGAGCTGGTTCCAGGCCAGCCAGGGCTACAATGTGAGGATGGGAGCAGAGGCAAGAATACTTCCAACCTTCTAGGCTAGCCTGATCTACTTAGAGTTCCAGGCCAGCCAGGAATACATAGTGAGAATGGGAAGACAATATCACCAACGCTCCATCAACAGTATTTTCCACAATAAAGGGATTCTAAAAATTAATGAAATAGAGCTTTGGGGGAATGCAGTAGGGGATAGAATCTGGAAGCCACAAAGAAAGGTCCGGCACCCAGCATGGATGATGAGGCATCGACTCACATCGAAGGGAGATGCGAAATTTCAAGCCACACTGAGTTACCAAGACACCAGTCAGAACGATGAGATTTGGAAACCTCAGCTCTCCCTGAACTTCAGAGAGGGTCCAGGGCATGGAAAGGCGATTAGTTAACAAACAGCTAACAGAGGAGAGTAGGGACCCAGCGATGCTCCTCCTGGGAACTTCTGTGCTGATGAGAAGTCTGCCCACACGTGGTGAATGACAAGCACGCACCGATTATGTTTGCAGCTGTGTCCTTAATAATGAAACATTATCAGCAACCCAGGGAGAAAGCCAGCTCAATATACATAATGTGGAGCATTCTCCCAGAGACTCTGTGTGTGGAAAAAAAGTCAGACACCAATAGTGTCTTTGAGTAGAGAGAAAGTAAGGGCCTACATCCTAATTGTTTGTTTCTGCATATTCAAATCATGGCAGGACACACTGAGAAATAAAAACACACCCAGAGCTTCAGTGGTAAGAGAGCCACTGCCCAGCCAGGTGCCTCCAGCACTCCTGCTTTGGGCCATTTGAATGTCTAAGCATCCCTTGTTCAAATAATTTAGAGTATTAAAACCTCACTAAATTCAGGCACACTCAGCATGACAAAAGACCACACTATGGAAGGATAACCCAGCAGGCTGTTGCCAGTGGTTACATAGATGGGCAGAGGATTGGGATGGGGAATGTACTTTCAAAAAATGCTTGAGAATTACATTACCTATGATGAGAAATGGCTATGTTTGTGATGAGGCTCCTGCCCCAAGGCACATTTGCAAATCGCATCTACAGTTTTTATAATTAACATACTCTTGTCTAACTGAAACCAGTAATTTTTATTTTCTTTTAAGTTGTTCCAATAAAGGGCCAGTAAGGCTGCATGGTGGGTAATGGGACTTAGTACCAAGCCTGACAACTTGTCTTCCATCCCTGGGACCAACATGGTGGATAGAGAAAGCCAACGATACATAAAAAAATAACCATAATTTTAAAAATCCCAGAAAATAAAAGTGTCATTTTTAAAAATCCAAATGAACAGATTTTTACCAAGGAAAACACTTAGCCCTCTTTTAGCAGATGGAAAACAAAAGCCAGAGAAGAGCAGTTATTATCTATAAGAAAGAGATTTTTTTTTCTTATTGAAACATCTTAATGTTTTACGTCATAGTAGAAGCATGGAATTCAGAATTCAACCTCATTTTTTATCTTAACCTGTATTTTCATTTGTTTATTTATTTTGCTTTCTTAAGAACATTATAGCCGGGTGGTGCACACCTTTAATCCCAGCACTTGGAAGGCAGAGGCAGGTGGATCTCTGTGAGTTCACGGCCAACCTAATCTACAGAGTGAGTTCCAGGACAGCCAGGACTGTTTCACAGAGAAACCCTGTCTCAAAACACCAGAAGGAAGGAAGGAAGGAAGGAAGGAAGGAAGGAAGGAAGAAAGGAAGGAAGGAGAGAGGGGGAGGGAGGGAGAAAAGGAAGGGAAGGGAAGAGAAAGGAAGGGAAAGAAAAGGACTAAGCGTGGGTCAGCAAGATAGTCCAAGGGTGAAGGTCCTACTGCCAAGCTTGATGATCTGAATTGGATCTCCAGGACCTGACAGAGAACCAGCTTCCACAAGCTGTCCTCTGACCTCCGTGTATATGCTGTGGCACACATGCCACACACATGCACACAAAATAAAAGTTTAATAAAAATTTGCTAGGAGGTGTTGCACACCTTTAATTCCAGCACTTGGTAGGCAGAGGCAGGAGGATCTCTGTGAGTTTGAGGCCAGCCTGGTCTACAGATAGAGTGCCAGGACAAGTTCCAAAGCTACACATGGAAACCATGTCTTGAAAAAAAAAGGTTGGGCGGCTGGAGAGATGGCTCAGCAGTTAAGAACACTTGCTCCTCTTCTAGAGATCCTGAGTTCAATTCCTAGCAACCACATAGTGGCTCACAACCATCTGTACTGGGGATCTGATGCCCTCTGCTGGCATAAAGTTGTACATGCAGACAGAGCACTCATACATAGATAAATAAATCTTTAAGAAAAGCAATAAAAATGTGTCCTATAAAACAGGGTTATCTGGGCATCGTGGTGGTACAGGCCTTTATTCCCAGCACCCCAGAAGGCAGAAGCAGCTGAATGTCTGTGAGTTTGAGGTTAGCCTGGTCAAACAGCAAGTTCCAGGTCAGCCATAGTTAGACTACTTTTTTTAAAAAAATAGCATCAGTCAACAAAATGACCCAGAAGAGAAGCTTTTTCTGTTTGATTTGGGAATCAGGAACACTGTTCATCATCCTTTTAGCACGGCAGCTGTTTTTCTTAATATGAGTTCTGATATTCCTTCGAGAAATCTATAGAATTGGTGTCACTGTGCCCAGGGCTCTACATTCCCACAGGAGAGGGTGATGAGTTACAGCATTACTCTTCATCTTATCTGGATGTCTGCCTTAAGGTAACCGTAGCAACAGGATGCTTGGCGACTACTAAAGGAACAGATCGATGCTCACAGATGGGAGGACTCAGGCTGAGGAATTTCACTTTGCTTTCAATCTGCCTTGCTGTATGTAAAGTACTAGTGTTGATTCTGAGTCCTCAAATCACCTTTGTACAAAACCATTTAGTATGAACTGGGCAGAGCTCCTGGGGGAAGTCAAGATGATGATTGCGGAGTAAAAGCCAGCAGATACCTCAGTTAATATTTACTGCCCTGGCACTGGCTATGCTGTGTAGATACTGGGCAAAGAGCTCAGAATCTACCGGCTAAAACTCTAAAATTGAGAAAAAGATAATATATATTATAATATGCATAGTAGTTTTATCTGGGGCTAAATGAGATACTGGTAAAGCATTTGACATTGTAGCTGGTACATATACTATAAAAAACTAATTTGTAGCTGGGCTGTGGTGGCACATGCCTTTAATCCCAGCACTCAGGAGGCAGAGGCAGATGGATCTCTGAGTTCAAGGCCAACCTGGTCTACAGAGTGAGTTTCAGGACAGTCAAGGCTACAGAGAAACCCTGTCTTGAAAAACTAACAAAAAATAAATTAAATATGCTAATAAAACAAGGGAGAAGGAATGAAAGCCCTTTGAAATAGATCACACACTGGAGACTATATGTTTGTGTATGCTATATGCACATATGTGTCATATGGCACATCTATGTTAAATATGCATGTGGATGTGTTTGTATGCTGTATGCACATGTGGGTTATACATGCATATGTTTGTATGTATATGTGTGTATGCTATTTGCATATGTGTGTTATATATGGTATATGTATATGTATTGTGTATAAGCTACATACACAAGTATATTATTTATGCATTGTATATATGTATATGTATGTATGCTATATGCACATGTGTGTTATATATGCATGTATATATGTATAGTGTGTCCTATGTGGATGTGTGTGTTATATATGTATGTATATGTCTGTGTTATATATGCATGTGTGTATGTATGAGTGTTATATGTGCATGTGTATGTGTCTTAGGTAGGTAAGTGTGTGTGTGTGTGTGTGTGTGTGTGTGTGTGTGTGTGTGTGTATGCGCATGCCTGTGTGCCAGAGGATCCTGACTGTCCTACTCTTTTACTCTTCACCTTATTCCCTTACAACAGGATCTCTCTCCATGAACTTTGGAGCTAGGCTGTCAGCCAGTAATCCCAGTTATCCCTTGTCTCTGCTCTGCACAATGTTGGGGCCACAGACCCACGGCCACACCCAGCTCTTTGTGTGGGTTCCTGGTATTCAAATTTGAATCCTAATGTCATACAAGTGCTTTGCCATGCCGCCAGCCTCATGATGGAGACTCTTTTTGTTTAATAATTTATTTTTATAAGCCGGGTGGTGGTGGCGCATGCCTTTAATCCCAGCATTCAGGAGGCAGAGGCAGGAGGATCTCTGTGAGTTCGAGACTTGCCTGGTCTACAAGAACTAGTTCCAGGATAGCCTCCAATGCCACAGAGAAACCCTGTCTTGAAAAAAAAAAATTAGTTTTATTTTATGTGCATTGATGTTTTGTCTGCATGTATGTCTGCTTGTCTATCTGTGTGTAGGTGTCAGATCCCCTGAAACAGGAGTTACAGACAGTTGTGAGCTGAAATGTGGGAGCTGAGAATTGAACCCAGGTCCTTTGGAAGAGCAGTCAGTGATCATAACCACTAAACCATTTCTCCAGCCCCATTGGAGACTCTTTAGTGTGTGTGTGTGTGTGTGTGTGTGTGTGTGTGTGTGTGTGTGTGTGTGTGTGTTAGCATTACTGGCAGATCTGAAGCCCAGGCTTTCACAGCACAGTGCTGGATCTCAATGCAAGAGAGACTCAAGGGGATAGACGATGGATGGCCCCGAGTATCCTGGCTGAGAGGCTATGGCTGACTCATATGCTTAGTATGCTCCAACCCTTTTTATCTTTTTTAAGACAGGGTCTCGATGTGTATGTAGCTCTAGCTGTCCTGGAACTTGCTACCAGGCCGACCTGAAACTTGAACTCACAGGGATCCACCTACCTCTGTCTCCTGAGTGCTGGAATTAAAGGTATGTAGCACCATACCAAGTTCCCTGTCTTCCTCCTTTTTCTTTTCTTTCTCCCTGCCCCCTCCTCACCATGGTTCTGAGGATATAAACCTAGGGATCTCACAGGCTTGACATGTGCCCTAGGAGTGACCCAAGTCCCCAAGAACGAAACTCAAGGTCAAAAGGCTGGAAGTGGTAATGTGCTTATTAGCATTCACAAGGCCCTACATTTAATCCCCAACAACAAATGTGTGTGTGTGTGGCCAGGGGTGGGGGGATGGTGGTGGTGAATATTTCTTACTGGGGCTACAACAGGAGGCAAAAATCACCAAGAGTAAGTGAGAAGACTGACATCCCTCCAAATCCCTCTTGCTCCTTATGCCTGTCCCACACAAACCATAGTTGGGAATCTCAGGGCTTACTCCTCCTGGTCTCCCTGACAGACTGTAAAGAGCAGGGACATTGCAAACTGAAAAAAAAAAAAACCAGCAGCAATATTTGATAACTGGGGTGGACAGTCAGGCCAAAGAACTCTCCCAGACCCATAAAGCCATCGAGAAGTTGAGGTCCACAGAACTAGACCAGCGGCAACTGGAGATGGAAACCATCACTATAGTCGGTGAACAGAGACTAATTCGAGCACTTCAGATACTGGAAGGCCCTCTGGGAGATTGATGAGGCTTGCAAATATTTCTACTCTAATCTCTTCTGATGATTGTGCTGTGGAAATCAAGTGTGTGTTGAAGAATAAGCTGTAGTTCTTCCGAATGAGGGACCAGCCTCCCTGATTCATGCAGTTCGCTTTGGGTCATTTCCAAATCTGCACGTCATTTCAGTTAGTAGCTCAATGGCAATCGATGCAAAACTTGTCACATCTGCACTCTGAAATGCCAGTCCTTGTTTAAGTAGATTCCAGTGACTAGCCTAAACCCAATTACCCTCACTTAACGAGGCACTCCTGTAACAGACTGAAGAGCTTCTCACACTGGAATTTTATTAGCTTTGAATATTACCAAATATTGGCTGATTTCCTGTTAAAAGGACCATGAGCAGAAAAAAACCTCTATCTCTGGCAACACAGTAGGGCTGGTATTGACGCTGCACCCTCCTGCTAAGTCTGCCCTCATCAGGCAGAGATCCAGTGTGCATGGGAAAATGAAAACGCACACCCTGACAAGATACCTTCCCTCTCCTGTGCCCCCCCACCAACAATGTTAAGATTAAGGCCTTTCTCAGGCAAAGCTGTCCCATCACTGCACTGCTGACATAAGTGAAAGAAAAGAGAGACGGCTCAGTGGTTGGAAATACTAGCTAGCCTGGAATGGTGGCATTCAGAAGGCACACCAATCTGGCCTCATAGCAAACTCCAGGCTAGCCAGGGTTACATAGCATGACCTTGTCTCAAAAAAAAGAAAAAAGTGCTGGCACTGGCTGCTCTTCCAGAGGACCCAGATTCAGTTCCCAGAACCCCCATGGTAGTTTAAGTCTGTAACTCTAGTCCAGGGGGATCTGACAACCTTTTCTGGACTGTGTGGGTACTGCATACACATGGTAGACGTACAAACACTCAGGTCCATACACATGTACATCCAGTAAATAAACATTTTGAAAATAGTAATAAGAGGCTGGAAAGATGGCTCAGAGGTTAAGAGCACTGACTGCTCTTCCAGAGGACCTGGGCTCAATTCTCCACACCCACATGGCAGCTCACAACTGTCTGTAATTCCAGAATCCACCACCCTCACACAGACATACATGCAGACAAAAGTATCAATAAAAAATAAAAAGAAAACAGTAATAAATACAAAAGTCCTGGAGAATTACACATGAAACAGGAGGTTAGTTTCTATATTATGTAAGAACTTGTAAGCCAAGCTGAGCCCTTGGCACATACACACACACATTTACACACAGGCTGACACTCAGAGGGATTCACACTCATAGTCAAACACACATTCACCCTCCTCCAAACACAAGCACACTCAGAGTAAAGGCCTGTTCTGCCTCAGTCACTAATAGCACATGTCTGAAAGTACAATGTACGACCCCAGGTAGATTCTAGATTCTAGTGCCTGTGATAAGGCAAGGCCTGGCTGGGCACACATGAGCAGCAGCCACCATATCCCAGAGGCAGGAACAAAACAGCCCAGAGAACCATTCCAATAACAGGGAGCAGGGGAGGTATTGTCATAGCTTCACATTCTTTAAGAAAGTATATGTTGTTGTGGGAAATGTTTAAGTGTGTGTGTGTGTGTGTGTGTGTGTGTGTGTGTGTGTGTGTGTGTATTTTGTTTTGTTGAGGCGGATCTCATTCTGTAGCTTGGGCTGACCTGGAGTTTGATATTTAGCCCATGCCTATCACAAACTCACAGCAGTCCTCCTGCCTCAGACTCTTGACCACTGAGATTAAAGCCATGAGTCATTGGGACTAGTTAGAATTGTATGCATTTTTTAAACTTGTTATAGCCCAAACAGAATGCATTGCTAGTGAGAATGGAAGTTGACAGGATCCTAAATGGAGGAATCAGGAAGTAATTACCAAAACTAGGTCTTAGCCTATGGTGAGATTGGACACATTCAGGGTAATATGGCAGTAGACAGGCCTTAGCCCATTGAATTCTTGCCCCCAGCATACACTCACATATTTGGAGTTTTTAATCAAAGAAAAATTAGATCAACAGGTAAGAATGCTACATACCCACTAGACCCTTACCACTGAATCCTGGAAATAGCCCCATTCACGTTGGGCCCTGAGTGTTACATATTGACCCTAGGAGGTTATGCAAATGAGTTTGAAGGTCCTCAGATGACTATGATGTATCAAAGATTGAATATCTCAAGAAGTGTGCAGAGTGATGCCTACCTTATAAGAAATGGGAGATATAGCCAGGTGGTAGTGGCATTCGCCTTTAAATCCAGCACTCGGGAGTCAGAGGCCAGCTTGGTCTACAGAGTGAGTTCCAGGATAGTCAGGGCTACACAGAGAAACTGTCTCAAAAAAAGAAAGAAAGAAAGAAAGAAAGAAAGAAAGAAAGAAAGAAAGAAGGAAGGAAGGAAGGAAGGAAGATATTCGATATACATACATTTTCTACATATCTGTGCACAAATATGTGTGTTTACATTTCCCTTTTTCCCCTTCTCCCTTCTCTTCTTCCTCTGAATGGTGGAAGGAAAAACTGACTCCCACAGTTGTCCTCTTCACATATGCACCCCCCTACACACATCATATACACACAAAGTAACAAATACATGTAAAAAAGTGTAAAGATGTAAACATAGCCTCAGAAACATTAAGTAAAACCCATACATTCTTAGTTTTTAGTTGGAAATTGAGAATTAATTTCCCCTTTCAGAAAATAATACCTACTTCTTATGTCTGTCAATCAAGCAAGCCGGTGGCAATGACAGACCAGGAACAAACAGCCTAGCACCACAGGCTTCCTCCTCCATTTAAGCTGACACCAACTGCAGAAGTCTTTAATGAGATCTGGAGCCAGAGATGAAGATGATGCTCTGTCATGCCTGGAAGCAAAAGAATATATATTAAAGGGAGAAAAGGCCAGAGCAAAACAGCGTAGAAACCAATTTGACCAGTCCCCAGTGACCCAAGAGAGAGCGTTCGGCCATGGAAGAAGAAAATAATGACTTCACCATATTAAAAAAAAAAAATGCAAGAATCTATGCACCTCTAATGATGCCACAATGGAAAATGCTCACTGGCCATCCTGGAAACTGAGTACCAAGTCATTCTTCTCAAAGTTGATTATATTAGTGACCTCTCATTGTGGAGACAAAATACCTAACGAAGGTAACTTAAGAAAGGCAGGGTTTATTTTAGTCATGGTCTGAGTATATAGCCCATCATGGTGGAGAAGGCATGGTGGTAGAAACATGAGGTGCCTGGTCCCATGGCATCCACAGTCAGGAAGCAGAGAGAGATGGCTGCTGGGGCTCAGCTCATTTTCTCCTTTTATTCAGTCGAATCTATGGAATGATGCTAACTACATCCCTGGTGGTCTTCTCTCCTTAGTCAAACCTCTCTGGAGACACCCTCACAGACACACTGTCTCCTAGGTGACTCCAAATCTGGTCAAGCTGACAGTGAAGATTATACATCACTACTGGTAAGGAAGTACAGGTATTAACTATGCCTGTCCTATATGGGTTTGTGTCTGGGTTACCAACTGGTTAATGAAGAATCACAGTTAACAAGCTCAAGAACCATAGAATCAAGAAATTACCACTGTGACATCGGGATTGGAGTACTGCATCTATCAATCATCTATGACCATGAAAGCTGTCAGGAAAGATGGATGAGGGAACAAACACATTTCTTACTTCAATGTTCATACTTAAGAAAAGCAGACTTCAAAAATCTGTCACACGGAAGAGTGTAAATCCTGAGACCCATTAGTCAAATGCCCATTTTTTAAAAACTATGTAGCAAATATTTCCCTTAGTTTGTTAAAACCAGGATGCTCTGCACCGCTTCCAAGTGTGTAAGCTCTAAAGTCTCCTTGTCCTTCCTTGTTTTGCTCCAGGCTGTTCTGTTGTGCTTCCTGGATTCTGGGCTTGGCTGATGCAATTCAGCCAAGTCCTCTGACCCCACATTGTCTGTGAAGTGGGAGTTAAATGTGGGGGTTACTTAGAATCCGATTCCGCTTTCTGGCCAACATCAGACCCCTGAACAATAGCAGGTGTTGCCTAGAAGAGCGTTGACAGAGAAGAGGTCAAGAAAACTGGAAAGGAGCCTGGTGGAGCGCTGAAACCAACAACTGTGGAAGACTGAATGTCTATCTATGCCTGCCACCTCTATATGCCAAAGTTCTAGCACACAGTGAGGCTGTGTTTGGAGCAAGGGGGTCACTAAAGTAAAATAAAGGTGGTCACAAGGACATGACCGAATCAGCAAGTTCACAAAAGAGAAACTTGAATGCTTAGCTTCTCAAACACCAAGGAATAAGCCATGTAAATCAGAGGTGCTGGGGCATCAGTGTCAGGTGATCCGAAGAACATCAACACAGAATCGATGAGTCCCACAGTGACCTTTGTGGATTTTTGTCACTGGATTTTTGTCGAGATGTCAAGGTAATACAGCGCACAAAAGAACTTATTTTCGCTGGGCGGTGGTGGTGCATGCCTTTAGTCCCAGCACTCAGGAGGCAGAGGCAGGTGGATCTCTGTGAGTTCGAGACCAGCCTGGTCTACAAGAGCTAGTTCCAGGACAGCCTCCAAAGCCACAGAGAAACCCTGTCTCGAAAAGACCAAAAAAAAAAAAAAAACTTTATTTTCAACAAGTTGATCGACAGGCTGTCTACACACACACACACAAAAAAGGTTCTTGCACTTGACCCCGTATACATTTAATTCAAATTATATCACAAAGGGGCTGTATGAAGTCCAAAGTCCTCTAGAACAACCAAAAAATAAATAAATAAAATTTTTTTAAAAGCCCACTGGAAGGCTTGAAGGCTGAACCCTAAAAGACAAGAAGTTAGCTGGTCTTTAGATGAAAATAGCTTCTAATAGGTTTTCTCTCCCCCGCCCCATTAAGTTTCTCCCCCAATGCAGTAAGTCAGATCAAGCTGAATTGAAAAAACTTAACAACAGGTATATTGAGCAAAGCAACTTCCTGGCAAGTTCTCTGGTCCCAGAGATCAAGGTCAGAAAAGTCTCATGCCAAGCCAGGGCAGAAAAATTTTATAGACTGTAGGTGAGGGGTGAACATGTGTCTGCCACAATAATTTGTACCAAATTATTGTCAAAAGCTGAGTGCTTAGGTGGGTACTTGGGCAGCTAGCAACTTCAGGGGAGCAAGCTGCAACAGCCACCAAGAATAAGGAACTGGGCTTTTTGGCCACTTTCCTTTGTCCAGAGATTCTCTGAGAGGGTGGGTTTGGAGAGAGACAAGAAAGGGGCTTCCTATACCATGCAGGGGCAAGCCAAAGTCTCCAAATAAATAAATATTTTGAAAATAGTAATGAGGCTGAAAAGATGGCTCAGTGATTAAGAGCACTGACTGCTCTTCCAGAGGACCCAGCTTCAATTCCCAGCACCAACATAGCAGCTCACAACTGTCTGTAACTCCAGGTCCAGAAGAACTGACACCCATGGTAAAATACTAATGCACATAAAACAAAAAATGTTGTCAGTGTTCTGTGCTCACACCACTCCAGTAAGCATGTAGACAGGTCTCTTTAACTTACTTTATGTGTATGTGTGACTGTATGTGGATGCCAATGAATGCAGTACCTATAGTGGCCAGAAGAGGGCGTGGGATCCTTTAGAACTGGAGTTAGAGATGATTGAGAGCCATCATGAGTGCTGGGAACCAAACCCAGGTTCTCTGCAAGAGCAAAAAATGCTCTTACTACCGAGTCATTTCTCCAGGCCCCTAATAGTCCCAGGTGAAGCATGTTAACAGGAGTAGACCATCCTCTGGCCTAACCATGGGCAGAGGGCAAAGATGAATGAACTTGAAATTGTCTCAAACCTGCCCCAAGTAAGCAAGTGGCCCCTGAAGAAAATTTCCAAAAGTTTTTTTTTATTATTATTATTTTATTTATTATATATACATAGTTCTGCCTGCATGTCTGCCTGCAGGCCAGAAGAGGGCACCAGATCTCATTACAAATGGTTGTGAGGCACCATTTGGTTGCTGGGACCTCTGGAAGAGCAGCCAGTGCTCTTAACCACTGAGCCATCTCTCCAGTCCCCCAAAATATAATTACCTGATTCATTTTATTTTTTAATTTAGACAGGGGCTGGAGAGATGCCTCAGCACTTACTAATAATACTTGCTGCCATTGCAAAGGACCTGGTGGTTCACAAGCACTCGTAACTCCAGCTCCAGGAGATCCAATGTCTTCTTCCGGCTTCTGTGGGCATTGCATTCACATGGCACGCGCCCAAGTAAAATAATCTTAAAAACAAACGATGGACTGGAGAGATGGGTCAGCACTTAATAGCATTGGCTGCTCTTCGGAAGTCCTGAGTTCAATTCTCAGCAACCACATGGTGACTCACAAGCATATGTAATGAGATCTGGAGCCCTTTCCTGGTGTACAGGCAGAACACTGTATACATAATAAATAAATAAATAAATAAATAAATAAATAAATAAATAAATAAAACCCAAAAAACAAAAAACAAAAAACAAGGGCTGGAGAGATGGCTCAGTAGTTAAGAGCACTGGGGCTGTTCTTCCAGAGGTCCTGAGTTCAGTTCCTAGCAACCACATGGTGACTCACAACCACTTCTAGTCAGATGTGATGTCCTTTTTGGCATAAAAGCAAATATGCAGATAAAGCATAAAGCACTCATATACATAAAATAAGTAAATAAATCTTTTTTTTTTAAATGAAGACTTTAAAAACAAACAAACAGCCAGGCAGTGATGGCACACGCTTTCAATCCCAGCACTTGGGAGGCAGAGGCAGGCAGTCTGTGAGTTGGAGGCCAGCCTAGTCTACAAAGCTACACAGATAAACCCTGTCTCAAAAAAACCAAATACAAACAAAAAAAAAAAAACCAAATGAACAAAAAACAGACACAACCATGGGGCTGAGAGATAGCTCAGAGGTTAAGAGCATTGGTTGTTCTTCCAGAGGTCCTGAGTTCCATTCCCAGCAACTACATGGTGGCTCACAACAATCTGATCTGGTGCCCTCTTCTGGCATGCAGGCAGAATTTATAATAAATAAATCTAAAAAAACAAAAACAAAAACAAAACAGACACAACCAAGGGTTAGGAGACACAAGTGTTGTCTTTGGGAATACTTTGACACCTTCTTATGAAATTCAAGTGTTCTTCATCTAGCCATTCAGCTCTACAGGTGTGTGTGTGTGTGTGTGTGTGTGTGTGTGTGTGTGTGTGTGTGTGTGTGTGTGTGTGTGTGTGTGTGTGTGTGTGTGTGTGTGTGTTTCTATCCAAAAGAGACCCTAGCTCAGGCACAAGTCACGAAGGACAATGTTGATAGTGAGGCACTTGCAGAGACCTTCTGGTTACTGGCAGGAGATTACTGTGAGCTGACCCATATCACACAAGACATGCTTAGTCTAGCCAATTTAATTTCAGAATGTATGACCCATTTAGAAATGGGGTACCTACAGGTGCATTTGTTGAAGTCATATTGAGACAGTCAGTGTGACACCTGTCCTTGTTGGAAGAGCAGAGGCAGAGACAGACATGAGCAGAGGGAGGTGACCTTATGAGGTGGAGGATAGGTAGGAGGGACATCTCCAAGTCTGGAACCATTGTGGTGGTTTGAATGAAAATGGCCTCCAGAGACTCATATATTTTTATGCTTAGTCCACAGTTAATGAACTATCTGTAAGAATTAGTAAGTGTGGCCTTGTTGGAGTAGGGCATGTTACTGGGGGTGGGCTTTGAGGTTTTGATTTTGGTTTTTTGAGACAGGGAAGGTTTCTAGCTGTCCTAGAAACTCATTCTGTAGATCAGGCTGGCCTTGAACTCAGAGATCCACCTGCCTCTGCTCCCAGGAATGCTGGGATTAAAGGCATGGGCTATCAATACCTAGTGGGGTTTGAGATTTTATTTTTCTTTTTATTTATTTAACTTATTTATTTTATGTGCATTAGTGTGAAGGTGTCAAATCTCCTTCAAAAGTGAAGCTCATGGAACTGGAGTTACAGACAGTTGTGAGCTTCCATTTGGGGACTGGGTATCAAACCCTGGTCCTCTGGAAGAGCAGCCAGTGCTCTTAACCACTGAGCCATCTCTCCAGGCCCGGGTTTGAGATTTTAAAAGTCTGTGCCAGGTCCAGTATCTCTTTGCCTACTGTTGGTGGATCAGGATGTAAAGCTCTTGACTACTGCTCCAGTGCAGTGCCTGTCTGCTTCCCACCATGATGATAAAGGGTTAAACATCTGAAACTGTAAGCAAGCCCCCAGTTGAATGCTTTCTTTGATAAGAGTTGCCTTGGTCATGGTGTCTCTTCACAGCAATAGAACAATAACTAAGACATTCACCAAGGATTGTGGAGAGCCACCAGAAACTGAGATGAGCATGGGACAGAGCCTCCCCAAAGACTAAGAGGGAGCCCCTCCCTACCCAGCCCTGTTTTTCCTTGGATCCCAGCTGTCAGGCTTCTAGACTAGAGAGTATCTGTGTGATGTTTTGGGGTGACTGTTTCTGTAGGAACCTGTCACAGCAGCCAGCAAGCTGCAAGAAACTAACAGAGTAAACACTAGTGCACTTGTGTAATGATGTACCAGAGAGAAAGACAAGGTGGATGACTCCCAGTAGCACACATATCTACCAATAGCCAGAGCACCGTCACCAAGGTAGTCCTGGCTTTTCTTCAGAGTGCTGGCTTCCTGGCTCCAGTCACCCTATTAAACATTAGTGCATTATAACTGGGTCATTCTTATGAAACCAGTCCAGGTTCCAAAAGGATCATTTGACAATGTCTTTTATTTTTATTCTATTTACTGGCTTTTTGAGACAGGTTTTCTCTGTGTAGTCCTGGCTGGCCTGGAACTCACTCTGTAGACCAGGCTGGCCTGGAACTCAGAGATCTGCCTACCTTTGCCTTCAGAGTGCTGGGATTAAAGGCATGTGCCACCACCACCCGTTGACAATGTTTTTTTAAAGCACAGTGGTTTTCCTAAATTCTGGCCAACCAGTCTCACTGCTACTGGTAAAGGTAAACCAAACAGGGCTGGGTGCAGCTGAAGGCAGAGCACATGTTCAGTGTACAAGAGACTCCAGATGCCATTTCTACCAAAAAGGGGGAGAAAACATTCAAATTGTATATACAAAAATGTTCATTGAAGTGCTTACTTTGGCAGCACATATACTAAAATTGGAATGATACAAAGAAGATTAGCATGGCCTCTGAACAAGGATGACATTCAAATTTGTGAAGCGTTCCATATTTGCTGGGCAGTGGTGGCTCATGCCTTTAATCCCAGCACTCAGGAGGCAGAGGAGGCAGATCTCTGTGAGTTCGAGACCAGCCTGGTCTACAGAGTGAGTTCCAGGACAGCCTCCCAAGCCACAGAGAACCCCGTTTCCAAAAAAAAAAAAAAAAAAAAAAAAAAAGTGAAGCTCATGGTCTAAATGGTTAAAAAAAAAAAAAACAGCCAATCAAAGCAGCCATACGGCTCCTTGTGTGAACCCCTCTGCATTTGGAGCTCCTGAGGTCTGCCCTACTATGTGCTTTCTTTGCAATTAAGCCTTCAATTAATTTCTTGCTTTCCTGCTTATATTTTGAGCTACCTTATCTTTTTTGCTTTGTTTTTTTTGTTTTTTCAAGACAGGGTTTCTCTGTGTAGCCTTGGACGTCTGGAACTTGCTCTGTAGACCAGGCTGGACTTCAAATCAGAGATCCCCTGCCTCTGCCTCCTGTGTGCTGGGATTAAAGGAGTGTGCCACCACACCTGGCTAGAGCCACCTATCTTTTCCCTTAAAATCCTTGGTGGTGGCACACACCTTTAAACCCGGCAAATCTCTGTTAGTTCGAAACTAGTTTGGTCTACAAATCAAGTTCTAGGACAACTAGAAGTACACAAAGAAACCCTGTCTCAAAAAACAAAACAAAACAAACTCTGTGCCTACAATCCACTGCCAGTATCACCAGCCACTGTTTTCTGAGCCCTAATGGTAGGGACTAAGAGCACACACCTTGCCTTGTGCAAGTCTGAGAATACAAACAGGAATTGTGAAATGACCAAGGGAGAGTAGAACTCCATGTGTTTGACTCAGCCTGCCTAGGGACCCTGAAAGCTGGTGGTGACATGGTGACATCACACACATAGACTTTTAGTTGGGCATGGCGGTGCACATCTGTAATCACAGCAGGATTCAGGAGGATTGTGAGTTTGAGGCCAGCTTGAAGATACATGGTGAGACTGTCTCAAAGGGAAACAAAAAGGATGGGCCATCGAGATGACTCATCTGAGAAAGGAACTTGGCATGCAAGTTACAACCTGAGTTTGATCCCTGGAGAGAGCCTGATCTTACAAGTCTCCATCTGACCTCTACTCATGCACTATGTTTGCACCCACACACAATAACAACCAGATTCAAACAAACAAACAAACAAAAGAACAAAGAAAATTTCAGCTGAGACTATAGCTCAGTGGTGGGTGGGACACTTGCCTCACATGTTTTAATCCCCATGGCTGAATTTTTTACTTTTTTATTTTTGGATGTAGGGGTGCCCATCTGTAATCCCAGCACTTGGGAGGTAGAGGCAGTAAGTTAGTTCAAGGTAAGCCTTGACTATACAGCAAGCTAGGGGCCAGAGTGGGCTACGGGAAATCTTACCTCAAAATAGTAATTTTAGTGTTTCTATTTCATTAGGCAATGTGTACTTTTAGGAAGTAAGACCACTGACATTTTGAGTGTTCCACAAAAGTAAAACATAGAAACTGTAAAACACTTAAGAGATCATAGCCAGTCCAGTCAGGACTGGATTTGAGTCCTGTGGTAAAGCATTAGCATAGCTCAGTGGTTCTTTTTATTTTTTTTAATTTTTTTAAAATTTATTTTTATTTTGTGTGCATTGGTGGTTTGCCTGCATGCATGTCTGTTTGAGGGTGGTGGATCCTGGAATTACAGACAGTTGTGAGCTGCCATGTGGGTACTGGGAATTGAACCCGGGTCCTCGGGAAGTCAGTACTCTTAGCCACTGAGCCATGTCTCCAGCCCCACTCAGTGGTTCTTCCTTCCAAATGCTGCTAACTTTTAATATAGTTCCTCATGTTGTGACTCTCAACCATAACATTTTCATTACTTCATAACTAACTTTGCTACTGTTAGGAATTGTATTATAAATATCTGTGTTTTCTGTCTTAGGCAACTCCTGTGAAAGGGTGGTTTGAGAAACACTGGCCTAGCCCAACCAAGGCCCTTCTTCATCAGAAGAGGTGAGCTACTGTGAAAGTTGCCCATGACAAAGCAGAGCACAAACTTGGCCAGATCTACAGAACTGGTCAAACTGTTCTATGATCCATCCATACTGTGGATGACTAGTTTAATAGATATGTAAGAGTAAAAATGAATGAAGCAGAATTATAGTAAAATTTCATCTCACCTCTCTCCTTTGTTTTGTTTTGAAGACAGGGTTTCTCTGTGTAGCCTTGGCTGTCCTGGAACTCACTCTATAGACCAGATTGGCCTTGAATACACAGAGATCAGCCTGCCCTGCCTTCCAAATGCTGGGATTATAAGGCATGCACTACCACCGCCTGGTTGGTTTCATCTCTTTTAAAAGCAGTTTTATTATTACATTTATCTGAATATGTGTGTGCTGGGGTACACATGCTAGAACATGCTTGTAGAGGTCTGGGGACAGCTTTCAGGAGTTGGTTCTCTTTCCGTTTGTGGGTTCTGAGGATTGAACTCAGGTCCTCAGACTTGGTGGTAAACACTTCTATCTGCCAAGCCTCTTGCTGGTCCCTTGTCTTTTGAAAAAACATTTGAAGGATAACAACAAAATATCAGCAAGTTATTCTTCACTGGTCAGCAAGCGTGGGGGAGGGGCTTAGACATGTCAGGGGCAGAAAAAAAGCAAATGTTACTCACAAACTGGCTACTGGTTTACTGGTCCAGGCTGACTCGAGGATCCTGCTGCAAGCACCCTTTCCTAGAAGTCTGGAGGCCCATTTTCTGTGCCAGCGGGTCCTGGTCACCTCCACATGACCACCTTACTTGGTGCAGCCTGTTACGTTTCCTGGGAGATATAACACACACATCTATTCACCCCAGATACAGACCCAACAACAGATCAAATTTTACAGATACTACCAAAGTCCAACTTAGCGAACCAATGAGTTGTATCGTGGTTACTTATAGGAATATGGGTGGAATTGCTTCTAAGAGTTCGAATTAGACAGTTCAGCACCAAAGCCCACTCCCAGCATGGAACAGCTCACAGCTGGGAACCTGGAGCTCAGTGAATAGCCACTAAGTGTCCTTTACTGGTGCCTCAGTTGGTCTAAACCTCTTCCAAGCAGCTTGGCTGGTTTCTGCTTCCTCCTGGCAGCTGGTGTGGTCTGAGTCTTTACAGCTAAACTTCCGTCCCTCTAAAGGGCTTTTACTGCTTACTGTGGCCTAGTGAATCTGATCAGTTTCAGGGCCTTCCTGAAGCTATTTCCAGTTGTTCACTTTCCTGCTTAAGGAGCTTCCTGAAAGATGAAATGTTTTAATGTCAGAGGAAACTGTTACATGAGACCCAGTCTGCACCTGCACCAAGTACACCAGGACCCTACCTTTACCCCTAGGGGAAACCCTGCCTTTATTACCTTGGTGTTAGAAACAAACTCCTGGTTTGAGACAGTATAGCATACATTGGAGTCTTTATGTCTCCCCAGGAGGTCAAAGTTTCCTGTCATGGCTTATCCAATATTCCCACCAATGGACTGCATAAAACAGGCTGATTCACAGGCTGCAGACAGCCTACTGGCTGTCATACCTATAGCCAGCCATTCAAGTCTCCAGTGGCTTCTAGGTGCCACATCTATACATCCCTTAAAGTTAGCATTTGGCCTATCTGCCCCAGAACTCCTGCTCCAATCCTCTTCCCAGACCAGTGACACTTTGCGTGGGACTAGATTCCAGGGATGTCTTCAGAGCACCCTGCCTTCTAACCCAAACACACCACAGGTGACACTCAGGCTGCTGGAGCAAAGCCACTGCTCCTCAGGACACCAAGCACTGCTTAGTGCTGAGGACAAACTGTCCATGCCTTACCCAAGGTTCCTGGCCCAGTTCCTAAAGCTTGAGGTCCCTATCTACCTAGACAGCACCATTCCCACTTTGAAGTTTATGTGGCCAGTACCCTGACTGGCCACTCATCTCCCTGCTGCCTAAAGCTGGGCCAAATGAACCAAACCAGATTATGAACCCATAGTGTACCAATGGTGTATCAAAATTATGTTCTCAGGGTGGTGGCGCTTGCCTTTAATCCCAGCACTTGGGAGACAGAGGCAGGCAGATCTGAGTTCAAGGCCAGCCTGGTCTACAAAGCAAATTCCAGGACAACCAGGGCTGTTACATTGAGAACATGTCTCAAAACAAAAATTCTGTTCTCTATCCTGTCTCTGGTTCTGTAGTTCTCTTTTCTCTGGGCCCTCAAAGAGCACTAATAAACAATGGGATATCAGTGATCCAAGACCTTTGCTTTCATGGCACACTGGACTCACAACTATAAATTCACCATAGACTAGGGCTGAGAGGGAAGATCCAGTGACAAGTCTATGTCAGGGACATTAGCACAAACAGGCTGAGATGCTTAACAGGCAGACCTCAGGATGAAGAGAAGAGGGTACATAGCAGCTACAGGTACCTCAGGTATCCTGAGCTCTGCAATGTGGGCCTACTAGCTGTGAATGATGACAGCCACATCTAGAAGGCAAGGAGCTCTCATCACCCAGCTCCAACTCAAGCTTCATGAGTAAAAGGTTCCGAGACAATTCAAGACTGACAGTATTGCTTCCAGCAGAGGGTTTGACACAGTACACTTTTAGCTGGGTAGAGCAACTGCACTCCTGATGGCTGACAGTTATCACACTGCATCACAGCCACAAGCCCAAAGCAGGCTTCTATCCAGTTCTTACCTTCCATCTACCAGAAAAAAAGCAAGCAGTTCTGGGCAGGTACAGGTTGCAGTTTTTTTTTTTCCATGTAGATTTAGGAAAACCTCCCAAACCTGGGTATGACAGAGCACACCTTTAATCCCAGTACTCAGGAGGCAAAGGCAGGTAGATCTGAGTTCGAGACCAGCCTGGTCTACAAAGTGAGTTTAAAAAACAGCAAGGCTATCAGAGAAACCCTGTCAAAAGCCCCAAACAAACAAAAAAAACCTCCCAAAGCCCCCAAATACCTGACTTTCCACCTTCTCCTCAGTGACCTTGCTTCAGCCAGCTCTGCTATACAGTAACTGATTTAGTCAGGAATGTTTTATCATAGGGGAGAACTTTCCCCACATGGAAAGACTGAATAGACAGTGGTGGCACATGTTTTAAAGCCAGCACTTGGAAGGGAGAGGTAGGCAGTTGAGGCCAGCCTGGCCTACGGAGTTCAGGACAGCCAGGGCCACACAGAGAAACTCTATCTGGAAAAGCCAAAAATAAAACAAAAAAGCAACTGGATAAAATCATACCCCTAAAATAAGGTGATCTCTGCTATTTGGCAGATCAAACCTAAAAAATAAAATGAAGCCATTCACTTACTCCTACAGCAAATACCAGAGATGACTCAGAAAACTTATGCAAAGCAGAAGCAATATATATTTTGAAGTTCTTCCAATAAATAATGCAAATCCTCTATACTCTAGTTAAACACACATTAAGTAGTTCCTAAATTTAACTGTTACAAAAATCAAGAGTCATAAGGTATTTGCATTCTACATTAGCTTTACACACATTTTATTAATTCAATAGATCTAAATGAAGTTTCATCCCAGTTGGGGGAGAGAATCTTCACCTGGTTGTAGTATAGCATATACATCTAATTGCATATTGAAATCAGTAAAAGTTCACAGTACACCTTCCTTTCACTCTCCCTGTTTTAAGTAACTCAACCTTTGGAGAGAAACAAAGTAACCATCTAAAGTGTTCCACCCTTTAAGAACTTTGGTAGGCTCAACTAGCAGAACCCACAGAATGGCTTAAATACATCTTTATCACAACATAGCTGACAGGATCACACACTTAATAAAAAGGCTCAACTGACAGTCCTGCATCAGACACCCACCCTACTCTCCAGTTGTGTACTCCTTCCTATTCTAGCATTTCCTTTCCTGTGCTGTCTATAAACGATCTCTGGGAAAATAATCACCAGATGCTATGCCACAGCCTACCAACCATGAACACTTTTACTAAGAGATTCTGTCTCTGCCTTTGAGACTACCACTCAAAAGCAGAGAACATTAGACATGGAAACCAAGAAATGTACATCTCAGAAAACCCTCAAGTTTCCACCAATTGCAGTTCTAACTTCTGAAATCTATCAACTATACTCCTAGATGAAATATCTGATGCATACATGCTTACAACTTACAAACTCTTTTCTTAGGTGAAACTACCTAGCAAAATGCAGGTAGGGCAGATATCCTAGCTGAATCAGTGCTTACACCTATAACATAAAGAGTTAGGTTAGGTTTGTGAAGGTAGGCACAAGGAGAACATAACTGAATTGACCTCAGGTAATAAGCAAAGGCATTGTTAACTATAATATGGCACAAGCTTCCTTATGTTGGTTTTAAAATGCTTATAAACAAGGGATGATTCACTTATTTAGATTATTTGAAATACAACTTTATTCTGATTCTAAACAAAAAGAATGGGAATGACAGTAACAAACAAGATTTCACCACTGACTGAATAGTGTGAGGTGACTGTAGCAGTCTTATTTTTGAAATTCAGGAAGGAAACAACTGTGTTCCAAACAGCTAAATATGCAAGTCCAAAAAAAAAAAAAAAATGAAGGTATGTTTTAACTGCCACATTCACTCCGAAGCCCATTCATCTCCTTCAGCATCCAATGAAGTACACGATCTGCTTAGCTAAATAAGGTGGCACACACGCTGCACCGCTGACATCACAGGACAGTTGCCTATAAAACTAGACTTCTGACGCAGGGCTCCAGCTTCACTGTCTCACAGGTCATCATCCTCATCCGGGAGGGCAGTCGTTTGAGCAACCTGGAGCAAGAAACAAAAGGAAACACTAAACATCAAAATTGCCATGACCAAGTCAAACAGGCACTAACTGTAAGAACAGATAAAGAGCACTGCCAGCTCTTGATGACCATGGTTTGAGTCCAAGCATCTACGGCGCTGGGAAGATCCAACGCCAGGCTTCTGACCTCTGCAGGCACCAGGCAAACGCAGACACATAAATTAAGACACCCATACATATGAGAAAAATTCAAAAGGACAATTACCTCTAAATCATGCTCGTACTGTGCTGCCAAAGCTGGGTCCATGACCACCTCAGGTGGGGCAAGAGCAGGCATGGCAACAAACTCCAAGTTAGGGTCTCCAATGAGCTTTCTGGCAAGCCAGAGGAAAGGCTTTTCAAAGTTGTAGTTACTTTTGGCAGAAATGTCATAGTACTGTTTAAAACAAAAAGAAATTTATGTTTAAAGAGTTCTATTAGTGATTACCATTCCAAGACACTTTAAACTAAATGACTTTTGTATCATACATTGGTCCTACATGACCTAAGTGTACCTTACATCAATATTCTCTAAGAATGACCCGATAAATTATGAACATACCTGAAGATTCTTCTTTCGGTGGAAGACAATAGATTTTGCCTTCACTTTTCTGTCCTTAATATCCACTTTATTGCCACACAATACAATGGGGATGTTTTCACACACCCGTACCAGATCTCTATGCCAGTTAGGTACATTCTTGTAGGTGACTCTTGATGTTACATCAAACATTATAATGGCACATTGGGCTGAAAAACATTCAAGGAATTGAAATGTTTCTCAGTCTATTGAAGAATTTATCATCTTTGGACAGACTCTTATGATCAACGCACTCTATCTGAAGGTCTTCCCCCCACAACACTCAAAAGTTAGATGTAATATCCACAGCACTGATTCCAATTCCTCTTCCCATGAAAATTTAAATGTCAAGACGTACTTATTCTACCAACTACCTTCTCCCTCTGGACAACTAATCACCACCACCACCCCACCCTCCAAGTTTGTCAAATAGTACATCAGCATTCTAAAGGCCCCATCTCCTTTATAGTGAGTACGACCCACACATAGTCTTTAAATGGCCAGTGAGTGTTATGCCTTTAAGAAAATCTGAAGTGAGGGTTCCATAGCCTGACCTACAGGGATAGTGAGGATACAGTTAAAGAGGCAGCAAAAGTACAGTCCAATTTTCTGGTTAAGAAGTTTCAATTAAAAAAAAAAGTTTCAACTCAGGGATAAACCCTTTGTGTCTTTATATTCTAAAAGACAACAGGAAACCAAAGAATTTCCAATGATTTTCTCATTTGGTTAAATAAGACTACAAGAATACTTTTTCATTCATTTGTCCTTAACCACCCAGCAGGCACCTTTCCTTAAAATGTTTGAATCACTTTCAAGGAGAAAAGAAAGTAAAAGTTGGTACAATTTACATGACATATAGCATGTCTCTCAACGAGAGAGGGCCTGGCTCCTGTGGCTGGGTTTCAGCAAGTGGCCCAAGCGCTCACTATCTTTATTTTAAATGATGGGGATATTCACGGATAACCACGGCACACATACCCGAATACAAGTTTTGAAAATCAAAAAGTGATCCTACAGCTTCCCTGCCTCCTACTAATAAGTTGTAAAGACACACAGTCTGCCCTAAACCATGCCTAGCATGACACAGCATGTGATCGAATGACACCACGGACGACTTGGATAAAAATCATCTCCTATTCGCTCAAACGAGGTCGCCTCCCTGGAAGCGATGTGTCTCTGTCTCTCATCTTTCTCCCTTCTTAGTCACCAGGCAACGGTTGGATCCTGGGCTCACCCCAAGCACATGTCCCAGGGCCAGGCCCATTTCCGCAGGCCCTCACCTTGGATGTAGTAGCCATCGCGCAGGCCCCCAAACTTCTCCTGGCCGGCTGTGTCCCACACGTTGAATTTAATGGGTCCTCTGTTGGTATGGAAGACGAGCGGGTGCACCTCCACGCCCAGGGTGGCTGCAGGGACAGGGCGGCAGGGTCAGCCATGCACTGTCGGCCACTTCCCCGCCCGTAGCCGCGCAGCCCCGCCGCACCTACCTACATACTTCTTCTCGAACTCGCCCGTCAAGTGGCGCTTCACGAACGTCGTCTTCCCGGTGCCACCGTCGCCCACCAGGACGAGCTAAGGAGAAGGCAGCGTGAGCGGCCCGGTCCCCTCCCGCCATGCCATCCTCCCGACCTCCCCTCTCCCTCGCTCGTTCGCTCGTTCGCTCGCCCGCCCGCCAGTCGATCCGCCCGTCCGTCCGCGCACGCACCTTGAATTGGACCTGCGGCTCTCCCTGGGCGGCCATCGCGGCGATCCTGCGGGAAAGAGCGGCTGCGGCACGTGCGCCCCACAAAGGCCGCGGCCGGGAAGAGCGCGCGGGAAGGCGGGGACGCGGCGTGAGACGGTGGGGGGAAGGGAAGCTGGCTGAGAAGCCCAGGGCGCAGCCCGTTCGCTCTCTCCGCACCGCCGCCGCCCCGCCCCACCCGAAGGGCACCCCCTCCCCCGCCGCCGCCCGCGCCCGGCCCGATGCTCCCGGCCCCGCCGCTACCTTCCAGAAGACTCTCCGCGCCCGTCCGACTGAAGCTGGAAAGATGGCGGAAGCGGGATTCAAATGCCGGAGACGCAGCGGACGCCGGCGCGCGGAGGGGGGTGGAGCCTAAAGGGGCGGAGCAACGGCGCCGCGCCCAACCACGCGGCGCACGCGCGCGCGCACGCCTGCACGGCCCGTCTGACTCCAGCCGGTCAGTCGGAGCGCAGAAGGGAGCGGGAGAGGCGCGACGGGTCACGTGGTGCGGGCGCGCGGGAACGCGCACGCACGCATAGCAGGAGGTCTTAGTGAGCCGGCTCAGAGCGCGGGCTCCCGCGCGCATGCGCTCACTGCGGGAGGCCGCGCGTCACGTGGGCGGTGGCCTAGCCCGGGCCTCGTGGGCGGGAAAGGCGGGTACGTTCTCCCTGTCGCTTGCCGCTGATCAGCGGGCACCGCCCTACCTTCGTCCCCGCGTCCTGTCTCCACGAACACGCTGGACCCCGCGGGCGGAGGATCGCTGAGTGCTTGTGTCCCCAGAATGAATGAAGGAGTGAATGAATGAGGACGCGCGTGCCCGCGACCCAGCTTGCGTCAGATTGCTGATAGGCCACGCGTGCCAGGGGTGAACGCGTCCTGGCTTTACACGTGTGGGGGCCCTGCGACCCTAAGCTGGTGGCACAGACTCTGAGGATGGGGCAGGATGCAGTCGGGGGCGTCCATGCCCCCGGGACTCCGCCTCTATTTCATGGCCGAGGTGCATAATCCATTTCTCAGAAGATATTCCACCCTGGCTCTCTCCTGAGCACCAAGTGACCAGGGAGGGATCCTCACAGGCCTGGGAAAACAACAATTAGATTGGGCCTGCTGGAAGCCAAGTTACCCAAAGCACCAGTAAATACAGATGCTGCTGGGAAAACGGAAAATACATCCCTGATGACGAGAGCTTGTGGCCCTGCTGTTTTTTTGTACTATGCAGTTTAAAAGGAGACAGCACAGGCCTTAGAGGGATTTCAGGTGCAAGGCTAGCATGGGCAACTTAGTGAGATAACTCATGGCAAACTGTTTGCCTGGCATATGCAAGACTTTGGTTGAATCCGTAGTACCAATAAGAAAACAAATGTCTCGAAAAATCAGAAAAAATAAATAAATGTCATCCATTTCATTATGGCTAGGTAGATCCCGGAAGGATACTGTTTGGGGAAAACAGTGAATGGGAGAAGGGAAAGTGGTTGTGTGTGGCACAAAAGAACAATTTCATAATCTTAACATAGTGTATATGTAATGTGATATAAATACAAAATTACAGCCAAGTGGTGGTGGCGCATGCCTTTGATCCCAGAACTTGGGAGGCTAGAGGTAAGCAGATGTCTGTGAGTTCGAGGCCAGCCTGGTCTGCAGAGAGAGTGCCAGGACAGGCTCCAAAGCTACACAGAGAAACCCTGTCTCAAAAACAAACAAACAAAAAAACTGTATTCTTGGGTATGTGAATCTTAAATTGGCTACAAGGGGCTATGCCATTAGCTGTCTTCAATAGAAGATAGAAAGGGATGTGATCAAATTGAGAGTCGAGGAAACTATCAATCTGCCTAATTTTAGTTCTTGGTTTAGGTTGTTGATAAAAGTAGCCGTGGGTGCTGGGTAGTGAGATCACCGGTGACCCCCTCCCCTGGAAAACTCACCAGGGTATTTCCTGTCCTGGCATCTAGCCTCCTGAATGGCATGCATCATTAAGTGTGTTGTATTTTGTTACTAACTGACCCAAGCTTAGAATTTAAAGAGCCTCCTCCAAGAAAGCAGAAGAAAATACACCCGAGTGGGATGCTTTCCCTGCCAGCACTGTCCAGACTCGTGGCTGCCTACTGCTTCCTAGTTTACAGAGATACTTGTCTCTGTCATCCAACTGCAAACCCAGACTTAGCCTGCACTTTAAATCTTGGCAGCTGTATAACACTTGTGAGAGCTTGGACTTGGAGGTGTGGGGTGTCAGGGGTGGGTGCAGCTATAGACAGTAATTTGTACAGCCCTGGAGAAAAGTTTCAGTTGGAGAAGGGATTTTAGGGTGTGATGGTTGGTCTACAGGATTTAAGGTTGCCAATCGGACAAACCTCTGCGTGTGTCTCATGTGCTTACAGAGAGGTTTAACTGAACATGGACTGTACCCTGGACTGAATAAAAAGGGGAAAGTGAGCTGAGTACCAGCATCCATCTCTCTCTCTCTACTCCCTCTCTGTGGACATAGTGACCAGCTGCCTTACCCTCTTGCCATTATACCTTCTACCTTCCCCAGATATAGTAGATTGTATCATGGTGTTGTAAGCCAAAATGAACTCTTCCTTTCCTAAAGTTGCTTTTTGTAAAGCATTTTTGCTATAACAATGAGCAAAGTAGCTAATTGTATTTTCTTCTGAATCCCCAAATGGTATGTTATATTTTGAATTTGAGATAGCCCCTGAAGGCTTGAGTGTCAGATACCTCACCAATGGTGCTGTTTTAGACTTGTGACCTAGTGGATGACTGGGGTAGGGTCAGGGGACAGGTTAGGGGTGGAGAGCCTTAAAAATCATATCCTGAAGTATCTGGTCAGCTACAGTGTGAAGCTGCAAGCTCCCACTACCATAGAGTGAGATCCAATGCCATGCTGTCTTGCTATGGTGGACTGTATTCCCATGAGCCAAGGTAAGTCCTTCCTCAGCACTATATTCTTTCCAGTATTTTTGGTCATGGTGACAAGAGAAGTTGCTAGCATACTTCGTGTCTATCATCCACTTCCTTCCTCACAAGGCATACATATATGTTTGGGATAGCCAATATCTGTTGTCAGCATGGTTGAATCTGGAATTAACTAAGAGACACACCTCTGCATGGGTCCTCAGGGCACTTCCAGGAAGCATTAACTGAGGTGGGAAGACACTCCCCCATGATAGGCAACATCTTCCCTAAGTGTCCCAGATACAGAGGTCCTAGGAAAAAGCAGCCCAGTCTCCCCCTTCCTCTTGATGTGAGTGTATTTATGTCATTGTTGCTGCTGCTGTTATACTCAGCTGACAGCAAGCCCAGCTTCTTCAGCTTCTAGCAGGGAACACTAGGATGCTTAAGGCATTCAGCCTCATGAACAATGTTATACATACACATGAATAAATGCAAATACATATATAAATAAAACCCTTAAGAATCAAGACCTCTGCTTACGCATGATATTCCCTCTGAAATGTTTGAGAGTGTATAGTACACAATGTTCCTCATATGTATTTCTTAAAACTAAGGACCCTCGACTATATAACTTCTGTATACTGACCAACACCATGTCACCAAATCTGCAGAACTTAATCCCATTTATGACACTAAAGTGTCTAATCTGGGACCCATCCCAGAGTTACCTGTTGCTTTGGTTGTCTTTAAATCTAGAGTCTAGAGAGTCCCTTGATACCAGTCATTTTGCAGGACATCCAGGCTGTTGCTTGAATCTGGAGTGTCCCCCCAAAGGCTTTGGCCCAGTGTGTTGATACTGTGATGTGACCTAAAGAGGGGCTTTAGGTTCTGTTGGGGCTGTACTTGAACTATGGGGCCCTAGTCTCTTTCTCTTTCTCTTTCTGGCCATGATTTGCTAATCGTTCCTACCATGATTTGCTGCCTGCCCATAGGCCCAAAGCAATGGACCAGTCAACCAACCACAGGCTGAATCCTTTAAAACTGTGATAAAGCTGTCTCATGACAGGGCAATAGCTCAAGCATATGTTGGATAGCAGCAGAAAGCTAGCAGTTTCCATCTGAATGGGGTTCTATACTTCCTTGTGATTAATCTTTGGGGATACAGCTTGGATGGTGATACCACAAGAATGATGGTGTGATCTTCCTCAAAACTTAGAGGCACTGAATAATCTAACCCACCCCCACCCCCACCGCCAGCCCTGCAGCCCTCCTCCAGCCCTGCAGTCATTTTGATTATTTCACTCAAGGGTATCTTTGAGTATCAAGGGTATCACTCAAAGGTAGCTTTGCCTCCCTCTCCTCTTCTGTCCTGTTCTTGTAACTCTTTGGAGCCCTCACAACCTTTCTGGATCTTATTTCAGCCTATTTGTAGACTTACTGGTTTCTCTGACTAAAGGTTTTCCCCACACTTTTGCCTTACAGGCTCCTCTCCCTACTCAGGCTGAAGCTCCTTAAAGGGCCCAGCCTAAATACCCTGTCCAGCTACTGCCTCATACCCAGGCTTTCCCCATCAAAGCACCTATTCATTTCCCCAAAGCACTCAACTGGCATCATGACTCATAGGTTTGTCATTTATCTGTCTCCTTAATGGAATAAGTGAAGTCACCTGTCTTTCACATTCACATGGAGCACAGGACCTTGAACATAATGCACACTCACTGAGTGGCCACTGGGCCATCAACTGGACCTTCGGCTCCTTCTGAACATGCAGCAAATAATCAGAACTGTGTTCTAGTGGGAATCATGGAGATTCAAGACCCGCAGGGTGGTTCAGCGACATAGCACTTGCTCAGCACTATGGGGGTCAAAATAAATGATGGAGATCTAAATGCACACACTATTAGAACTTTAATAGTTCATAGAAGGAATCATTAAGCAGATATAATTTACACAATGCAGGACCAGTATTTTCTGTTTGTGCAGTCTCCAGCAGGTTTGTTTTCTTTGGAAAGGAGTAAGAAACTCTTGGGCATTTTCCATCTCATTTGCCAGTAACTTCTCAGATGCTCGGCTTTCTCTAAGTGGAGAGTGTGGCTCATATAACACATGGCTGCTTGGCCTTGACACAGAACTTCTTTTCCCAAAAAGCAAAACAAAGAGATATGTCAGATATCTGTGTGACTAGGCATCCTGACGTCATCTCTTCCTTAACTCAGAGTTGTGCAGAGGGTGTGTTGTGCCCTAGACTGTATGCAACCTGTGTGCTTTATGGCTTCACCTGCACTGGATCCCAGCACACCTCAGACCTGAGCTAGGCCTTGGTGTTGTCTTTGAAAATTCTTGGAGAATCTTTATTGAGTAAACTCCAAGCTGGCCCTCTCTGAGGTCATACAAACACTAAACACTTGCTGACAGAGAGGATACTCTTTAGTGGAGCTGCCTGCAAATTGTGCAGGGAGTTCCAGGGATGGCTGTCTCAAAGCAAGCAAGCAAAAACCAGACTAGAAATGAACTAGATAAGTAAACATAGGTGGCTGTCTTTGTACAAGACAGTTTTGCTTATGTGGGTTCAGCCAACTGCATGTTGAAAGTATTAGGGGACATTGCATCCTTACTGAGTGTGTATGGGGTGCCCCTTGTTTCTATTTCCTAAACAATACAGTTACTATGCAACTACTTACATACTGTATACATTGTGTAAGGTATAAGTAACCAAAGGGTTTAAAGTACTCAGGATATGCATAGGTTACATGCAAATGTGACTTTGTTTTTATATAAGAGACCCAACCATCTGCCTATCTGGTTACCAGCAGGGTTGCAGGTGATTCCAGGACCCAATCTCCATGGATACAGGATGTTCGCTGTCCAGAGGATGATGGCTTCTGAATTGGAAAGGAGGAAGGAAGTGGCTGGGCAGGAGGATGACCCCAGACTATCCCTGAGATAGCAAGGGAGGAACAAGACACAGGAAAGTGAGGGAGGGTACCAAGGAACCTGTGAAGGAAAAGATTCCAGGGAGAGGAAGTGGCTTATGAAGGCCGCTGTGCAGCTGAGCTGAGGAGCTAGAAGGAAGAAGAAATGGGCCAGAGAGGCTAATATACACAAGGCCTTTGGTTTTTGTTGGTTTGTTTGTTTTTCATGACAGTTCAGGGGATTAAACTCAGGACCTCAAGCAGCCAAGTTGACTCATGTTTTGGCTTTCTGTATCTACAGATGACTGTAGTATGTATTGTTTGTTCCCCATGCCATTCCCATTTTAATGCCCCTTACCCCAAAGTGACTATATCAAGATGTAGGGCCTTTGAGAAGTGATGAGGTCCCACATAGAGCCTCACAAATGGGGAAGGGGGACTGGTGTCTTATCAAAGTGTTCCTTGTGGTTGGAGATATCGGTCAGTTGGTAGAGTGCTTGGGTAGCATGCAGGAGGCCCTGGGTTTGATTCCTAGCACTGGATCAGAAGTTCAAAGTCACATTTGGCTACACAGGGAGTTTGAGGCCAGCCTGGGTGAGAGACTGTCTTGAAAAAGAAAAGAAAAATGTGTCCTCAGGAGCCTGGTATAGTGGTATAATCCCAGCACTTTCAGGGCAGAAGCAGGAGGATCAAGGCCAGTCTTGGCTACATAGTGAATCCCTAGCCTTCCCAAGAGTGTCTCAACAACACAAGAGTGCCCCATCCTCTTTTGCTCTTCCCCAAATCCCAGGACCCAGGAGAGGAAAGCAGCTTTCCCAGATCCCAGCTCTGGAGGTCCTTGACCTCAGACTTGGCTGCCTATGAAATGTGAGGGATATCAGTCAGAAGGAATTGGCTTCCCAGGTTAGAAGTGATGGCTATTCCTCTAGCTAGAGAGAGTTTTAAGAGCAGTCTGTTGATCACCCACAATCATCCACATTCTGTGATGTTTTGACTCTATGTCCCATGTCACTTTAGAAGAATATAATCTTAAGAAAGGAGAGAAAAGCCAGGTGGTGGTGCCGCACGCCTTTAATCCCAGCACTCTGGAGGCAGAGGCAGGTGGATCTCTGTGAGTTTGAGACCAGCCTGGTCTACAAGAGGTAGTTCCCAGGACAGCCTCCAAAGCTACAGAGAAACCCTGTTTTGAACAAAAGGGGGAGGGGGCTGATGAGATGGCTCAGCGGTTTAGAGCACTGGCTGCTCTTCCAGATGTCCCAGCAACCACATAGTGGCTCACAAGTTCAAGTCCCAGCAACCACATAGTGGCTCACAACCATCCATAATGAATGAGATCTGGTGCCCTCTTCTGGCCTGCAACCATACATGCAGACAGAACACTGTATGCATAATAAATAAATAAATCTTGAAAAACAAACCCTAAAACTGTTTTAGGACTTCTTGGGCTGGAGAGATGGCTCAGCAGAGGACTGACTGCTCTTCCAGAGGACCCCAGTTCAGTTCCCATCATCCACATGGTGGCTTACAACTAACTATCTGTAACAACGATTCTAGGGGAACTGACACCCTCACAGTCAAAACACCAATAAACATAAAATAAAAAAAAAAAAAACTGTTTAGGACTTCTCACAGGTTGGGACAGGCCTGGAAGCTCATACATAAAGATGTAAGGATGTGGGATATGTGAGTGTGAATATATAACATCCCATTATATGACTTTCTAACATACCATCTGTGCTCAACTGTTTATTTATCTCAAACATTGGCTTTTTTAGTTTCAAAATGTGTAACATATTTTAGATGCTTGGGTTTAAAAGTGACCTCTTATAAGCTGTGTCAACAGCCAATGTGTACAGCCATAACTGCCCTATTTATAAGATAATTACATGGTGACATTGGCTTAACAAAACACCACAAACTGAATCCCTTAATAGAACAGAAATGGATCCCCTTACTGGCCCTGGTATTAAACCCAAGGCCTCAAGATTGCTAGGCAAACACCACTACTGAGCTACATCATTCAGCCATCTTTGTATTTTTTACTTGGAGACAAATGGCTCACTAAATTGCCCAGACTATCCTCGAGTCCACTTTGCATTCCAGGTTGGACTTGAACTCGGGGTCCTGCTGCCTTGTTCTCCTGAGAACCTGGGATGACATGCCTACACCACCAAGCCCTCTCAGAGATGTTTCTGGAAGTCTGAAACCCAGGAGTGGGCAGACCATGCTGTCTCTGAAGGCTGGTGGGGAGTCTGTCCCATGTTGCCTCCTGAGCTTTTGAGTTGCTGGCATTCATGGCCACCCCTTGCTTTGTAGGCATATGGTTGCAGTGACTGGGCTATCTCCTCCTAGTTATATCTTCCCTCTGTATGTCTGTCTCTGAGGTCAAGCCCTGAATCATGACTTCATCTCATGTTAAGCTGAATTGTAAAAGGCCCTTTCTTCTAAGGTCCCATTCATATTGTAAAGGTCTCATTCATAGGGAGAGGGAGTTAGAATTTAACATCTCTGGTTTTTTTGTTTGTTTGTTTGGTTAGTTAGTTCTTAGTTTTGGGCTTTTTGCTTTTTTTGAGACAGGGTTTCTTTGTGTAATAGCTTTGGCTGTCTTGGAACTCACTTTGTGCACCAGATTGGTCTTGAACTCAGAGATCAGCCTGCCCTCTGCCTCCCGAATGCTGAGATTAAAGGTATGAGCCACCTCTGCCTGGCTGAATCTGACAGATTTATCTGTGGATGAAATGCAACCCTTAATACAGATTTTCCAAACTATTCATCCAGATGTGTAATCCCAGGAGGATCACAAATTCAAGGCCAGTGTGGGCTACAGAGAAAATTCAAGGCCATTCTGAGCAACAGATGAGACCCTGTCTAAAAACTAAAAAATATAAAAAGGGCTGGAGGTATATAACTCAGTGGTAAAATGTTTGTCCAGCAGGCACAGGGGCCTAAGTTTAATTCCCAGCACTAGGAAAAAAACAACAATTTGCAGTATTCTCGGGTAGTATGGCTCAGAAGTGGGGCCCAACTTTAAGGTCACTTAGCAGTTATTTCATTTTCTTGGTCCACATGGTGTCTCCATGCTACCACCTGGATACTTGTAGCATATTTCCTACTAAAACAATAAGAAATGGATTTTTATTATAGTTGTTGAAGTCTCACACTGTAGCCCATGCTGGCTCAAACTTGTATCAGTCCTTCTTCAGCTTCCAGAGCCTGTGCATACAGGTGTGAGCACCACTCAGAATAGAACTCTGTCTTTAAACATGTTTCTGTTCCCAGGCATAGTGTCATGTACCTGTGATCCCAGCGTTAGGAGGCCAAGACAGGAAGATCAGAAGTTCATGGTTGAAGCAGGAAGTAGTGGCACACACCTTTGATCCCAGCACTCGGGACAAAGAGAAGAAGGTGGATCTCTGTGAGTTCAAGACCAGCCTGGTCTGCAAAGTGAGTACCAGGACACCCAAGCATATTACACAGAGAAACCCTGTCTCAGAAGAAAAAACAAAACAACTCATGCATGCAGGGAGTTTGAGGGTAGCCTGAGCTCCAGGAGACTTGATCTCAAAAAGAACCAAAAAACCAAAAAAAAAAACAAAAAAACAAAAAAACAAAAAAAAAACAAAGCAAAAGACTGCCCCACAATGCAATTGCTTCTAACTTTAGAGTTTAATTTTTTTTTTTTTTTAGGTTTTATTTATTTATTATGTATACAGTCTATACAGTCTTCTGCCTGCATGCCAGCAGAGGGCACCAGATCTCATTCAAGGTGGTTGAGAGCCACCATGTGGTTGCTGGGAATTGAACTTAGGACCTCTGGAAGAACAATCAGTGCTCTTAACCGCTGAGCCATCTCTCCAGCCCCAAGTTTAAATGTTATAAATAAAAACAATGCTCTTTCCTCATCTTCTCCTTTCCATCCCTCCCTCCCACCTTCCTCCCTTTTTTCTTCTCAGATATGCCTTGCTGCCTGAAACATTAGGCCTATACAGAGGGTGTCCAGCTGGGTTTGTATTTGAGGAGCACAAACTAATATTACAAACTTTTGTTGTTGCCATTGTTGCTTTTTGTGACAGGGTTTCCTCTATATAGCCCTGGCTATCCTAGAACTCACTCTGTAGATCAGGCTGAACTCAAACTCATAGAGATCAACCTGCCTCTGCCTTGAGTGCTGGGATTAAAGGCATGCACCATCCCACCCAGCATAATGCTACACACTTAAGGATAGGCTCCCCCAAATTCGAGGCATATTACTGGTAAGTGCACCCCTGCCTGCAGAGCCTTAGCTCACATGCCAGTATCCTTAAGAATGAAAGCTACTGGCTGGTGAGATGGCTCAGTAGTTAGAGGTGAAGCCTGACCTGAGTGAGTTTAGGAACCCACGTGGTAAAACAGAACCAAATTCTGAAAGTTGTCCTCTGACCTCTCTCTCTCTCTCTCTCTCTCTCTCTCTCTCTCTCTCTCTCTCTCTCTCTCTCTCTCTCTCTCTCTCTCTCTCTCTCTCTCTCTCTCTCTCTCTCTGTGTGTGTGTGTGTGTCTGTGTGTCTGTGTGTGTGTGTGTGTGTGCGCGCGCTAATAAATACATGTTAAAAAAAAAGCCGGACGACGGCGGGCGGCGGCCGCGGCGGCGGGGCGGCGGCGGGCAGGTGGAGGGGCGGCACTGGAGAGATGGCTCCAAGGTTAAGAGCACTGGCTGCTCTTCCAGAGGTCCTGAGTTCGATTCCCAGCAACCACATAGTGGCTCACAACCATCTGTAATGAGATTTGGTGCCCTCTTCTGGCCTGCAGGCATACATGCAGGCAGAACACTATATATAATAAATAAATTAAAAGAAAAAGAATGAAAGCTACTGTGCACAGCCATTATGAGACTCACATAGGGAGATAGGGTTCACTTTGGCTCGCAGTTCAAGGCTACAGTCCATCATGGTGGGGAATCAACAGGTTGAGGCATCCACAGTCAGGAAGCAGAGAGAGATGAGTGTCGGTGCTCAGCTCCTCTTCTCCTTTTTATTGGGTTCAGGACCTTAGAACAAGGGAAGGTGCTGAAACGGTTAAGAAGGGTCTTTCCTTGTTAATTAACCTAGTCTAGATAATCCCTCATACAGGAGCCCAGAGTCTTGTCTCCTGGTGATTCTGATTCCTGTTAGGTTGTCAATCAATACCCTACCATCACAGGGGTGTTGGCTCTACAGGAGGGCCACAGAAAGGTCGGAAGAAGCACCCTCTTGGTTTTCCTCACACTCCACGCTATGCATGCCTCTTTATTGCATTTAATAATTTGCGCTTTGAATGTTTGAATGTGAAATGTCTTCCATAGGCTAGTGTATTTGAAGACTTGTTTTGAACACTCTCAGACAGTTGGCACTCTTTTGGGAAGTTGTGGAACTTTTAAGAGGTGTGGCCTAGCTGTTACCCAGCCTTGAGGGCTATAGTCTGGGCCAGTTCCTGTCATTCCTGTCTTTGTTCCCTATTTCTCCAAAATATGAAGGGTCAGGGTTAATGCCCCCACCAACGTGGGCCATCTGCAGCTATGCCTCTCCTGGAATAATGGACTTTAGCCCTTCAAATCATGAGCCAAAATAAATCCTTCCTCCCTTACTTGGCATTTAATGGCTACACTGCCAGAGTGACCAGAAAAGTAACTGCTTGAATCTCTCACCAGAACTGCATCAAGGGTGGAATCTGCAGGTGTTCTTTGTCTGAGGACCCAGATGTGGCGCTCTCAGGGTCAGCATAGGTGACAGGTGTGCCTGCTTTCTTCTGATTGCTTTGCTGTCAATGTGTGCTGTAATGGTGAATTTAGAATTTTGTTTTTTCTCTGTGGAGTATAAATCTAGGGCATGATAGGCAAGGGCTAGCCACTGATCTGTAGCCCCAGCCTCAGTTTTTTAATTAAACAAAACGTGAGAAAATGAAGAAACCAGCAAGGGCGGACAGCTTGTTAAACAGTCTAACCTCGGAGCTAGAGGACTTAAGCCCAGGCCCCGCCCCCAGAAGGAGCCACGCCCACTCACCCCACCCCTCGCAAGGACCCGCCCAGGCGCCCGGGGTCCCGCGGGAGGGGGTGGGGTAGGCGCAAGCGCAGAGAGCGCGGGCGCGGTTGCCGTGGTAGCGCCTGCCCGAGGGAGGGCGGCGGCGCGGGGCCGGGACCCTGGCAGGCAGAGGCGGCGACGCGGCCACCCGAGAGTGTGCGGCCGGGCAGCTGAGAGGCGGGCCCCCGCCCTGCTGGCTGGTGGGGATGCGGGACCGGCTGCCCGACCTCACGGCGGTGAGCGGCGCGCCGGATAGCGGTCCGGCCGGCGGGCGGGCTGCTGAGGGTCCGGGGCAAAGACCCCGGGAAGAGGGATGATGGGAGAGGGACTCAGGAAGGGGAGTTCAGGAGCAAGACCCTAGGACCTAGGAGGACCCTGAGTAGAGGGGCCGGGAGGGGAGCCCAGGAGGGGGGCCTGGAGAGGGAGACCAGGGAAGAGAGCTCTGAGGAAGAACACCCCGGGGGGGACGTAGTCAGTGTTTCTAGGAGGGATCTAATAAGAGGGTTCCAGGTGTCCTGGGGCCTCTACAGGCACCGGGGTCTCCAGGGTGACAGGGAGTAGTCTTCAGGAAGGACCCAAGCGGCCTTAGGGTTCCAGGGAGTGGGCTCCAGGGTTTCCAAGAGTCACAGGATGCACAGGAGGGACCTGAGCAATGTTTCTGAGCAGGGTCTCAGGGGAAGGGCTCTAGGTTTCCTGGGGTCATCAAGGGTGTTAGGGTGAGGTATCAGGAGGGTTCCTGGGTGAGATCTCCATGAGTCCCTGGGCAGAGCTGCGAGTGGGTTCCTGGGGGTTCCCTGGGTTCCAAGGGACTCAGGTTGTCGGGACTATAGGAGTGGGCAATGGGAGAGGTCCAGAGTCTTTTGCTGGCTGCCTCCAAGAATTGCTCTGTCTTATGGGCACAGGTTCCAGTAGGTGTCTCGGGGGTGGGTTCTTTCTGCCTGCCTTGGCACTATTGGGGTGGGTTCTTTCTGCCTGCCTTGGCACTATTAACCCTGGCTGCTGTGGACCGATGTTTGGGCCAGGAACCTTTTGTCCCCTAACAGGACTGGTTTTAGTGGATGAGAGTGGTTTTAGGCAAGGAGCAAGGGCTGGGCTTGGACCTCCTGGCCGGGGCTGATGTTTGATGTCTGTTTGGGACTCACCATGGTACTGCCTGCCTGGTCTTTTTGCAAGGCTCTTATCACAACCTCTCCAACTGCCTGCCCCACCCTGTAGGGTCCCTTTTCCCCGCTGCTTGTGTCATGGCCTAATACAGAATGCTGTACCACACAAACTTGGAGCTCAGGGAGTAGGTGCCTGGTGCCATCAGCACCATCCACAGCGGCCTTAGGTATTTCACCAGGGCACTGGGGACCAGAAATGTGTTTACATTTTAACACAAGGCTTTAGTCACTAGTGAGCATCGCAGCAAGGGAAAGGCTGAGCTTTTTAAAGGGGAAAGAGGACTTACAGTCTGTATCTACATTTGTAGTGGACACAGTCATTATACCCACATTTGGGGTACAATGTGACATTCAAGACATGTATTCAGTGTGGGCCCAGTCAGGGTGATTGACCATACTGTCTGATGCTTATCATTTCTTTGGGAAGAGAACCTCGAGACCCTCCTCAATAGCTACTTGCAGGCATCGACCATAGTCACCCACTTCCATGCACGGGAAGACATTTTTCCTCTTCAGCTGGTCCCCAGAGCCACCTGTCTCTACTGCTCCCTTGTGCCCTTCCCAGATCCTGTAATATTTGGGTTTCTACTCCCTGGAGAGCAGCTTTTTAACATCTACACATGCAGCGTTTTCATTTCTGTGTTGATTTCCTTTGTGACCCTCACACACCTAGGGGTCTTTTGCAGGATCCAAGTAGAAACCTGGGAAATTGCTCCCAGTGCTGGACTCTGGCAGGTTTTGTTGACAGCATTGAGGAGCAGCAGTGGGTGGTGCCCTCTAGTGTCACAGCTCTAGGTACTGGGGGGGGGGGCTGATTAAGTGTGCTTGGGCATTGGGGATTCCTCAGACCTTGACAGTTGCTAGAACTGTCTCAGCTGAGCTCTGACACCCTTGTCCCTAAAGACATGACAGCCCTTGAAGACTTCTGTGCGCCTCCGGCTCCGGCTCTGTCACTCTCTGCTCCTTCCTGTCACGCCCTAGAACTCAGCTGTTTCCCACTGTGCAGCCACTGCCACCTTTGCTGCTTCTGCTTCTGCTCCTGCTGACCCTGGTCTTGCCCTTCCTCCCTTGTAGCTGCTGTGACTCAGTGTGCTGTCAGGCTGTCTGCTCCACTGTCAGAGCTGCTGCGTCTGCCTTTCTCTAGGCTACCAGTCCCTCCTGCCCCACTGGAAGTGGGTGGGGTAAGACTACTCCAAAGAAGCTTGCATGGACTGTATCCTACTCACCAAATGAGCTCTGAATGAGCTGGACAGCCTGGTTGTATAGACAGGGGAAAAGTGTGTACCAATCACAGACCTCCTTTTTGCAAATGAAGGTTTGTGTTTGCACCAATCCCAGCATTTTGTCTTTAGCGTCCATCCTGCTGATTTAGGGGGAAATGGTTACAGGGTCATTCAGAGTTCACAAAGGCTTGTGATAGCAAAAAGTCAAGTGCAGACTGAAAACCCTGGCAGAAGCTGGGCCTTTAGGAGCTGGAGCAGTCAGCTGCAGGCATTGTGTAGGTTCCTCAAAGCATGCAATGTTTAACATGGCTGGTGCTGGCCTAGGGGTAGTCCAGATGGCTGTTTGACTGACAGTCCCTTTGCTTAAGGCAGCTGAAGCAGCGGAAGAGTCAATTGCCTCAATCTCCCAGTGTCTTTGCTTGCTGACAGGAAGAAGAACATTAGAAAGAATGCTTATGCTAAAACCTTAAGAGCATGTCATTGTCTCTAATGCTAACTTAACAGTGCTTTAGCTATGTGTATCATTTTCCCAGGGCCCAAGAACTGGGCCCCCTTGTTTGTCTCAATGCCATTCTCTGTAACCAGCTTCTAGTTCCATCTATACTGCTGCACATGAAGTGTCAATCTTTTTAGGGTTTAATTGTATTAAAAGTGACTTAGCTTCATGCATTCCACTGTGTAAAGATACCACCACCACTATGAATGTGGTGATCAATGTGAAATTGGAGTTGGTGATGATAGAATGGGCAAGAGTTGAGACTGTCAAGGCCGCCAGAATCAATTGGACTTCTTCCCTCTTGAAAACACAGGAGTGATTTCTGCTGGTTGTGGCTGGGTTTGCTTTTGCAACGGAAACACAGCTTCTGCTCTCTGAATGGTTGCAGCCTTGGAGCAAGGTCTGAGGCCCACTACCCTAAGACCTGTTTTCTTAAATGTTTCCACCAGTGACCCCTTTTCACTTGAGAAGTTTTAACATGGTCCTGCATATGTAAGTCTGTAAAACAGTTGTACAAATGGAATATTAACTGATGATGATAAATCATAGATGTATCTAAACAATTCATTTATCAAGGATGACAGCGAATGAGATGGATATATTTGTTTTAGATAAAGAATTAAATCTTGGGGGCTGGAGAGATGGCTCAGCGTTTAAGAGCACTGGCTGCTCTTAAAGAGGTCCTGAGTTCAATTCCCAGCAACCACATGGTGGCTCACAACCATCTATAATGACATCTGATGCCCTCTTCCGGCCTGCAGGCATGCATGTAGACAGAACACTATACATAATAAATAAATCTAAAATAATTAAATCTTGGCTGAATATTTGATACAACAGGATTCAGAGCACAGTGTTGCTATTTTAATTTTATCATAGTCAATACCCCAAAGCCCCTCTGTATACATAAATGAGTAGAACAAAGTGGTGCAGAAGGGTGCTAAGGGCCAGCTCAGAAGTTGTTGGGAAAACAACTGTCCTGATTCCAAACCTAATTCATTGACCTTTTTTTTGTTCTAAATGGAACTCAAGTCAGAAATTCAAAGAGCAATTAAAAAACAAATACATAAACTTGCTGTATTTGAGTGTGTGCACCACAGTGCACATGTAGAAGTCAGAAGACAACTTAGAGTTGTTTCTGTCTCCACAGTTTGAGTCTTTAGTCACACTGAGGTTGTCAGGTTTGGTGACAGGCACACTGAGCCATCTCACCGGCCCCAGTAAGTGATTCTTTATTCCAGGATTTCCAGAAATATGGAGAATATGTGAATCAGCAGGCTAGGGAGATGGCTTAGTTGGGAAAGTGTTTGCCTTGCAAGCATGAGGACAATGGGGTCAGTCCTCAGAAGCCTCTTTCTGAAAGACATCATGGTACACACTGTAATTCTAACTCTGGGGAGGTGGAAATAGGCAGATTCCTGGGGCTCACTGGAGTTAAGGGTAGTGAGAAAGGCTGTCTCAAAAATTCAGGAGGACAGTGCCTGAGGAATAACAGCTGAGGTTGTTACCTGGCTTTCACATACATACACTAGGGTGTATGCTTCTCCCTACACATTGCTTGTGTGTGTTAGACATGACCAATAGGTGACTTGGTTTTCTTGTAGGATTTTGGACCTGGAAGTGCCTTCATCTGGTCCAGTGCCCTGCCATTTCCATGCAAGGACTGGGCAGTTAGAAAGCACTAGTGGAAGCTTCCACTCTGGAGCTCAGGCAAATGATGTGAACCTCAGTTGTTTTGTCCAGTGCTGTGGGTAGAACCCAGGGCTTTGTGGGAGTGCAGCAAGTGCTCCTCCACTGAGCCCCATCCCCTGTGCAAGTAGTTTATATACAAAACTCTCAATACTTTGATTTTCTTGTCTGCCAGCTGTCTTTCTGCCTCTCAGAGAGAGAGGTGTGTATCTAACACAGGAACCTCTGGGACCAGGAGGCAAGTGCCATGGGCTTACACTGTTGATTCCTACTAGGTTTTTCATTTTCGGAAATTAGAAAAAGCCACTTTGTCTTTAATATCCCTAGTATAAAATTATCTGAATTGAAGTTGACATGTTTAAAGTCACTTGTTTGTTTCATTTTTTGTTGGGGAGTTTTGGGAGATGGTCTCACACTACAGCCCAGGCCAGCTAGGAACTTAACTATGTAGCCTAGGCTGATCTTGACCTCCTAGCAAGCCTTCTGCCTCAGCCTCCCCATGCTGGGATTACAGGCATGAGCATGTAAATCAGGCAGCATGGTGGCCCATGGCTGTAATTGCAGCATTTGGGAGGTGGAAGCAGAAGGGTCAGAAATTTAAGGCATTCTGAGTTCATAACTTCTGGCCTGAGCTACATAAGACCTTGCTTCAAAAGACAAACAAAAATGGCTACTTGCCAGATAAGTTTAGTTTTTGTTTAGTGAAATACATTCTTTTTTCAAGTAGTTTGGAATGGGTTGCCTGCCTCTTCACACCATATATCCAAATGCTGCTTTTTCGTAGATAAGATCTAGTGTTTAATTTTGTGGTTAAAATGGCTGAACCACAATGGTCATAGTGACCCAGAGTTTGAGGTTTTGCAGAAAGCTTCCTCATTGGCTGTGTATGCATCCACCTGAGGAAAAGGTACTCCTGGTGATCACCTGTGAAGGACTTACATACAAATTATCTTGTTTGAATGGCCGTGATTCCAATGCTTGGGAGGTTGAGGCAAGAAGGTCCTGAGTTCCAGGTTAGCTTGAGTGATGTAGTAAGATATTATTGCAAGAGAAGATTAATCGTGGGAAGCTGTTTCCACCCACAGAGTTTGTATGGGCTGAAGGAAGCTTCCTGCTTTGACCCCCTGTTCATTTAATACAAAACCTGGAGCAACTTGCCTGAGATTGCTTCAACTCTATGTCCAGAGTGATTGGGTCTCAGAGAGAGTGCCTGGTCTGAGCTAGATGAAGCTCTAGAGACAGACTTTAAGTGAATTGGCCATGTGCTGTTGATTCCCATGGTTGAGGGAGGAAGAGCAAGGAGGAGGCTCATTGAGCTGCATTTTAGGATGTTAGTAAATCAGAGTGGATCAGGTCATGAATAAGAGATTCTGGGTTTTCCCGTACACAAATGATTTCCTGTTTTTGCTCAAGCTACATCTAAACTCTATGGTCTGAGAGCATCTGCCATGGCCAGACTTCCTCTTGGCCTCTTGGCTGCAGGATGAGTCCACTTCCTGACAGCTTCCCTAGCCTCCATGGCCCTGCATGCCTCCCTCTCAGCCTTGCTCACACTTTCACCACTGGGAATTCCCTGTCTGGCTTTTCTCCCTGTCCCTAGAAGTGGTCACCTTCTGTCCCAGTGGCCTGCACAGAGGTGCAGAATGGTGTCTCTCTATGTGCCCTTGACTTCCTAATCACCCTTTCTTGAATTGCTGCCTTGTGCCTCTGAGACTCTGGGTACATTCTCAGGCCATGGCTCATTCTCAGAGAGGATTGCCAGAAGGTACTCACGGCCCTGGGCAGTGTGTGGTACCCACAGACAGGCAGCTTTTCCCTTCTCCCTCCCTCCCTTCCTCCCTCCCTCCCTCCCTCCCTCCCTCCCTCCCTCCCTCCCTCCCTCCCTCCCTCTTTCCCTCTCTCCTTCCCTTCCTCTCTCACTCTTTCATCTATGTCTTGTTGTATATCCCAGGTTGGCTTAGAATTTACCGTGTCCCAGTCTGGCCCCAAACTCAGGATCCTCCTATCTCTGCTTCCCAAGTGCTAGAATTATAGGCATGCCCCACCAACACTAGTTTTTTTTTCTTTTTTCTTTTTCTTTCTTTCACAAACAGGATCTTACTGGGTTGTACAGGGTGGCTTCAAGTTGTTTTTTTTTGAGAAAGGACCTCAGTGTAGCCCTGGTTGTCTTGGAACTTGCTATGAAGACCAGGCTGGCCTTGAACTCACAGAAATCCACTTTCCTCTGCCTCCCAAGTTCTGGGATTAAAGGCATCACACATTATTGCCAGGCTTTCTGTTGTCACATTTGAGATCGTCCTACCCCAGTTTCCAAAGGCATTTGAGACTTCAGGTGTGAAATCAGGGTTTCAGCACCTCTAAAAGCCATGGCTAAAATTTCTCTTTGCATCTTGTAGATTTTGAGGCACTGGTCTTAGACACTCCATTCCCAAGCATGCAGATCCCCTGTGCCAACCTTTGCTTTGTCTCACAGTTATCTTACTTGCTCTGTGACTGTCTCGTCTGGAGTGAGCCATCCTAACCGGGCATGTCAGTGGCCCTCTCCCAAATGTGATTCCCTTGCTTAGGGCTGTTGGGACAGCCTGCCATGCTTCAACACTCCTTCATTTGAGGCATCTGGGAGAACAGTGTATTGTCCAACAATGTGACTTGGGCCCTGAGGGAAAGTCACACAGAAGGGGCATCCATGTAGGCGTGTGACCCTGAGAAGCCAGAGGGGGGCTGTGCTAGGCTTTATGTATATATAAGGCATCCACTTAGATGGTGTCCCTTTTTTTAATTAAGCAGTCCTGGCTATGTGGTCTCAACTCCCTAGTGACAAAGGTTCCTCTCATATTCCCGTCTAGCCACACTCCAGCTTTAACTAACGAGCCATCTAATCCATGCAAAAGCAATAGAGGAGGGTGCATGAGATGTGGGAAGAGCTGATCAAGCCATAGTGAGGGTCCTGGGGGGACACTGAGAAAGGCAGAATTTGTTGTGCTTTCATACCATCGTTCCTTACTTTTATTTTCTTTCTTTTTTGGGGGGGTTGGGGGTGAGGTGGGACAGGGTCTCTTTATGTAACTCTGACTGCCCTGGAATGCACTCTGTAGACCAGGCTGGCCTGGAACTCAGAGATCCCTGCCTCTGCCTCCCAAGTGCTGGGTTTAAAAGGTGTGAGCTACACTGCTCGGACTCTTAACACATTTCTTAAATTTGCAAATTTTTTCTTAGCCGGGAATTGTAGTAGAATTTTGTTTGCAAGGCTTCCTGGGTGGTAAAGGATACTGCTGGAGATATGTTCCTAAGACGCCTTGCTGGGCTTAAGCCGCTGCTGGAAGGGAGGCTGGGCTAGTGCTGACTCATGGAGCTGCCCTGGGGGAGAGAGCCCAGCAAGTCCCTCCCCTGTGCCTCGTGGCAGGCTGGGCTCAGCAGGGGGATTTAGAGACCAGCTTGGGGGTGGGAGGGTCGGGTCTTAGAGCAGTTGACAAAAGCTTCTTCAGGCTAATTTAGAGTTGTCTGTGCTGCTAGAGGCCTTGACTGCTTGGAAGGGAGTTACTATGAGTGCAGTGCCAGCATCCCTCTAGCATCCTGTGGAGACACAAGGCCCCAGACCTTAAAGGCAGCAACAGCTGGACTATAGTGCATCATGCAGCACTCTCAGGTTTAGGAAGTGCCTGATTCTGTGTGTCTTTGATCCTGTTTTTGGCCCTTGCTAAAACACAGCTCTATCTATTTTAACTGTTTCTGTGATGTCACTATGGTCTTCCCCAGTATTACTTGGTCCTGTCTTCCCCAACTCCTCTTTCTTGTCGGAGAGTGTTTATTTTTATTAAACACAATGTGTGGTGGTCATTACCCTATTAGAAAGTAAGGATGCCAGCTGACATACCTCTGAAGTTACTCTAAAAAGTTAGCTAGTGCTGTCAGCAGTTTTGTTTGTTTTTTGATAAGGTCTCCTGTTTCCCAGGCTGGCCTTGAGCTCACTGTGTAGTGGAGGTTGACCTGGAACTTGGATCGTTCTGCCTCTACCTCTCAAGTGCTGGGATTATAGGGATACACAACCAAACCCAGTAGCATCTTTAAAAGAGTGGGGTTTTTTTTGTTTGTTTTTGTTTGTTTGCTTGTTTTTGGAGATAGGGTTTCTCTGTGTAGCCCTGACTATCCTGGAACTTGCTCTGTAGACTAAGCTGGTCTGTCTGCCTCTGCCTCCTGAGTGTTGAGATTAAAGGCATGTGCCACCACTATCTGTCTTTAAGAAAGATTTATTTGTTTATATATTTTATGTATATGGGTATTTTTGCCTTCATGTTCATCTGTACACTAGAAGAGGGTATCGGATCCCATGAGTGTGAGTCCTGGGAATTAAAGTTATGACCTCTGGAAGAGCAGCCAGGGCTCTTAACCACTGAGCTATCTCTCTAGCTTCCATGTCCAGTAGCATTTTTTTAAAAAAAGATTTTATTTATTTATTATGTATACAACATTCTGCTTCCATGGATATCTGCACACCAGAAGAGGGCACCAGATCTCATAATGTATGGTTGTGAGCCACCATGTGGTTGCTGGGAATTGAACTCAGGACCTCTGGAAGAGCAGTCAGTGCTCTTAACCTCTGAGCCATCTCCCCAGCCCCCTCCAGTAGAATTTTTAATCTTTACAGAAAATGCAAATATTACAGATATAGTGATGTAACCCAGTGTTAAGAGAACTTGCTTAGCATTCTCAGAGCACAGAATCAGTCCCCAGGATCTCTCTCTCTCTCTCTCTCTCTCTCTCTCTCTGTCTGTCTCTGTCTCTGTCTCTGTCTCTCTCTCTCTGTGTATGTGTGTGTACACATTAGTTCTTGGGGACAAACCTATTTTGAGTGGCCCCGACTGAGGTGAAGATGAACGTTCCTGCATAGGTATCTGGCCTTTGTTATCTTCCTGGGCTCACCCTGTCCCCTGTTGGTTTCACCTGTCACATTGAAGAAGCAGAATTAGATGGTTGCAGGCTGTGGAATGTGGCTGCTCTGCTGCACTTGATGTCCAGTGTGCTGAGGTGTTGTGGATCCTGTGTTGCTGTTCAGCCTCTGTGACACTTTGAAAACGTGTTTTATTCTAGTGTAGGAAAAACGAAGATGGAGACACTACTGTCGTCATTGTTGAAAAGGACCAATTCATGGATGATTTCTTCCATCAGGTATGTATTTAATGAAGTGCAGCTTCCAACTTTCTTAGATACCTTACTATAGCAGTGTTTGTTGTCACATGTAAAACAGCACACCCATGCACCCTGGAACTGTGTTTTCGCTAATGGTAGACATTATATTTGGCTGTGGTACCATGAGGTCATGCCACTGGTGCCATTGAAGCCTTCTGTACTCCATGTCATTCCCACAGGGAAATCACCCAGCCACATACGTGGTCCTCAGTGTGTCCTTATCATGACTAACATGTGACTCTACTTTTGCTTGTTTTGAATTTGGAGTTTTGAGTAATGTTTCTCTGTGTAGCCCAGGTTACCTTTGACCCTGTCAGCCTGCTGCTTCAGCCTCCTGAACATAGCTGTTTTTAAAGTTATTTGAAATATATAAGTTCTTTGGGGCTTTCAGAGTCATTGTAGTTAATATCAAGACAGATCCAAGTGACTGTTCATGCAGACAGTCTGGGAGGGCGGGCTGGATATATACAAAGGACGGAGGCACTGTGGGACTAGGACCTGTGCCCCTGGGAGGGTGGGTCAGGGCTCAGTACTTGCTGCTCTTTCTATGACTTGGAGCTGCAATGTCCTAAGGAGTACTTCCTCCCATGGGAAGCCAACCACACCTCTGGAGTGGCTTTTTAAAGGGTCTCACCACAAGACCTGTGGCCTCTCAGGAATCCAGGTCCCTTGGAAGCAGGAATCCTGGCTTTAAGCTCAGTGTCTGGGGCCACTTTTGCTGTCTGTTGGTATCGGCCTTGTGTTCCTAAACCATTGACTTCGAATATATTCATATGGATTCTCCAAGAAGCACAAGCTGTATTTGTTAAAGACTTTATTTTGTAGTTGTTCCTGTGAAGTGACACCTTAGACATAGAAACACCCAGGGTTTGTTAATGTAAGGCCTCTGGTAGAAAAGCCCTCTAGACTGTACTCATCACACAGAACGATGTAGATGACAGAATTTGCTCCTGACCTGGGAGGGTTTGGTTAAAGACCAATAAAACAAGATACTGAGAAGATAGTTATAAGGGATGGAAGAGACCCTGTGTGGGGCAGCTGGCAGTCTCAGGCTGGACCAGCATCACTACCAGCATGCCCCTCCTGTGGAACCTCCTCTCAGGGCACTGGGGCCCACGACTGCCTTTTTCTGGATGAACCAATCTGGTGTCAGCTGCTTCGAAGTCAGGGGAGGGTAGAATGAGTCTCTAAGCTAGGCTGCCCCCTTTACTTTCTGACACATGGGCCATCAATGTTGCTTTGAAAGTGGCATTTTCAAATGCAAATTGAAATATCATCTCTAAACTGGAACCGGCACTAGTCCTTGGTTTCAGACTCCTTAGCAACACAGCCAAGATAGTAAAGTGATCCATTTTTATTAAATAAAAATTATGTTTATGGGTGGTTTGCCTGTATATGTCTGTGCATCACATGTATGCAGTGCCCACAGAGGTCAGAAGGAGGTGCTGGGTCTTCTAGAATTACAGTTGCCAATGGTTGTGAGTTGCTATGTGAGTGCTAGGAATTGAACCCATGTCCTCTGGAGCAGCAGCCAGTGTTCTAACTGCCCAGCCATCTCTCCAGCCCCAAGAACTAGCTTTTATTGTGGTGTTTCCATGGTTACTATAACTGCACTCCCTAGTATGTGTGGTCTGTGCTACTCTAGTAGCAGTGGCAAGTGAAATGGTCTTGGGCCACCCCAGCCTCATGAAACCACTGCTCTGCACTGCAACAGGTACGTATTAGATTCCTCTTTAATACCTTGATTTTCAGAATGTCTCTGGGACTTGGGCCATGATTTCCTGAGTCCCCCCACCACTCTTTAGCAGGGTCACAGTGACACTGAGGTGTGTGCCTCTTCACTCCTGCATCCCAGGAAGGTTCAGGGACAGAGTTGTTCAGCAGTAACTTGGGACACAGGACCTCCATAAACTAGAAAGCTGATCTATAATGGGCCTTGTTGTATATAGTTTCACTGATCTTTTCTGTTGCTGCAATTAATCACCATGACCAAGATAAGTGATAGAGGAGAGAGTTTATTTGGGCTTATGGTTCCTCAGCGATAAGAGTCCATTATGGCAGAGAGGTGTGGCAGGAAGTTGCAGGCATGGCTGTTGGAGCAGCAGGCTGAGAGCTCACATCTTAAACTATAAGCACAAAACACAGAGAGCTGGCTACTGCGAGTGGTATGAGGCTGTGAAACCTAAAGCCCCCCCCCCCCCATACTGCCTCAATCAAGACCACACCTCTGAAGCCTACCCAAACATGCTACCAGCTGGATACCAAGTATTCAAATACAGGAGCCCATGGAGGACATTCCCATCTAAACCACCGCAAGAAGGAAAGTATTTTTTCATAAAAATGTGCAAATGTGTGTTTCCTGTTTTGCTGTGACAGGTGGCAGGAAGTAAGCAGCACACACTGTCTCCTAGCTCCAGAGCTATCTGTCTTCAGGGAGTGTTATAGGCTGAGGTCAAGCTGAGATTTAAACTGCAGAGGAATGAAGGAGCACACTTGGCTCTGGAGACTACTTTCTCGGTTTGCAGCCCCTCCCTTCTGAAGGCACAGTGAGCCTCTCTCACCATCAGGTCACCTCTTCCCTTCCTGACAGTGTTTCTTTAGTCTCAGTTGTGTAGGAACCAGCTAGATCACCCAGGGTCTGAGTTAGGGTTTCATTGCTGTGAAGAGGCACCATGACCACAGCAACTCTTACAAAGGAAAACATTTAACTGGGGCTGGCTCAGAGGTTCAGAGGGTTAGTGCATTGTCATCATGGCAGGAAGCATGGCGGCATGCAGGCACGCATGGTGCTGGAGAGGTAGCTGAGAGTGCTACATCTGGGGAATGGCAGGCAACAGGAAGACAGAGTGAGCTACCAGGCCTAACTTGAGTTTCTGAAACCTCAAAGCCCACCCCTAGTTAAGTACTTTCAAACAATGACACTCCCTGTGAGCCTTTGGGGACCATTTTCATTCAAACCATCACTCCCAGGATAACTTTCCAGCTCAGATCTTAACACCTGTGAAGTCCTTTTTCCAACATGGAAGGCCATGTCAGGGTGTGGTCATGGATCTCCGCATACAATGGCTATAATTATGTAATTATTTTAAAGCGAAGCAAGGAGGAGGAACTGGCAGTGCTCCTCCTGCCTCAGCTGTCATGTGGCTTCCTCTGTAGCCAGGTTCTATATGGGTCCAACCTGGATATCCCCACCAACCTCCTCATCTCAGATTTCTAGTTGAATCTATATAGGCTCCTTTGCTATCTAATGTAACAACCATAGGGGCCAGGACACCTTCAGGGCCCCATTGTTGAGTGACTCTTGTAGTGAGTTGCTTATACCATGTACACATTTAAGAGGCTGAAGGGTTGGTCATGAAGGGCAGGCCACCTGGATGGTGAGGGCTTCCTCATGGGAGGGTATTCCCTTGCTGTTTCCCATGGGGTGGGGTGCTTACTGCTCTGCTTTATGGAGTCATCTGCCTCTACTCAGTGGGTGGTACGTGGATTTTTACAGCGTATAGTTTTGCTGGCAAATGTTGCTTGAATCCTAACAATAGTAATGTAGTGGATTTCTGTTCTTACTACATTTTAAGTGTGTGTGTGTGTGTGTGTGTGTGTGTGTGTGTGTGTGTGTGTATACTCATTTGCATACTATACCAGGCAAGTGTAAGTCAGGGTAACTTTTGGGAGTTGGCTCTCCCTTTCCACCATGGGTCTCAGGGATCAAGCTCAGTTTGTCAGGTTTGGTGGCGAGCACCTTCACCCACTTAGAATTTTTTTTTTTCAAGACAGGGTTTCTCTGTTTAGCTTTGGAGGCTGTCCTGGAACTCTCTCTGTAGACCAGGCTGGCCTCAAACTCTCAGAGCTCCATCTGCCTCTGCCTCCTGAGTGCTGGAATTAAAGGCGTGTACCACCACAGTCCAGCCTTTTTTTTTTTTTTTTTTTTATTTTATTATGTATACAGTCTTCTGCCTGCATGCCAGCAGAGGGCACCAGATCTCAATCAAGGTGGTTGTGAGCCACCATGTGGTTGTTAGGAATTGAACTCAGGACCTCTGGAAGAACAGTCAGTGCTCTTAACCACTGAGCTATCTCTCCAGCCCAAGCTTTTTTTAAAATTGATAATCATGGTGACAGCAGAAGTGATGCTTGTTCTTTACATGGGATTACAAGCGTTCCTCTCCAGCCTCCCTCTTGGGAGATGGACAGCATTGGCGGCTTTGACCTTACCACAGTGTCTCTCCTAGGTGGAGGAGATTCGAAGCAGCATAGCCAGGATTGCCCAGCACGTGGAAGATGTGAAGAAGAACCACAGCATCATCCTTTCTGCCCCAAACCCAGAAGGAAGTAAGTCTGTCTAACTGCCTGTCTGTTCTCCAGCTTCCCCTTAGATGGAGCAGCGTGTGCATGCATATGAGTACACCCAGGCCCCCTTGGCATTCCAGGGCATCTTTATGGTGTTTAAAAGCTCCCAAATAGTCCCATTGTCCAACCAGGGAGGACAAGTGCTAGGCAGGATCCAAGGGATATGTGAGTGTGCCCGGTGGGACTCTAGCCATGATGGTGGCTCAGCCAGAGATCTGCACTGTGCCCACCGTTGAGGGATGGTAGATCTTTTCTTTGGGGATGTTAACAACAGGCAGGCTGATTTGGTAAGCAGTGGCTGCTTGCCAGAGCTGGGTTAGTGATGAAGACTGAGAGGAGACTCTGAGTCTGGAGGTCAGCTGTGTGGCGTGTGGGCTCACAGAGTATGTGTGGTGGGGTGGGGTGGGGCCTGGGCTCAGACTGCATTTCCATCACCCCCTCTGCCTTAGGATGTCTGTGTAATCTTTCTAAATTGAAGCTCTACTTGACATCAAATACCTTTGTTTAGAAACTTTCAGTGTTGGTTACCACCTATAGAAAAAACCAGAAAATGAGGCGTGGCCTATGAGCCTTCCCAAGTGCCTGGTCTCTTCTACACACTGTTACTTTAGACCAGCTTACTCACCTTTGGCCACTCCACTGCCCCAAAGGAGCCAATCTGCTTGTTTTCAGATAGCATATTCTGCTTCCTCCTCGGGGAGCCTCAGAGTGTCCCTGGTTTCTGGTCACACTGGGGATTTGTAGGGCCTTCCTTGAATCTTCCAGGCCCCAGTGTGCAGCTCGTTGGGTATTTTTGTGACTTCACCTCAGATTTCAAGAAAGATTCTGGGTGGGGGTCCCCCAGAGCCCTCTTAGATGCTGTAGGTGTTCAGGCATTGCTATGGGACTGCCATTGTCAGGTAGCTATCTGCTACAGGTGATCTTTTGCCCTGAGAATAGCTGGGGCACCAGAGTTAGCTCTGAAGGTCTAGAGCCAGGCCTGCTGGAGAGTGGCATGTGTGGTGTGTCCGATGGAGCAACGAGGACTGGGAAGATGGTGACAACAGAAGGGACCTCTGGTGTGGTTGTGTGCACTCCCTGTCCTGGTGAAGGTTAGCAGGGTGAGCCTGCAGTTCTGACTCCTCACCAGCTGCATCTGATGGCACAGTTCAGGGTGTACCAGGAGCTGGTCTGGGCATGTAAGTGGTGGCTGGGGGCAGCACACTTGGGAAGGCACTGGGGAAAGAAGGCCCCGTGCGTCTGTGCTTGGCCTGCATGTGTGGTTGTGCAGGGGTCAAGTATCCCAGCTCAGGTGTTTTATTTGAACTTTTTACAGAAATAAAAGAAGATCTGGAAGACCTGAACAAAGAGATCAAGAAAACTGCTAACCGTATCCGAGGCAAGCTGAAGTGTAAGTCTGCCTTCTTGGGTACTGGTGGGTGTGGACCTTGGTACCTTTCCTTGGACTTCTATTACTCTTAAATTTCCTAAAATGAAAGTTGAGACTACTTCCAAGTAGGTTGGATATGTGTATCTGGGCTGCTGGTTCCCATGCTGTATCTCATTGTGGCTCTGTTGGTGACACTGAGAAAGGGGAAATAGCCTTTACAGTGAGTCCCAAAGCTCTCAAATGGGTCTCTTAGCTAGAATATGCTTTCCAGCTGCCAGGAGTCCAGCTGATATCATGGTACTCTGTGTTCAGCCTGACAGCTGGCATGGGTGAGGGTTGTGGCTTTCGGCACAGAGCTTAGATAGAACTTGCTTTCGTTGATCTATGAGGAAAACATGTGTTTAACTCACAGAGACACATCAAAAGATGCAAACCTCATCTCTGCATGCCATACCCTCTTCTCAGGTGCAGCAACTCCATGGTGGCAGACATGTTGTCCAGATCCTAGTGTATTCCCCATTGGTCTCAAGGCAGACCCTGAGAGTGTGCACCTTAAAAACAATGTTGTTCCCAAGAGTACAACCACTTTAAATCTAACTCAAATTCATTACAGTGACTGGATGTTTAAAGACACTTGGCACACCCCAAGTATACACACCAAGTGCTTACAAACACAAGTGCACACACATGCAAACAGAACCAGAGCAACACAGAGACAAACATGTGAGTACACAAACACATACACAGAAACACAAACATACAAATGCATAAATACAAATACAAGGCCCATGCACAATCACATACCTGTATGCGTATTTGTGCATGTTTTTGTTTTTGTTTGTGTGTTTTTCTATACCCATGTGTGTTACTCTTTCCTGACAGCTGCCTGGTCGAGTAGCCGCTTCAGCCCCCAAATAGCACAAGAAACACTATATTAATTATGAAACTGTTGGCCAATGTCTAGGGCTTTTTATTGGTTAGCTCTGACTTAATTTCTAACCCATAACTACTCATGTATGTATTTCCACTTGGTCTTATCTTACCGGAGAAAGGTTTGGAGACATGTTACTTCTCTCACATCCTACATCGTGACTCAGTGTGCCTACACCTCCCAGAATCCTCCTCATCTCCTAGTCCCACCTATCTTGCTTCTTCCCTATTGGCCAACAGTGTTTTATTCATTAACCCATAAGAGAAACATATGTACAGAAGACTTTCCCCATCATATTGTGTTTATGGCTTTGGTATGTATGCGAACATTTATGTATGCAACTGTGTGCATGCTTGTGTGCTGGAATTTGTATATATGCTTACATGTGTGTTAATGTGTGTAGACAACAAGTGTCTGCATGTCTGTCTATATGTCTGTCATTGAATACATTTGTGTGTGCAGTCTTAAAACATTTCTTTTGGTGACTAGTCTTTAGAATAGTGGTTCTCAACCTGTAGGTCTTGACCCCTTTGGGGATTGTCTGACCCTTTCACAGGGGTCACATATCAGATATCCTGCATATCATATATTTACATTACAATTCCTAACAGTAGCAAACTTGCAGTTATGAAGTAGCAAGGAAAATAATGTTATGGTGGGGGTCACAACAGCATGAGGAACTGTATTAAAGGGTAGCAGCACATTAGGAAGGTTGAGAACCACTGCTCTAGAGGATTATTTTAAGAGGCCACCTGTTCTTTAGTTTTACGGGGAAACCTGAGGCCATCCTGAGACTGACTGCTGCCATAGCTGGGTAACACTGCCCTGCTTCCTTCTAGCTATTGAGCAAAGTTGTGATCAGGACGAGAGTGGGAACCGCACTTCAGTGGACCTGCGGATACGGAGGACCCAGGTCAGTCTTCCAGCCTCAGATGGACGGAAGTGATGGAAAGGACAGCGTTTCACATGTCCAGTTCAAGGCAGCTTCACTCTGTCATTGTGCTGGTGCCCTGCATGTGCTCAGCAGGAACTCTGTTGCCAAGCCACACCTGAGCCCACTTGTCTTCACATGGGCTGCATCTCTTTACTGTGAGCAAATGCCCCAGAAACCCACATGGTCTGTGCCACAGAGCAGGGAACCAGCCGAATCATCTGGATGTTGGTGGTTTGGTTTAACTGTTTGGGGTTTATGGTTGAAACCTGGGAAGTTCAATCCTGTGTGACCGAGCCTGCCAGCTGGATTCAGCCTCCCATAATGCCCACTCCAGAGATCAGCTGACTGCCATAGGTCACAGCTTATTTGTTATTGTTGTTGGTAGTGTTTTTTTTTTGTTGTTGTTTGTTTTGTTTTGTTTTGTTTTTTTGAGACAGAGTCTCACTATGTAATCCTAGTTGGCATGGAGCTCACTCTGTAGACCAGGCTGACCTTAAACTCACAGAGATCTGCTTACCTCTACCTTCAGAGTGCTGGGATTATAGCTGTGTGACACCACGGCCCAGTGACCCCAGTGCATGCAGCTTCCATTGCTGCTCTTGCTCTTCTTTTCTGCTGGAATTGAGTAACAGTCTGAGCTTCCCAGTCCTAAGTTTTACCTCTTTCAAAGGAAGGCATGGCTCTCATAACAGTAATGGTGTGTTTTCCATGTTCTAGCATTCGGTGCTCTCCCGGAAGTTTGTGGAAGTCATGACAGAATACAATGAAGCACAGATTCTGTTTCGGGAGCGAAGCAAAGGCCGCATCCAGCGCCAGCTAGAGATCAGTGAGTAGGGAGAGCGTGAGAAACACACTTTCAAGGATCCTTCACACTTCTTAACTGCATCATAGACCAGAAAGCCCTTTCCTAATACCTGGGTCTAGAGTCCGCCAGATGTGTTCAAAGTTGGGAGTTGGGGGCTGGTGCTGAGTCCATTGTAACTGCTGGTGCTTTTATGTCAGTCACATTTGGAAAGCTTGAGGTCCAGATTTCTTAATTTCTGTGTCCTGCAGCCCCTCCTATCTGGCTGGGAGATGACCTCCCAAGTGTTTGCTCATCCAGTTGTCACATGCCATCTTCAGCTTAGCTGCCACAGGCTTGGAAGCCTGTGGCAAACCTGTAGGAGAGCACAGGTGCTCCCTTGTAACAAGCAGCAGGGTGGGTTTGTAACAAATTGAAGTCACATTTCTGGAAATGTGACCACATTTCAGGAAAGGACCTTAGAAAGGGCAGGCAAATACTGTTGGCGATGTTAATGGCTCAGGTAGACCTTAGTGGTCCCCATTAGCTGACCATTCCTGGCTGTTGAGCCATGCTGCATCCTCAGTGCAGTTCCTATTGTCCCTCAGCTGGGAGGACTACCACTGATGATGAGCTGGAGGAGATGCTGGAGAGCGGGAAGCCGTCCATCTTCATCTCGGATGTGAGTGCCACAGCCTTAATCTAGATGGGCATTTTTGCCTTAATTTACCAGCCAGTCTGGAGTTAGTAATACTTTTCCTTTTACCTTCCAAAGATTATATCAGATTCACAAATTACTAGGCAAGCTCTCAACGAGATCGAGTCACGTCACAAAGACATCATGAAGCTGGAGACCAGCATCCGAGAACTGCACGAGATGTTTATGGATATGGCCATGTTCGTGGAGGCCCAGGTAACGAGGCGCTTTCCAGGTGGAGGCTGGTTATGGAGAGGTTGCCTGCTTTGGTCAAAAAAAAGCCATGACTAGGTATCCAGTCTCAAAATTCAGGAGTTGTTTGAAGTGTTAATGTTGAACTGAAACCTGAGTGTACACTTCCTCAGTAGGACACTGCTTAGTTTCAGGAGCCATGGCATGCGCACAGGCCAGCTACTTAGGTAGACAGCCATAAGCAACACCAGGTGCTTGTTCAAATGTCTGTGGTGGGCTTTAGGTTAAAAGTAAAGGATATACAGAAATCTTACTATAGCCATGGATATGTGTAAGTGTAAATATATGCGAACACACATCACATGACCTCAACTACATATAACAGTGCTCCCAGAGGAAGGAGGTGACCAAGCCAATCATCGTGAAAAACGGCAGGCCTGTGGGGGTGTTGGCCTTCTCTCTTGGGGGTGTTGCCCAAAAGAATGACTGAGCAAGGATCAGGACAGTGCCTAAAGACCAACCTCGAGGACAAAAACAGTGAGACTGACTGTCGCCCACACTCACTCTGCAGCTCAGGAAGGGAGGACCAGAGAGTGCCTGCAGGCATAACAACATCACATTGTGTGTGCTCGTGTGATGTGTCCATACTGACTCAGTTGCAGTGGGAACCTGCAGAGACTGTACTGGTCTTCCAGGATTTTCAGACCCCCAGGAAAGTCTAGGGCAGGCTTACAGTGCAGCTGGCCTCTAGTGAGACAAACTTTTTCATTAATTAATTGTTGTTTTGTTCTTTTTGAGACAGGGTTTCTCTGTGTAACAGCCTTAGCTGTCCTGGAACTAAATCTGTTGACTAGGCTGGCTTTAAACTCACTGAGATCCTCCTGCCTCTGCCTCCTGATTGCTGGGATTGAAGGCATGGGCCACCACCGCCCGGCTCGTCCTCTTTCAGAGGCAGCTGTCAGGGTGCCTTTGCTGATAGCTAGTGATGTTTTGTAATTGCCTGGATATGTAAAGGGTTTAGGATATTCATCTCCACATGCCCTGAATGATGTTTATTTTGATAAACCTTATCATAAAAGCATGTGAAAAGCACACCTTTAATCCCAGCAATCAGGAGTTAGAGACAGGTGGATCTCTGTGAGTTCTCAGCCAGCCTAGTCTACATAGTGAGTTCCAGGACATCCTTGGCTACACAGAGAAACTCTTGTCTTGAAAAACAAACAAAACAAAACAAAACAAAACAAAAAACCATGAAAAATCTCAAGTACCATACACCTATGGAGAACAGTTATTTAGAGGCAAGGATAGGCACTGGTGGGTTGGAATGGGTATCTGTGGGTAGGGATGGGCATTGATGGTCAGGGATGGACCAGTTGCCACTTGGTCTGAGAACTGGGGGGTGGGGTATCTGGTGACTTTCCAGGTTTGGAGGGAAGTAGTTGTGTGATAAGAATGGTAGATTGATTTAGAAATCACAGAGCTTTGTAATGGCTCAAGCTTTAGTTATAGTCACTCCATTCCTAGTATGTGGTGTGAAGCATCATTAGGACAAGCCACCATTTGTGGCTTCACTTCCCTGTTACCTTTTAGAAGTCTGTCATTGTGTTAGGTTGATAATCCAGAAACAGTGAGGACTTATTAGGGCATTTTCTTGTGAGTGAATGATAGTTACCTGTCCATCCTTCTCCAATGCTTTGCTATTGGCTGCTACAGACTCTGTCTCCTCCCGGACAGGACCCAGGTAATGCACCCCACCCTACCCTGCCCACCAACATGCTGTGGCGTCTCTTCCATTTTCATATTTGATCATCAGTTCATTGTCACCCAGAGGCTGTACTTAATTTGCCTGTTAGAAAAGACATGCTCATTTGCGTGTGGAATGTTTTATGCAGCAGTAAAACATGAGACTAACCTGAGCTTGCAGCCCTTCCTTCACTGTGACTCTGTGAAGATATGTCAGGTCATAACTCATCTGTGGATAGTCTTCCCCTGTCTCTGTTGCTGCCACCCCTTTCAGCTGCTTCTGACACAAGAATTGGATTGGATTGTGTTCGCTGGCGCATCTGCACCAGCCTTGTCCTCCTTTGTAACCGTGAGGGATCCTGTCTCCATCCCTGTCGTGCTGGGCTTACATGAGGAGACATGGCAGATGTTTGCTGAGTTTGAAACTTGTTTTCAGGGTGAAATGGTCAACAACATCGAGAGAAATGTGATGAATGCTGCAGACTATGTTGAACATGCCAAGGAGGAAACCAAGAAAGCCATCAAATATCAGAGTAAAGCCAGGCGGGTGAGTCGTGCTACCGAGGACTGAGCCCTAGAGTGGTTTCTCTTCTCTTGGTCTCTAGCTGTGGAGGTGCCGAAATGCCTTAGATTTGTGTTTTATTTTAAAACCAAAATAATTCTTTTCACTACAATTTCCTCAGTTGATTGGCTTATTTGTATACCAGCCATTTAGTGTTGTAAGTAATTAAACCCTTTAGGACCTCAAGTGAGGACAAGCCTGCCTCTTTTGAGCTCTGTTCCCTTTGACCATCATCTGGAGGGAGGAACAAGGTGATGGGTTTTGGGTTTCCCCTAAAAATCATTGGAGACACATTGTATGTGAGAGCTGTTAGCTCTGTTAGGTAACAGGCTGAGGCTGTGGGTGGGTCTCATGTCTTTCGTAGGGGGCCTGGGAGGCAGTCTCAAAGGCAGATGTCCCTTTGCTTAGGCTTCTAACTTGTGTCCAGACTGTCCCAAAGGAATTGTGCAGCAGTGGATGTTACTGGTGTAGAATTCTGGATGTACTCTGCTAGCTTGAGTGTCTCCCATAACATTTCTGAAGATTGAGTAGGGTTGGGTTCCATGTTGCTGCCTGCAGAGGATCCAAGGATGATGTCTGCTTAGCAACAAATTGTACCACCTCTGTCTCCATCTTCAGAGTACCACATGTACATGCAGGCTCTTCTAGGACAGCTGAGGGCCTGCCAAGGGCATCACTGCCTGCTACAGGTGGGAGGCAGTAGCGGGCTGGTTCCTCTGTCAGCTCTGACTTTTGGGACTCCTGGGAAAGTGTTCTGTGTTTCAGTTCATCTGAAACTGGTAAGAGACTGTCATGTGTCCAGGAGAAAGCTGGTGTCACAGAGCACACTGATTCTAAGAGGCCTGACCTCGTAGGTCAAGCCACTCTGGGAAGTAAAGACTGCCGTAGGCCTCAGGGGAGGGCCTGTAAGTTAGAGTTCAAAATGAGTTCTGGCAATTGCTTCACTCCCAGTGAAAGATGCCCTTGACCGTGGCAGCATGCAATCAGCGTGGTGTAATCAGCCTGCTTTTCTTTGACAGAAAAAGTGGATAATTGCTGCTGTGGTGGTGACTGTCATTGCTGTCCTGGCTCTAATCATTGGCTTGTCGGTTGGCAAATGATTGCGTAGATGGCGCTGGGTGCTTGCCTCTCCCTCAGGGTGGCAGTAAGTGACTAATCAACTAATTTACTTATTAACCTTTTCAATCAGCCTGTAGTGTGTTTGCCCAGTGTTAATATACTTAAAAGTCACAGGGGCTTGTCCACTGAGTGCTTGGTTCAGGCCTTAGTGGCCTCTCTTTACTGAGGTGACACAGACTGGGAAGCCACTCAACTCTGCACAAGGTGGCCACTGCCCCACAGAGCCTATCCCAGTGAAAACTAATGCAAGCGCTACAGTTTAGTTCTTCTATTGTAACTTTCGGAATAATGGTAACTGAAAATGACTGTAAAATACTCGTAACTGCTCAGTTCACCGTGGAACTGAGGGAATGTAGTGTAAGCTGTGGACAACAGCAACAGACCAAACTCTTCTCAGGTCCCTGCTTGGCAGCCGACCCCTACACTAAAATGAAAACCCTGATACTTAATTACCTGCCTGCTAATCCCAGCAGGACCACAAGTGTCACATGGTCAGCATGGAAAGTCATTTTGTCACATTCATGGGCCTTATTCCCAGCGTTCTGGGGATTCCCTGCTGCACTGAGTCACCTATGTAAACACTGACCATGCGACCCTGTGGCACTTCTCAATGCTTTTTCACTGTGACGGAAAGGAGGCTCTCCCAAGTTGAGTTCCTCATTGCCTCCCCTTCCATGAGGCTTTTCTCATGATTTGAGCATCTATCAGGTATGGCTGCTATCAGCTCTTGTGGTCAGTGCAGGCCGTTGGGGTTGCACAGAGAGCATCCATCCTGGGACAAGAAGCCCCTGTCTGTTGGAAAGGTCTTTCCTGATGCCATCCTCCTAGTCTATTGAAAAAGATGACACTGATTTTTCTCTGCTAAAAATAATAGTATTTTTCAGGATTTTCACAAGTCTCTGTAGAACCATGCAATCAATGAGGTCAATTGAATATGGTTCCAAAGGTCTAATTGTAGCTCTCAGCATGGTCAGGGAAGTGCTTGCTTTCTATGGGTTCCCAAGGGCTCTTCTTGCTAAGACCCAGAAATCAGGTGTGATCCTCCGCCTGGGCCAGCTGGACATTTGCTGCAGATAAAACATACACATGCACACTCATTCATTCATTGAACTAGACCAGACAGCTGGGCCCTGTCTAGAAAGGTGGTTTCCTGTTCCCTCCACTCTCACCTGGAGCATGTTTCCTAATGATGGACAATTTTAGATTGCCAAGTTCCATCAGGGCAACCTGTGGATGGTGCTTGCCTTCTCTCTGCATTGCAGAATCCTGTCTCTTTTCTTTGCAGAAGGTGATGTTCGTCCTCATTTGTGTAGCCACTTTGCTTGTGATCCTTGGAATTATCCTAGCAACAGCATTGTCATAGCAACCACACCTCAAGAGCTCTTTGTCCTCAGAGAATCCGACCACACCTGCAACAGAGTCAGTGTCCTGTCCTTCCACTTGTAATCTCAGACCCCGGGGCTAGTGCCGAGTGCCAAGTGCCGAGTGCCGAGGTTTGTATTGGTGATGAAGAATAAAGCGCCACAGAGGTTTCATACCGTGAAGACACCAGGAGCCGAGTGGATGCAGCATGCCAGCCCAGATGACCTTGGTCTCTGAAGGATGCCAGAGATTTCACAATGGTGGCCTTGTCTCAGTAGCCTTGACATAGAAATGATTGAAAAATCCAACCTTTTTTTTTTTTTTTAAAAAAAAAAAAAAAGATGTCAGTGTTAAAAATGTGTGTGCAGTTTAATTAGGTGTGCTCTGTGCTCTCTCGGCTGACAGTGATAATGAAGAGACTTTGCACCGGGCCTGATTTCTGTCCATGTCTTGCTTGCAGAATCACCACAGAACTGTTTTGTAAGGTATCTGTAATTTTAAATAGCTATAAATTAAATTCCTTAATATATTAACACCGAACCCCCCTTTTCTAAGCTAGACACTGCCTTGAGAAGGACAATGGACAGGCCCTAGGCAGCCATGTACAGGTTGCTGTTGTCACTGAAAACCTGGTCTCGAAGCCCTCAGGGCCTTTCTTGAGGGCTTTCTGGTGACCCTGCCCTAGGAAGTGTAAGGGTCTGAAGAAGTCTGGATTGTCACTAGCTCACTTCTACCTGCTTCATTATGGAGGTGACACACAGTCGTGTGCCACACTTACGTCGACCTCTTCTCCATTCACTGGTGCTGCTGGAGTCTTCAGGAAAGACAATGATGGAACCAAGACTGTGCTCACTGAACTCATATGAACGACTAGTTCAGTCACGAAGCCATGTTGGACAGCATCTGAAGGACCAGAGTCTCAGCTGAACCCCCACTAATGCCCAGGGTTCCTGAGAAACTGTGATAGGTGGTATGAAGATGTGGGCTGTTTTACACTGGTGAGTAGGTGGCCCAGTGATGGCCTATCTGTATGCTGACATGCTGACTGAGTATGTGCAGGACACCAAGCCTAGTGGACTCCACTGACTGCTGACTGTGTCTGTGGGTGCTCACTCTGTCACAACCTCATTTGGTTGGATTTGATGTAGCTGTGCTGATTCAGAACACCAAGTGTGAGAGATCCTGAACTATTTAGAAACCACCAACCCCTACAGTGGTGAGTATCACTCATTCACCTCCTCACACCTCCCAGCCTGACACCCCATGTGCTGAGAGCTACTGCAGGAGGCTGGGCTGTGTGTCCTGGTCTAGAGCTAGCCTGTAGTGGGGACACTCCTGCCTAGAAACTCCTACATCCTGCCTGGAAGCTCCCACTTCCTGCCTGAAAGCTTCCAGAAAGCTCTGAAGATGGAGCTGTGTTTGTGCAGCTCCCACCCTCTGCGTCAGTGCCACCAAATTTAGCTGCAGAGGACCTGCATGTCACTGAGGTTCCTGAACTCATGGCCAGGTTTCCTTCAAGTTCAGCCTGAGTCCTTGGCCTGTGATATGCTCCTCACTTTGTGCTCAGGTGGCCTCTTCACCAAGCGGGTGCCTGAATGTGGCTTTCTGGTGAAGCAGGGGTGTGTGGGTGAGTCAGCCCTCAGGATATATTTCTATGCTGACGTCATAGCCTCTTTCAAAATTTACAGATTGTGTTGTTACTTTTCCCAACGATTTCTTCAGAAATTTTGTGTTTACATTAAAAAGTTCTCCAAGAAGCAAATATTTTCTGCCTCATCATTACAGAAGGAGATCTCCACTACATAAGGCCCCATTGTGTGATACTTTCTGAGGAGACATGAACAGATGTCTACTTACTCCAAATGAACCAACCACAGACCAAAGTCTAAACACACCTTCCATGTAGCTGTGTGTTCCAGGCAGGACATGGCAGTTATCTGGAGCAGAGCAGTTGAGATGATCATAGGGGACCTCTTCTGGTCAGGCTTGTTACCTTGGAGGGCCAGACACTGGCTGACCGGAGTTTGGGGCTCTGTGGTAGTGTAGCTGCCCATAAGCTACCCAGGGACTGTCCCATGGTGCAGCTTTTCCTGAGTCTTCATGCAACAGGCTGCCCAAGAGTGACACACAGGCTTGTAAGAGACCACAGTAAATTCACTAGTTCACCAAGCTGGACTTGGATGGAATCCCTTCTTGGGTCTCTTGATGTCCCCTCTACAGGGCACACTGTTATGCCTTCCCAGGATTCACCCTGACTGGAGGGAGTGTGGGGACATGGGAGAGGGGCAGGAACCCTTAGTCCACTCTCTGGAGAAGACCCACCTGGGACTAGGGCCCAGATATGGACACAGTAAAGCCCAGGGCCCCTACGTGTGTTGGGGGTCTGTGCAGTACTAGTAGCTGGAGTTTAGTTAGGCTACAGTGACCTTACCCTCTTACCTTGTCTTTCTGATGTTTATAAAAACAGTCCAACAGGGCTTATTGTTACCTGGAGCTCCATAGCTTGTTGGCCCCAGGTCCTCTGCAGGGGCGTGGCCTCTCAGTCTAGGTGCAGAAAGAAGGGAGCAGCCCCATCTCATTGCTCCATTTCATAGACCAGAGTTTTCCATCCCTTTCCACCTGAACAGGTGTTGTAGTCTTAGCCTCAACAAGGCTTTAGTGTGCTTCAGTGTGCAGCTTAACACACACACACACACACACACACACACACACACACACACACACACACACACACCCACCCTACCCTTCCACAAAGAAGGATGCATCTCCCTTCTTTCCAGGACACAAGCAGCTCTCACTCTATAAATGCCTGTACATACCATCTGCAAGCCCAGCAACACCCTGCCTGGGAGGAGCAGAAAAGCACCCAGGTAAGGTCTGGGACCGTGGGGTCTGTGGTTCAGAGAAGCAGAGCAGGAAGCCATATATCTCAGGGGTTGGTATGCTGGGTTTGGACTATTCAGGGAAAATCTCGTGAAAAACATGTGTAAAGAAAGGAAATGGGTGAGAGCATGGTGCTACAGGCTAAGTCACCGTGTGGAAAGGTTCTGGGTGGGTGGGGTCATTACCTAATGGGCTAAATCAGGAAGACTGTGTGAGTGCTGGGCAGCAGAGGTCAGGAGAGAGACACAGTGAATGTGTGTGGTGGAGGGTGAGGAGTCAGGCCCTACAGGGCCTGGGAGCCATGGACTCACCTGACAGTTGGTTCACTTACAAGATGTTGTCCTGACTTCTATGTTGGGCTGTGCCATACATAGGTGAGAAAAGTAGAGAGGTTACCGAGTGTGCCGGTGACAGGCCTGAGGACAGTTGTGGACAGGACAACGGCAACCAGACACTTAGTCTCACTCTGCTTCCTGCCCCACTTTGCTTCCTGATCTTGCCTTACTTCTTGGCCTGCTTTGCTTCCTGTTCCTGCCTCACTTCCTGGCCTGCTTTGCTTTCCCTCTTGCCTTGTGTCCTGTCCCATTTCCCATTCCTGTAGGTGGAAGTTTCTCTCCTGCCCCGTCCTGCAGCTCTTTAGTCCCAAATAAACACACAGAGGCTTATATTAATTGTAAACGCTTTGGCTGATGGCTTAGGCTTCTTATTGTTTAACTCTCTTTTAATTATTAACCCATTTCTATTAATCTTAATCTATGTATCTCCACATGGTCTTGGCTTACTGGAGAATGCTCGGACCTCTTCTTTCTGGGCAGCTACATGGTGTCTTCCTGGTGACTCACTCTCTGAGTTCCTCTTCCCACAATTCTCCTAGTCTATACTTCCTGCCTGTCCATTGGCCAGAACAGCTTTATTTATGAGCCAATAAGAGAAACATATATTCACAGCATACAGAAGGACATTCCTACTTTGCTTCCTGTTCCTTCTGCACTTCCTGTCTCAATTCCTTCCCTGCTTCGCTTTCCATCCTGCACTGTTTCCTGTCTTGCCTAACTTTACTTCCCACTCTTCCCCCTTCACCTCCCTTCCTGCCCTGGTGCACTCGGCCCCAGTGACTCTGGCTTTAGAATCATGCAGGCCTAGCAACCTCCTAGTCACCAGCCTTGTGGCCTGTGGGATACACCAGTAGAGCAGCCTCTGAGACTGAGGCCCAGTGCCAGGAGAACCATTTCTGACTCTCTTGGACCTTACCTTTCTGGTCCTCCCACCCAGATGTGCCCATTTTGCCCTGAAGTGCAGTTCCTCAGTAACTGCTCACAACTGGCTGTATTGATGTCTCTTCAAGTAACAGATTTCTGTCTCAAGACTGGAATATCCCTACAACTAAAACCATAAGCAGAGCCACATAAAAGCAGAGAATGCCAGGAGGTGGGGCCTTTAATCCCAGCAGAGGCAGGCAGATCTCTGAGTTTGAGGCCAGCCTGATCTACAGAGCAAGGTCAAGGACATCCAGGGCTACACAGAGAAACCCTGTCTTAAAAACAGCAACAACAAAAACCAAAAACAAAAGCAGAGAGCAAGGTTGCCTCTAAAGGTCAAGATGGACAGGTGCTAAGCCAGACAGAAGCGCCTGTCATGAGATCAGATCTCCTGGTGTCTCCCAGGCCACCAGTGCTGTCCTTTCCCACTGGAAAGTTGCTTGAGCCCCAGATTCTGTGGGTATCTTTTAGGACATACTTAAAAAGGGTTTTGTTTGTTTTTACTTTATTTGGTATGTATGAAGGTTTTCCCCGCAGGCATGTCTGTGCCCACATGCATGCAATGTTTGGAGAGGTCAGGAGAGCGTCATATCCAGTGGAATTGTTACCAAAGCCACCATGTGGGTGCTGGAAATGGAACCTGAGTCCTCTGGAAGAGCAGCCAGTGTGCTTACTGCTGAGGGACAGCTCTCTCCAGTTCCAGGACAGACATTCTGTTTTTTGGTATTTATTTATTTATTTACTTATTTATTTATTTTCAAGTCAGAGTTTCTCTGTGTAACAGCCTGGAACTTGCTTTGTAGATTAGGCAGGCAGGCCTTGAACACACAGAGATCTGTTTTCCTCTGGTTTTTGTTTGCCGGGATTAAAGGCATGTGCCACCATGCCCAGCCATACGTTATTTTTGAAGGCTGTATGTGATATGGGTGAAGCCTTGGTCACATCTATCAGGCTTAATAGCTATCACACCCTGGGTTTCTGGAGGCTGTGATCCATGCTGGTTGGATGGTTTGCTTTGGATATCTTTTAGTAGATTTAAGCTCTGAAAAGGGACATTCTCCCCAAGATGCCCATATGGCCCACTCCCCCACTGTACTGGGGCTTTGGCTTTTAAGGCCACCTGTTCAGAGAGTGCTAGCATGGCCTGTCCCCTCAAAGACCCCCATTCTCCATTTCCTCACAGGACTGTCTCAGCTATTCTTGTCTGACTCATGCATGTACTGTCTGCTCTGACCAGCAGGTGGCAGCATTGCTCATTGTGCTCTCTGTTCTAGGACACAGTTACCTGATACATAGAAATAAAAATATTATACATTCATATGTGTATGTACATGTAAAATAATACATACAGATAAAAATAATTAAGGCTCGGAATATGAGTCATCATCTCCGGTTCATGTCCTTGCATTTAAATGCTACAGCTGATTGAATGTAGTGACTGGATTCCCTTGTTCAAGTGTGGGGACTCTGGCATCCAGAACAGGGATGCAGGAAGAGGTGTATATTAAAAGTATTTTTTCCCCTTCACTGTGATAAAATATGTGTGAAAACAGCTAAGAAAGGGCCTGTTTTGGCCCCCAGTTTCTGAGGTTTTGACCACCATGGCAGGACTCCATTGTTTCGGCACAAAGGTAAGGGCAGAGAATGTGGCAGAAGCTATTTACCTTATGACAGGAAGCAGAGAAACACAGAAATGGAGCAGGGACAAAATAAACCCCCTAGAGACATGCCCCTCTGGGACCTTGTGCTAGCTGGTTTTTGTTTTTCAACTTGACATAAGCTAGAATCATCTGAGAGAAAGGAACCTTAATTGAGAAAATGCCTCCATAAGATTAACCTGTGTGTAAGTCTGAGGGACATTTTCTTGATTGATGGTTGATGTGGGAGGGTCCAGCTCACTGTGGGTGGTGCCACCTCTGGACTGGTGGTCCTCGGTGCTATAAGAAAGCAGGCTGAGTGAGTCATTGGGAACAAGCCAGTAAACAGCAGAGTTGTGCTTCTGTCCATGCCTGCAGGTTCCTTCCCTGGCTTCACTCAGCAATGGACAGTGAGCTGTAAGCTGAAGTAAACCCATTCCTCCCCAGATTGTTTGTGGTCATGGTGTTTCTCACAGCACTAGGAAAGTAACGGAGACAGACCTGCTTCTTCCCAATAGCCCACTGATAAAGCTAGCACTCTGTGATCACCTCTCGGGTGAGACCAAACCTTCCACACATGAGCCTTTTGGGGGATGCTTCATATCAGACCCACAGCAAGGTAAAAGGCAAGAATTCCCTGGCCATGCAGGTAAGTGGGGGAGATGCAGGAAACCTGCACCTCACCGATGGAACATTTTGCAGAGCAGGAGCTGCAGAAAATAGCTTGGTGACTCCTTAAAAACCGTTGGGGAGAGATGGCTGAGTGGTTAAGAGCACTGGCTGCTCTTTCAGAGGACCCAGGTTCAGGTCCCAGCACCTGCACTGTAGGTCGTAACAATCTGTAACTCCAAGGGAATCCGATTCTTTTGCTCTTTGTGGGCATCAGGCATGTAAACTCATAGGTGCAGGTAAACTCAGACACATTAAATTAAAAAAGGAAAAAAAAACTCTTAAAAAGAAGTCAAATTGTCTTCTGACCCAGAAATTTTACACTGCCTGAGATGGGTCCATTCTGCAGCAGGTGTGCTGTAACTTTACAGTCACACTTAAAAATTTGAAATGATTATGATGTTTGCTGAACATATTTTCTTGTGCCCAAACTCTGAACCCCCAAATCACCAAGAGACCCAATCCATTGCAAAATCACAGAGTCTTTAATTTTATGAGTTAACTCGGGTTCCCCTGTCCATCCAACATAGAGGGAGGAGCAAGAGGGACTAGGAGGGACCCTGAGCAGCAGTGGGGCAGGGAATATATTGGGGTAGAGCAAGGGGAGTGTCTGGGAGGTCCGTTAGTTACATAGCAACAGTCTCAGGATTGGTGCACCTCAGGGCTTGGGCAACCTGTCCTGTGTTGATTGGTCAGCTGCAGCTGCAGCAAAGTTGCTATGCCTAGAGGCCATTCCAGGGTGATTGCTGTGCTCTACATTCCACTGTTATAGGTAAAGCACATCCAGAGCCTGCCAGCTAACTTCTGATTGATTCCTCACCACAGGGAGGGCAAGGTCGGGCAAGGTCAGGGGCTCAGCACATGTTGCTGAGTCAGGGGCTTATGTCTTGCTGGGTCTTTTCTGCAGCCTGTCATGACTGCCAGAGCAGGGGGCTGGCTGAGGGTCTGGGCCCTTCAATTTTTAGTTCATTTTTATTTTATTTATTTATTTATTTATTTATTTTTGGTTTTTCGAGACAGGGTTTCTCTGTGGCTTTGGAGGCTGTCCTGGAACTAGCTCTTGTAGACCAGGCTAGTCTCGAACTCACAGAGATCTACCTGCCTCTGCCTCCCGAGTGCTGAGATTAAAGGCATGCGCCACCACTGCCCGGCTAGTTCATTTTTATTAGTATGAATGTTTTGCCTACATGTATGTTTGTGCACCATGTGTGTGCATGATACCCATGGAAACCAAAAGGTGTTGACTCCTCTGGACAGGAGATTGTGACCACTGTGTGGGTACTGGGAATCAAAGCTCGGTCCTCTGGAATAGCAGCCGGTACTCTTAACTATTAAGTCAGCTCTCCAGCCCTTTTCTGTACATATTTAAGAGGGTAAAAACTATAGTAATATATGTATACAGTATGATGTGATCAAATAAGGGCCATTAGCATCTTCTGTTAAATATTTTTTAAAGTGTTTGACCAGCGTGTATTAACTATGTGTTTATGGGTTACCTTGAGATATTTACTACATGCAATACAGCAAGCAATGGGGGGCCTGCTGTTCCACAGGTCCTGAGTTCAATTCCCAGCAACCACATGGTGGCTCACAGCCATCTGTAATGACATCTGGTGCCCTCTTCTGGTGTGCAAATATACATGGAAGCAGAATGTTGTATACATAATAAATAAATTTAAAAAAAGATTTAAAAAATATAGCAAGCAATGATTGGATCAGGATGTTTGGCACTTCTATCTTTTAAAAAAAATCCTTGTTTTATTTTTGTTTGTGTGTATTTCTTACCCCCTCCCTCCCTACCCCCCCACGCACTGGTACTTTGGTTTTAAAAATGCCCCCCCTCCCTCCCTCTGTCCCCCCTGCCTCCTCTCATGCATGTGTAGTGCACACAGAGGCCAGAAGAGGGCAACAGATCTCCTGGAGGTGGAGTTACAGGAGATGGTGCTGGTAACTAAACTTGGGTCCTCTGCAAGAACAGTACTTGCTCTCAACCACTGAGCTATGTTTCTAGCCTCTCATGTTTCTTAACATTTTAATTTAATTATACATTTGTACACAGACCATTTTCATGCAAGTATATAATGAGCTTGAGTGTATCCTCCTTGCCACACCTCCACCCTCCCGTTCCTCTCCCCTCCTGTAAGCCCCTTTCTTCCTGACAGTTTCACTTTGACTTTCACTTCATCTGTACACAATAATATTTTATGCATTTATGTAAAACCAAGAACCCATCAATGAAAGAGAATATGTGATATTTGTCTTTCTCTAGAAATTTATTTTATATGCATATTTGTTCATGACATGTATACAGTACCCAGGGAGACTAGGAGAGGGTGTTATATCCCCTGGGACTGGAGTTGCCGATGGTGGTGATCGATCATGTGGGTGCTGGGAGTCAAACCTGCGTCCTCTGCAGAAGCAGCCGGTTCTTTTAACCACTGAGCCACCTCCCTAGTTCCTGTATTTGTCTTTCTGTGTCTGGCTCAATTTACTTAAAATGACTATCACAAATTGCATCCATTTTCTTACAAATGACATAACATAAGAACACAGCTAGAAGTTATGGCTGAAAAATTTCCTCTCTCTCTCTGTGTGTGTGTGTGTGTGTGTGTGTGTGTGTGTGTATACTCATCATGGTATTAGAAGCCTTTGAGCTCTTCCTCATTATGTATAAAATATGTAATGAATGGTGAATGTCCTTGTTTGCTTTCTGTTGCTGTGTTCAAACACTGACCAAAAGCAACTTGGGGGAAGAGAGGGTTTATTTCACCTTTCAGGTTACAGTCCATCCTCAAGGGAAGCCAAGGCAGGCACTCAAGGCAGGAGCTTGAAGTAGAAACAGTCTCTGCTTTCTGCCTTGCTTGAAGGCTGTCAGCTACCTTTCTTACATGATCCAGACTCACCTGCCTAGGGTTGATACCGCCCACGGTGGACTGCACCCTCCCACATCAGAGAATGTAATCAAGAAAATGTTCCACAGGCACAACCACAGGCCAATCTGATGGAAGCAATTCCTCAACTGAGGTCCCCTCTTCCAAGGTGTGTCAGGCTGACAAAACCAAGACTAGCCATTGCAGTTATGGATCCTGTCTCTGCCATGGAAGCTTGTTTCCAGCATTGCGTTTTGTCTTTCTCAGTGCAAGAGGTGGGATAGTGGGTCCAGAGGCAAATTGCACTTGGCTTCTGTGTGGTATCCCTGTTTCCTGTCATTTGTCCTCACAGCCTGCTGGGCGTCCCATGGTCAGTAGAGGGCGCTCACAAACCTTGGCCCAACTGTGGAATGTGGTTTCTTTTACTCCTTCCTTAGCAATAGGGTCTGTGTCAATCAAATCCCATTTTCTCCCTGACCCCTACAGCCCATTAAGAGCTGTCTATTGTTGATTCTGAAGATGGGACCCCTTCCAACTGGAGGTCTCAGAGCCGGCAGAACATGAATGATCCACATACAATGACTAGCTGGGGGGCATGGCTTCCTCAAGACCCCCTGCTCTGAATGCTTTTGTCCAGCAGGGACCACAGGCGCCTGTGAAGAACCTCAGGGTAGCAGGGTCAGACTGTGGGGGCACACAAGGAACCTTTGGGAGGAAGGGGTTCTGTCTGATCAATAGTTGGAATGAAGCACTGACCTGACCTCTAATAATAGAGCAGGGGAGTCTCCCACAATGCTTAGTAGCTCCAAGTGAACCTGAGGAGCTGGCACAACAGCACTGTGAGCTCTGAGCCACCTTGGCTTTGGTTGGAGAGTTTAGTTAAGTCCTGTTTTTGTTTTTTTTTTTGTTTTGTTTTGTTTTTTGTGTGTGTGTGTGTGTGTGTTTTTGTTTTTGTAGAGGCACACTATTACAAAGGTGTTGCGGTCAGAGGACAACTTGCAGGAATCAGTTTTCTCCTTCCACTCAGGTCATCAGGCTTGGCAGCAAGCATCTTTACCTACCGAGCCATCTCACCAGCCCAAGACTGGAATGATTTTAATTTCAGTGCTTCTTTTTATTCTGTTTTGCATTTTGATAGTCTGGGTCTTGTGATGCAGCCTACACTGGCCACCAGTTTGCAATCTAGCCTCAGACTCTGAGTGCTGGGAATTTCAGGCCTGAGCCACCAGCCCCGTCTCCCTGAAATGTTTGAGTTCCTAAATTGGTGAAACCACCCAGATAGTTGCATGTGCTAGCAGTGTGGGCTTGGTTGAACTCAACAGGATCAGTTACTGCATTGATGAAATTCAGACAGACTGGGGTCTTCAGGAAGTGGGTTCAGGCTGAGTCGTGGTGGTGTGACTAGAGACAAGAGGAGCCATTTCACTTCCTGCCATGCAGGGAAGGTGAGCCAGGAGGCTGTGGCATTTGGTTTGTGTGTTGAGGGAAGGTTGATGCTGGCCTTGGGTGGCTTGGGAGGACTTAGGTTTTAAAATTTTTAAAAGTAAATGTGTGTGTGTGTGTGTGTGTGTGTGTGTGTGTGTGTGTGTGTGTGTGTGTGCGCTTGCGCGCGCGCGCACTGGTGCTGTGGGACGCTAGAGAGGGCATCAGATCCCCCAGAGCTGGAGTGGCATGATTGTGAACCATCTGACATGGGTGCTGGAAACCAAACTCTGATCCTATGAAATGCTCTTAACCTCTGAACCATCCCTCCAGTCCCTGGAACATGTGTTCCATGAGGTGAGCAATGGCATTGGCTTTGAAGCTGCTAACCCTGAGGTGCTGACAGGCTGTGGGGAACACTCTGTTCCATGTATGCATGGTACCATCTGGCCAGGACAGAAGTGGGATGAAGCCCCAAGAGCAGTTGTGGTCTCCTGGAAAATGCCAAGCTGTAAAGGGTCACTGTGCTGTAACAATTGAAAGTCTGTCAAGGATGACAAATCTCAAGGGAAAACAAATATGGATGTGGCCATGTAGGAAATGAAACTGTGATTGAAAGCAGTTTACTCAACAACTACTTTGTTTTCATCTTGAGAAAAGATCTTACTACATATGTAGCCCAGGATGGCCTCAAATTCTCTGAAATTCTGCCTCAGCCTCCCAAGTTCTGGGTTAATAGCAGTGTGCCACCACATCTGAACAATGGTGTTTTTTTAATTTAAAAATTATTTGTTTACAATGCCTTAAATGGATACACCATAATTGTATTTTGGGGTACAGTATGTCTGTCTCCTTAAACATCTGTCACTGCTTTGTGTTGGGGATTCTGAGCCCCTCTCTTCCAGATCATTCCTGAATAGCTATCTAGCTGCTATGAGGTGTCCTCTGTGTCTTGTCACCTTTCTGATCATGTGGGACACCATGTCCATCTCTCTCCCCAACTTCTCCTTACCACAGTTCCATTGGCATATTTCATCTCCTGTATGCAAATATGTGACACTTATCTTTTTGTATAGGGCTGGGTCACATAATATAATTCCCCCAGCCACGATACCATGCTGGTGATTTTCATGGTAGTGTCAACTGAAAAGAAAGAAAAGTCGCACAGTGTGAATGTGCACTCTGGAACCCTGCATTCACCCATCCCTCCTCCTTTTCTTCCTCCCTCTCTCCCTCCCTTCCTCTCTTCCCCTCTCTTTCTTTTGTTGTAATTCTAAAAAGCTGTGCAGTGAATGTTGCCAGCTCATGCCATCCTCCTGACATCTTTCCCACCAAATTTTCATCATGATTCTGCCACGGGAACCAATAAAGCTCATGGATAAACATTGTCAATTCAGGAGCGCCAGTATGCCCTGTCTATAGGGTAAAAGGGCCAGCCAAAGAAATACACCCTGACCTGAAACCAGAGCCAGTAAAAGAAATACACTTTGTCCTTGAAACCAGAGCCAAAGAAACACACACTGCTCCTGACCAACTGAGCATAACACCAACCAATCCCTGAGCAGGAAAACCAGCCAATCCCTGAGCACAAAATCCAGCCAATCTCTGAGCTTTTCCAAGCTTAGGAATTGAAATCTGACCAATTTCTACCCTTAAAATTTTCTCCCTGAAAAAACTCCACCCTCAAGAATCCTTATATAAACCCATGCCTGTTCAGTTGGGAGCTGCCCTTTTCCACCCTGGCAGAGGCAGCCACTCTCCTGGATTCCCCGCTCCCAATACATCTCTTGAATGAGTTTTGGGTAAAGACCTCCTTTGGCTGGAGTGGATCAGAGAAACAGCAGACATCTGCTGGGGAACTCCCTTAGTGTAGCAGAGCAGAGAAGCAACAGCATTTACTGGGAAAACTCTCTTAGCCAAGTGGAGCAGAGCTCAGCTGTAATATCTCTCAGAGGGGAGCAGGATTGCTACACCCTGCAGAGAAACCATCCCCACAAAGAACACAGCTATAGGTATAGCCTGATTTCCCGACAGTCAGGATACCTTTCTCTTCACAGCTGTAGGTATCCAGGATACCTTCCCTTCACAGCTGTAGGTATAGTCTGACTTTCAGTCAGGATACCTTTCCCCCCAGAGCTGTAACACTTGCACTGTCCACTAGAGAACATGGCAGAAGAACATGTTCAGTGGGTTACCCAGGGACACAGAAACAGTAGGGTTGGTGCCATGCTTCCTGTGTCTATAGCCCACCTTAGCCCTTTCTGTACTCTTAACTCACTCCAGGCATCAGCACTGTTGTCACACTCTGTATACTGAGAAAGAAACAGACACTGTAGGCTGAGGTGATTTTCCTCATGCCCTGCTAGCATGTAGCCATGTAAGGGTGTGTGCAGGTGGCAGGCCCTACCCCTGGCACATGTATCAGAAGTACCATCTCTTTTCTTTAAGAAATAGTTTGTATCTGATTCATGGTCTCATGTAGTCCAGGGTGGGCCTTCAACTTGCTATGTCGCCAAGGATGACCTTGAACTTTGGATCCTTCTGCCTCTACCTCCCCAGTGCTGGGATGATAGGTGAGCAGTGTCATGCCTGGTTTATTCAGTGCTAGGGATTAAAGCTAACTCAGTCCTAGCAATACCAGTTTTAACATGCCAAGCAGCCAGGGTTTCCCACACATCTGGAGCTGGTGGGGGCAGCCCCTTCTTATGGCTGGACAGACACACCTGGAAGGTAGTTTGCAAGGTGGGTTGCGGGCTCTAGACCTCTGCCCCTGGGATAAACAACATCCAGGGTTAACTATGGAAGACCCATGTAAGGTGCCACACTGCAGAAGATGAAAATCACATAGGTTCTAGAATGTTCTGAGTGTTTAAATGTCACTACTTACAAGAACAACTGATTTTACAGGAGAGTGGATTATTCAGCAGAACAAATCAGTTATAAGAGTTTAGGAAAACAAGATAAAATAACGACTTTCCCCTGGCTGCAGAAAACACACAATGAATGTGATCTTATACAGAGGGGCCCAAACCCCAGCTGTAGTCACTCAGGAAGGGGGTGCAATGATGGGGCATTCTTTGTGCTTCAGGAGTCGAAGTGGCTTCTGTCCATGGCCGCGGTGAATGCAGAAGAGATCACCAAGGGCCAGTGAGATGGTTCAATGGGCAAAGCCTTTTTTTTTTTCTTTAGACAGGTTCTCACTAAGTAGCCCCAGCTGACCCAGAACTCACAATGTAGACCAGGCTGGCCTCAGACTTCAACTTGAACTCTTGCCTCTCTCTGCCTACCTAGTGCTGGGATTAAAGATATGCACCATACATGGCCTTAATAGCTCTTCTTGTTGGCAATCCTGATAACCTGAGTTTGATCCCCAGAATCCATATGGTGGGTGGAGAGAACTAACTCCTGCAAGTTGTCCTCTGGTCTCCATGACAAACGTGGTGCATGTGTGTGCATGCACATACATATAAACAACAACAACAACAAAATAAATGCAATTAAAAAGAAAAAAGAAGACATCTTCCAGTCAAGTATTCACTTTTTGTCTTATTTTGGGTTTAGAGAAGGAACCTCTAGGTGGCACCAGAGAGCAATGGATCTTTCTAGGTGAGCCTGCCTGGCCCAAGACCAGTTCCTGGACTACTCACAGTTGATGGGTGGAGCCACTATGGAACAAGGGATATGCCATGTGAGGTTCTGACAAATCTCTGCACACGGTTGTAGCTGCACCTTCAGTGTGCAAGAGCAAGCAGAGCCAAGACACCAACTCCCTAAAGAGTCATTATCAGGTCACACATGGCTGCTCCTTCTCTGGGTGCCATGCTGAGCCCCAGGAGGCAGGCTTTGAGCCTTTCTTCCCTCTTAGTGGGCTGGCAAAAACTGGTTTGGATCTGGCCTTCCCTTGGGGAATCTGTGTGGACAAAGGACTTCCAGGCAAGTTTTTTTTTTTTTTTTTTTTTTTTTTTTTTGTCCATGTCAATGTTTTTAGCTCCCAAGAGCCCTACTTTGTGACTCTGAGTGTGCTCCTTGCTGTGCTCCTTCAGGCCTACTACATAGACGACAGGATAGAAAGAGCCACTAGCAAGTAAGTTGGTGGGAGCTGCTGAGCACACCAGGGACAGGCAATGGATGTAATGCAGTCTTCTCTAATCAATGTAGTGGGGACACTCTACATATATGCAGCATATCACTAATGGAAAGAAGAAGCAATTGTCCAGTTTGGGAAGGAACACATGGTCTGTGCACAGCAGAGAGCACTCCCTGGACCTAGTTCTGCCTGGATCAGGGTTTGGGTTCAGTTTGTTTTGTTGTTAGAGCTATTGGGGCCAGTGCATGTGCCCTGGCAGCCCAAACAAGACAGACTTGGTCCTGGGACATTTATTGAAGGATCCAGGCTTGTGTGTCCCAAAATAAAGAATTGAAACAGATATTCAGGCTGCAAAATAGAAATAAAGACACCATCTTAGTTAGGGTTTTTTGTTTTGTTTTGTTTTTTGTTTTTTTGTTTTTCGAGGCAGGGTTTCTCTGTGGCTTTGGAGACTGTCCTGGAACTAGCTCTTGTAGACCAGGCTGGTCTCCAACTCACAGAGATCTGCCTGCCTCTGCCTCCTGAGTGCTGGGATTAAAGGCATGTGGCACCACTGCCCGGCCCCACGGTAACTCTTAGAAAGGAAACATTTAACTGGGGTGGCTCACTTACAGTTTCAGAGGTTCAGTCCATTATCATCATGATGGGGAGCATGGTGGTGTGCAGGCAGACATGGTGCTGGAGTAGTTGAGAATCCTACATCTTGCAAGCAACAGGAAGTCAACTGATAGAGTGAGTGGTATTCTGAGCATGGAGAACCTCAAATCCCACCCCCACAGTGACACACTTCCTTCAATAAGGCCATACTCACTCCGACAAAGCCATACCTCCTAAGAGTGCCACTCCCTATGATATTATGGAGGGGCAAATACATTCAAACTACCACAGACACTTTACTTTTTTTAAGGATTTTTTTTTTATTATGTATACAACATTCTGCTTCCATGGATATCTGCACACCAGAAGAGGGCACCAGATCTCATGACAGATGGTTGTGAGCCACCATGTGGTTGCTGGGAATTGAACTCAGGACCTCTGGAAGAGTAGTCGGTGCTCTTAACCTCTGAGCCATCTCTCCAGCCCCCACAGACACTTTATTAACAAAGAGAAAACCTTCTGGAGAATAATATGGGCTAATGATGGAGGGAAAAGACCACGAAGTGCCAGTCCTCAGGCTGTGCAGTGTTTTAAAAGACATTTACATGGTACTGATCCTTTCATATTTGTGTCTCAAGGTTTGGTTTTGTTTCTGCTTAGATTAAGCGAAGGTAGAGAAGGGTTTCCACCATTTCTCTGCCAACTGCTTTACTTGTTAATCTCTAAAAAAAAAAATAGATTTATCTTGTTTTTTTTTTTTTTTTTTTTTTTTTTTTTTTTTTTTTTGAGACAGGGCTTCTCTGTGGCTTTGGAGGCTGTGCTGGAACTCGATCTAGGCTGGCCTTGAACTCACAGAGATTCACCTGCTTCTGCCTCCCGAGTGCTCGGATTAAAGGCATGCACCATCAACACTCGGCGGTTTTTTTGTTTTTGTTTTTGCTTTTGTTTTTGTTTTTGTTTTTGTTTGTGACAGGGTTTCTCTGTGTAGCCCTGGCTGTCCTGGAACTTGCTCTATAGACCAGGTTGGCCTTGAACTCAAGAGATTCACCTGCCTCTGCCTCCTGAGTGCTGGGATTAAAGGTGTGTGCTACCACTGTCTGCTAGATTTATTTTATTTTATGTGTATGAGTGTTTTCCTTGCACATAGATGGTCTGCACCATGTGCATACCTTGTGCTTGAGGTGGCCAGAAGAGGGCATCAGATCCTCTGGAACTGGAGTTACAGATGGTTGTTAGCCACCATGTGGTGCTGGGGAATTAACTCTGGTCTTTTGCAAGAGCAACAATTGTTCCTAACTGCGAAACCATCTCTCTAGCCCATACATTAATCTTTATTTATTTATTTTATATTGTGTATGTATGTGTGTCCAAGTATATGTGCACACACTCTGTGCATGCAGTGCTTGAGGAGGCCAGAAGAGGGCATCAGATCTGGAACTGGAGTTACAGATGGTTGTGAGCCACCATGTGGGTTCTGGGAACCAAACCTGGTCCTCCACAAGAGCAGCAGTGCAACACAGAGCCACCTCTCCAGCTCCCCGGTACTTTAATCTTAATGCTGCTATCTGGGGTCTGTACTCTCTTGCCATCACCAGGGTTCCACCATGCGATTTCTGGGGGAATTCTAATTCCTGGGGTCGTGTGTTTCAATATCCAAGGCAAAGGGAGGGGCACAGCAAATCTGTATCTTCATTCCTACCCATTTTACCTCAACATCAGAGCAGGAAGAATGACAGGAAGAAGTCCTAAGCCCATATGTTGCTGTCTATTTAATGCTGCTGTTCTCTGCAGCTTAAGATAGAAAAGTGACCCCCACACACACAAAAACTGTTGTGTGTGTTTAAAATGAGCCTCACCTAGGACAACATACAGCCCATAGCTACTCAAATAGAGCCTTATTTCTTTCCCATTAGAAGATGCTTCAATGCAGGCCACTGCTGCCTATGGGTAAGTGGCTTGACTACATTGGGGCTGACACACTCACAACTTTTAAGCTTCTTAGTCACAGTTGCACTGTGGCTGCCACAGCTCTGGCTCCCACATCTGTATTTTGGGTGGGAGCTAGAAGGGAGAAAGAAGGGTAGAGTTCACTTTACCTGTTCCTCTTTGTAAGGAAAAGCAAGCAAAACCTAGCTTCCAGTTCCTCTGCTTATGGACCAATGATGGTGACTGTCACTTGGCTTACTGGTGGCTTGTATTGGGGATCAGCTTGTCAGCTTCCCTTAGTGTTTGGGAGCAATGCCTCCTCCTCTGAGAAGAAGACGACCTCCTCCATGGGAGTGGAGAAGAGGTCAGGGGCCTCACAGAAAAGTCCTGCCCTCTTTGGAAATCAGTATGGCGATTCCTTAAAAAAATGGGACTCAGTCTGCCACAAGATCCAGCAATTCCACTCTTAGGCATATACACAAAAGAAGCACATTCATACAACAAGGACATATGTTCAATGATGTTCATAGCAGCACTATTTGTAATAGCCAGAAACTGGAAGCAGCCTAGATGCCCCTCAACCGAAGAATGGATAGAGAAAATGTGGTACATTTACACAATGGAGTACTACTCAGTGGAAAAAAACAATGGAATCTTGAAATTTGCAGGAAAATGGATGGATCTAGAAGAAACTATTCTGAGCGAGGTAACCCAATCGCAAAAAGACAAACATGGTATGTACTCACTCATATGCAGATTTTAGACATAGAGTAAGGATTACCAGCCTACAATCCACACTGCCAAAGAAGCTAATAAACAAGGAGGTCCCTAAGAGAGACATACATGGTCCCCTGGAGAAGAGGAGAGGTTCAAGAGCTGCTGAGCAAATTGGGAGCACGGGATGTGGGGGAAGGGAGCTTGGAGAATGAGAAGGGGAGAAGAAGAGGGATGCCGAGGACATGAGGGAGCAGAAAGTAAGAGTCAGGGGAAGAATAGATGATAACAAGAATGGAGATATCATAATAGAGGGAGACATTTTTGGTTTACAGAGAAATCAGGCACTAGGGAAATGTCTGGAGATCTACAAAGATGACACCAGCTAACTATCTCAGCAACGGAGGAGAGGCTACCTTAAATGCCCTCCCCTGATAATGAGATTGATGACTGATTTATATGCCATCCTATAGCCCTCATCCAGCAGCTGGTGGAAGTAGAAGCAGACACCCACAACTAATCACCAAACGGAACTGGAACCCAGATGCAGAGAAGGACCAGTGAAGAGCACAGAGGTCCAGAGCAGGCTGGTGAAACCCACAGAAACAGCTGACCTGAACATCCAGGAACTCTTGCTCCCCAGTCTGATAGCTGGAATACCAGCATGGGACTGATCCAGACCCCAGGAACATGGGTTTCTGTGAGGAAACCTCAGAAATCTATGGGACCTCCTGTAGAAGCCCAGTATTTATCCCTAGCATAGGTGTGGACTTTGGGTGCCCATTCCATATAGAGGAATACTCCTTGAGCCAAGACACATGGGGATGGGCCTAGGCCCTATCCCAAAGGATACGAAAGACTCTGATGACACCCTATGGAAGGCCTCACCATCCAAGGGGAGCAGAAAAGATATGTGACAGATAAGGTTTTAGTTGGGGGGGTAAAGGAGGACAGGTGGGAGAAAGGAACTGGGATTGTCATATAAAACAATCCTGTTTCTAATTCAAATAAAAAAAGTTGAAAAAAAGTCCTGCCCTGACCCCAGTGGGCACCCTGAATACCAGGCTGTCTGAAATTGGGGCTATTGGGGAGAGAGGGGTCTAGTGTTCAGCCTGTGGTCTTAGGGTGAGTGTTCTGAGACAGAAGAGTGTGTGCACTTCCAGTGATGACAGACATCTTTAAGGTGAAGAAGTCTTTAAGGTGCCTTGTGGATTTTACACAGTATTGAAAGGTCTTTCAGTTTTGATATAATTATCAAACCTACAATTTTGATAATGGAATCAGTAAATGCTTCCTTAAGTCCTATATCAGATGCATCTGCTCACATCTCATCCCAAATTCTTTGTACTTATTTTTTGCTTTATATAAAAATGTTTACCTCCCATAGCCAGGCAGTGATGGCTTTAATCCCTAACCCTAACCCTAACCCTAAATCTTTAATCCCAGCATTTAGGAGGTAGAGGCAGGTGGATCTCTGAGTTCAAGGCCAGCCTGAACTACGAAGTGGGTTCCAGGACAGCCAGGACTACACAGAGAAACCTTGTCTCAAACAAACAAACAAACAAACAACAAACAAAAATGTCCACCTCCCACTTAACAAATATCTGCCACCTGCCTATTTATACACCTGTCATCTACTTATCAATCATCTGTCCCTACCTATCTGTCTGTCTGTGTTTGTCTTTCATCTCTCTGTATCATCTATCAATTTAATCTCTCCATCATCTATGTATCTATATACCATCTGTGTACCTAGCTTTATCATTTGTCATCTACACATCTATCATCTATTGCTTATGTATCTTTGATCTATCATCTTCATATTTCACCCATCAACTGTATATTATCTATCTAATGATCTATCAATCATTTATCATCTGCTTCTCTCAATCATCTATCACCTGCTTCTCATCATCTATGTATGAGTTTATCATCTATCTACCTATCAATTATCTGTCATATAGCTCTCTGTGTGTGTCTCTCTGAATCTGCTAGCTGTCCAGATGTCTCTTAACTGTCCTATTTGCATCTGTCTGTCCACAGAGAGAAAGGGAGGTAGCAGAGCTGTTGAGGGAGGAAAATGCAGGACTTTACACTTAGTGTTCAGACTATCTTGTCCCCAAAACAAACCCCTCTGTGGCTGTGGGACCACAACTTGTAGACATCATGGCTACAACTCGGCTCTTTAGCTCTGTGGATCTGCACAGCAGACACTATGACTTGGGTCTTGGAGCCAATCTGGAGTAGACATGGCATCCAGAGCCCATCCTTGGATAGCACAGGGTCCCAGGTGTCTAGTCCCATGCTTCTGAGGATAAGCCCCTGACAGTCAGTAGAGTAGGGGAGTGCAAGCTGGCTCTATCTGGGGAAGGTGGGCACGGCATTGGCTGGGACAGTCTATTGTTTTATTGGCTCAGAGAGACAGTTGTAGAAGACTCTGCTGCAGGACTTCATGGAGACAGCTGTCAGTCAGGGGGACAGCTTCAGGTGGTGTTGGTCAAGAGTGACCCTGACTTCCACATGTGGTGGTTGGGTGCCTTTCTTAGAAGGTGATAGGGAACCTGGGAATGGGAAGGGACAGCTCAGTGGATAGAGATCAACCTCCAGATGACTCCCCATGTGTGACCTTTCTTCCTTTCCAAGGAAGGTTGAGACCTATACACATTTAGGCAAACTCTACACATATAAAATAAGAAAACAAATAAAAAAAGAGTTGAAGCAGATATCTCTTTTGTCTTGTTTCTCTTTGGGTGTTTGAATCTGGCTCTTAGTCTTTAGACTAGGCTGGGCTTCAGCTAATGGAAGTCCTTCTGTGTTAGCCTCCTGAGTGCTGGGATTGCAGCCATGAGGCCCCTGTGCCTAGATATTTAATTGCTTTTAAAATATTGGGATATTAGTCTTTGAGCATGCCAGGTCAGGCTCAGGACCTCACACATAATGTTTAGGGACACCAACTTTCTCCAGTGATGCCTTCTGTTTCTGTTTATCTGTTGTCCATAGGGTTTATGGCAGTGGTTCTCAACCTTCCTAATGCTGCAACCCTTTAATACAGTTCGTCATGTTGTGGTGACCCCAACCATAAAATTATTTTGTTGCTACTTCATAACTGTAAATTTGCTACTGTTATAACCACAATGTAAATACCTGATATAAAAGATATCTGATATATGACCCCAAGGGGTCACGGCCCACAGGTTGAGAACCACTGATTTATGCAGCCGAGGTTCTATGTTCTTGGTCTGACTAATCCTCTGTTGTTCACCTCTATCTCTTTAACCCACAGAGGTACACTGGGACCCACCTACAGGATGGTTGAAAAGAGCCCATCACTCATGGACAGTTCCAAGCTCATCCCCTGCCTTCTTCTCCTGCTGTACCCACCTTCCTCTGGATCTCAGGTTTGCAACAGTGGCTTCCTAACATGGCCACTGTGGGAGTGCCTCACAGTATGGGCTGAGGTGTGTCCTTCAAATCTGCAAACAGATGCTCAAGCTGGCAGTGCCCGAGAATGCCAAGGTTATGTGGCTGCTGGAGCTTCAAAGAAATGCTTATGTTGAATCAGAGCCCCACACTGTGCTACATCTTTGTTGCAGGTGGTGATTAGGACATGCATGTGGGTAAAAGACCTTCAGGTTCTCATCGACTAGGTGACACCAGCCCCAGTCATGGAATCAACACATTTCCATGCTTTAAACCACATGTGCTATGACTTTTTTCTCCTGGGTTGAGCTGTTGAACAGACCATGTTATGAGTGCATCCAGTTTCCAAGGGCTGTAGATGGTTTATGTCTTAGTTTCAATTTTGTCCAGTATAATTAGGTAAAAAGGGGAAGTAAGTGTGTGTGTGTGTGTGTGTGTGTGTGTGTGTGTGTGTGTGTGTGTGTGTATAGGTTAAAAGAAAATATTGGATATCTTGGAGTTGGAGTTACAGGCAGTGTGTGCCATCAGAGATAGGTGCTGGGAACTGAACTTGGGACCTTTGGAAGAGCACCAAGTACTCTTAACTGCTGACCCATTTTGCTAGCTCTCAACTGTTTTTAATTGTGTGTGTGTGTGGTGGGGGGTTGTGCATGTGAGTGTGGTGCCTGAAGATGCCAGAAGAGGCTGTTGGATTCTCTAGAGTTGGAGTTAGAGGCAGTTGTGAACTGCCCATTGTGGGTGTTGGGATCTGAACTCAGGTCTTTTGCAAGAACGATACATACTCAATAACCACTGAGTTATTGTCCCATACTTCTGATAACGTTTCAGAAAGTCAAGAACTGATGACAGCAATTCAAAGAACTCAAACATCTGATGATGTCACCCTAAAACACTGGGTTCTGCCATCTATTTCCACCAAACCATTGGTGTTATAGTGACAGAAACCTCAGTGGCACAAATTTCTCCAAAATGAGTACGCAACACATATATTGTACATATATAATATATGCACATATATTGAAGATTTATTTATTTTATTTTTTGGTGTGTATAAGTGTTTTTCCTGCTTGTATACCTGTGTACCATGTGCATGCCTGGTGCTCTGGAGGCCAGAAGAGAGAATCTGATCCCCTGGAGATAGAGTTATGGATAGCTGTGGGCTGCCATGTGGCTGCTGGGAATCGAACCTAGGTTCTCTGTAAAAGCAGCCGTCCTCTTAATTGCAGAGTCATCTCTTCAGCCTCAGAACTCATGATTTTTGTGTGTGTGTGAATTTTCCATCCCCAGCATCTAAATCAAGATGCCTATGGGCTCTCTAGCCAGGATTAATTTTGAGCAATCTCTGGAATTCAATAAATATTGAACCTTCTTCCCACAACCCATTGATAGATTTTTTCTAGATCCAAACAGGCTAAAAATGAATACAATAAAATAATGATATAGTTCAAAAATACCCAGTTGGGTTGTTATTTCACTTTATGTGTAAGCTCTTGGTTTACCTGGGCCAGATTTTATGTGTAAGATTTTTGTTCCTATCCCCCTCCCCCTCTTTTGAGACATGGTCTCTCTGTGTTTCCCTGAAGCTTGCTATGTAGGTCTTGATCTCACAGAGATCTACCTACCTCTGGCTCTCCAGTGCTAGGATTAAATGTCTGCACCACCATGTCCAGCAATTTTTTTCCTTTCCTTTTCTTTCCTTTCTTTTCTTTTCTCTTCCTTTCTTCCTTCCTTTCTTTCCCCCTCTCACTTTCTCTTCTTCCCTCCCTCCCTCCCTCCTTCTCTCTCTCTCTCTCTCTTTTCTTTCTTTGATTATTTTGATTTTCTAGACAGTGTTTCTCTGTGTAACCCTGGCTGTCCTAGAACTTGCTCTGTAGACCAGGCTAGCCTTGAACTCATAGAGATCTGCCTGCCTCTGCCTCCTAAGTGCTGGGATTCAAGGTGTGGGCCACCACAGCCTGGCTAGGTTGTGTTTCTTAATTATCCAGTTTCCTGAATATTTGTTGAGTTAACCATCTTTGTTTTGAGTTGGAGCCCAGGATCTCATCTATGTTAGCCAAATGCTGTCCACTGTTAGAAGTGTCTCTTTGTCTTAATTAATCTTTAATTAATTTGGCAAGTCTACTGTTTGTCTATGCACCGGGACCAAACTGCTTATCTCTTGTGTGTATGGGGTGGTGGTATATGTGTGTGAAGGTGTGTGTGTGTGGCTGTGCACACATGTGGAGTCCAGAGGAGAGCACTGCATATCTTGTTCTGTCACTCACCATGTTATTCTCTTTTACTGAAGGTTCAGGGTCTGTCATTGAAGCTGGAGCTAGATTGGTGGCCAGGGAACCCTAGTAAGACACACATCTTAAATACCAAACGAAGTCTTTGTAAATGAAGTGCTTACACATAATGTGAAGTAACAACTCAATCTGGGCATTTTTAAAGATTTACTTATTTATGTATATGAGAGCTCTATTTGTGTGTATGCTTGCATGACAGAACAGGGATCAGATCCCACTATAGATGGATGTGAACCACAAGAGCAACAAGTGCTCTTAACCTCTGAGTTATCTCTTCAGCACTCCCTGCCCAATCTGGGTATTTGTTGAACTTGTCTCTACCTCCTCTTCCCAGCACTGGGGTTACAGGTGACCATGCCTGAATCTTTATATGGATTCTTAGGATTTGAACTCTGGCTCTCATGCTTGCACATAAGTGCTTTTTACCTCCTCCTACTCATCTCTTCATGCTGTATTTCAGTGTCTGCTTAGCTGCTGCCTTCTTCTGGCTCTTGTTGCCAGGAGACATTTCAGGTTGAACTTTGAGCCTAATTTTCATAGAAAGTTCAGGCTCAGAATTCAGAGGTCTGAAACCTCCCAACTTTGCTTTATTGTACTGATTTTGTGGTGGTTTGAATGAGAATATCCCGCACAGGCTCAGGTAGTTGAACGCTTGTTTCCCAATAGGTGGCGCTATTTGGAAATATTTTGGAACCTTTGGGAAGTGGAAGAAGTACATCACACTTGAGGAGGGATTTAAGGGTTTATAGCTTCACCCCACATCCTGTTCTCTCTTTCTCCCCACTTTGTATTTGCATTTGAAGATGTGAACTCTCAGCTTTCCATGCCTATTGGTTGCTGCCACACTTCCCTGCCACGATGGATCCTTATCCCTCTGGAACCCTAAGCCCAAATAAACTCCTTCTTCTATAAGGTTCCTTTGTCATGGTGTTTTTATCATAGCAAGAGAAAAAAGTAACTAAGTCATAATAAGTGAGACAGTTGATTTAGGGAGAATTTTATATAATCTAAGCATCTCCCTGTTCTATCTCACCTCTATGCTTCTGTGATAAAACACTGACCGAAAGCAACTTGGAGGGAAGGGTTTATTTGGCTTACAAGTTATAGTTCACCATGGAGGGAAGCCTTTGCAGAAACTTATGCTCTAACCTGGAGGTAGGAGCTAAAGCAGAGGCCATGGAGGAACATTGCTTATTGGCTTGCTTCTCCTGGTTCTCAGCCTGCTTTCTTATACAACACAGGATGACCTTCCCAAGGCTGGTACTACCCACAGTGGGATGGACCCTCCTACATCAATCATTCATCAAGAAAATGACCCCAGACTTGCCCACAGGTCAATCTAATGGAGGCAGTTCCTTAGCTGAGGCATCTTCTTCTCAGAGGTGTAAGGTGACAACAAGATTAGCCATCACATTGCCAAACCTGCCACCTTTTCAAATCACCATCCCCTATTCATTCCTCAATCTTTCTGTGTGAGTCATGCATACTCAAGTTTTTTTTTGTGGGGGTGCAGAGTGCAGTGGGGAATGCTACTCTGAGTGGGATCATCCCTCCCCTTGCTTTCCTTGTGGGTTATTACTCCCAATAGAAATGTTACCGAGTTTTGCATATTTTCTTGAATTAATGAGCAGATATTTAATATATGCATGGATTTTGTTACCCAAATTAATTATTCTGTTCTAATAGTGTATATGTAGAGTCTTCCATTAATTCTTCCCATCCCATTCCACCATACGTTCCCTTCCCCATCTCATCATCTCATCTTCTAACACTATCCATCCTATCCCATACATTTAATCACATCCTGTATCCTGTTCTTTCATCAATCCCACACCATCCCCATTCCATCCATCCTATTCTACCTCATCCAAATCATTCTACCCCATGATCCCATTTCACCACATTAACCCTAAACCCCTCCCATTCCACTCATTCATCTCATCTCATCCCACCCCCATCCAAATGCATGTCCATTCTAACCCCATCCCCACCCCATCCCAGCCTAGGCCCATTCCATCCCCAGCATATCCCATCCCTATCCTATCCTATCCCAACCCATGTCCATTCCACTCCCATCCTATCCCACCCCCCATCTCATTCCAACCTATGCTCATTCTATACCCATCTCTATCCTTACTCCATCCATCCTTCTGGTCCAATTCTTAATAGCACCCATTTGTTTCCGTGCTTTCCCTGGGTTTTTGGGAGATCACTGTCTCAGCACATCTTCCAGCCCTCCCGGCTTTCTAGACTTTCCTTCTTGGTCCACAGGGAATTTCGTAGGTTTTTCTGTGAAGAAACTCCTAGCACAGTGCTTGACTTATGTCAACACCTGACTTCATAATCCTGCATCAAGGACTTAGCTTCACTTTCTGCCCACTTTGGAGCTGGTTGGATGCGAAGCTGGATGTGCTCTGTGATGGCCTGCTGGGGTGCTGACACTCAGCATTAGCAGAGAGACCTATTATTAGACACATTTCAAACAACAGATCCTGTTTAAAAGCCCTCAGAACTCTGCTGTCACCAACGCCTGGTGCTTCTGCTGGCAACAGAGCCCCATGGAGGCAGCTGTGTGCCGCCACCAGGCAAGGGCTGGGGCATGGAAGGGACACTCATTATACAGCTCAGTTTCTGACCTTTTTGTAACATCTCTGCATGTGCTTTATCCAGCATGGGATAAACTCTTGGTGATGTGTTACTGGTCATAGTCTGTGACAGCTTGGTGACCCGGGGAGCCCCACAGTCTGTCCTCTGCTCAAGAGTGAATGGGACCAGCAAGGACTGGTGACTGCTTTTGTTTTACCTTTCAGACTTGGCAGTTCCTCCTGCTGGGCTAGACCTGCCTTCATCCATCCTGGAGCAGAGTGGCCTCACCTTGTCTCAAGAGGTGTGCCCATGAAGCCGAGAGTCTAACACCGTTTGCAGTATCTTAAGCACAAACCCACCTTTTTCCCTCTCTTTTTTTGTGGAATTAGGAAATAACACTAAGAAACAATGTGCTCTGAGCTGTGCACTGCACTGTGTAAGAATTCTCACTGGCTTGCAGAACTTAGGATAGTGGCAAGGGCCACAGCTCCACCTCCATTTCTGTCTTGCTTTTTGACAGCTCTTGAGAGACACCAGCAGGGAGGGACAGAGCCAGGGAGCCTTGAACTTGGGGCCTTTTGGATGTGTAGGAATTTGAAGATGACTTCCTCTCTGCTAAGGAAGTAGGGTTCAAAAGTCATATAATTTTATTATTTTTGTTTAGAAGGGCTTATTACTTAATTTTATTTGTATTATGTGTGTTCTGCCTTCATGTGAGTCTGTGTACCATGGGTGAACAGTGCCCACCAGAAGAGGGCATTGGATCCCTTGGAAGTGGAGTTACAGATGGTTGTAAGCCCCATGTGGGTGCTGAGAATTGAACTTGGGTCCTCTGGAAAAGCAGCCAGTGCTCTTAACCACCAAACAATCTCTCCAGCCCCAAATTTTGTTTAATGTGGTGGGGGGATTAAGCCCAGGGTGCCCTACTACTTAGCTACGACCCAGCCCATACAACCATTGTATCAGTGACTGACCTTTAGAGGCAGGGTTTCTGTAACTCAGGCTGGCCTTGGGCTTACAGAAATCCTCCTGCTTTCCAGAGTGCTGGGATTTCAGGTATGTAATTCTTCTGGCCTAGAATGAGTCTTTTAGACCTGTCGTGGGTTTACTTTCTTCTGTCAGATATTTTCTCTCTCACAAAAGCCCCATGAAGTTGTCGTGATATTTCAAACAGATGGTGATTCTGCAGGTGAGGGGCAGACTGACCTGTTTAAGGCCATGTGGAAAGTCAGGATCTGTGCTGGGCCAGTGTGACCCCAGATTAAATGACACATTTCAGCTGTTGTAAAGTGGGTAGTTCAATGGCCTGTGGACTATCCATGGTGTGTGCAGCCACTACCCCTCTGGTTCCTTGCTATGTCTATTGCCCCAGAATAAACCCCATGCCCATTAAACAGTGGTTTCCAATCTTTATCATCACCAATATACTTTTTAGTTCTATGGAGTCATTCATCTATCCTGGGTATTTCATAGAAAATGCTCAGCAAAAATATTTTTAAGTGTTTTATTGCATAGTGGAAATCAGTCCTTCTTGCTTTTTTATGGCTGAATATTATTCTGTTGTATGAACATACTGCATTCTGTGGGCCAATCTTTGGTCTTTGGACATTAAGCTGTTTCCCCAGTGGCTGCTATGACATCTCTGCTGTGAGGAGTAGAGTCTTTGAGTAGGTTCTGGTTCCTTCCATGGTCTCAGGATGTTGGCAGTTGCCAGAACCTAATGACTCTGGAGTGTAGAGTATGGCAGGCATGTCACTCCCTGCCTCCAGACTTCAATGTGGACCTATGTTTGGGGCACAGGTGCCTGAGTGAAGCCTCCCTTCCCAAGGGAGTCATATTTAGGATGCAAAATGAGTTCTGATAGGAAAACTTTTAAAAATTTATTTAGTGTGTGTGTGTGTGGGGGGGGGCAGGTTCCCATTGAATCCCCTGGAGTTGGTGTTACCGGCAGTTGTGAGCCCCGATGTGGGTTCTGAAAATTTTGCTGAACACATTTTTGTTGTAGGGAGCATCATTTTGGGGGTGTGGGGGGCATCAGCCCCTTGGCCTCTTAGTTTTAGTTGCTGTGGTTCATTCAGGATCCACAAGTGAACCCACAGGGAGTGGGTCCCTTAGTCAGAGAGGCCACAGACAGCTCACAGATGCCCTTTGGTAGGCACGACTTGCAGGTGATATGTGCCAGTTTTGTTTGTAGTTTTCATCAGTCTTTTCCTTACACAGGCCACAGGGCCCCACATAGCCTCAATCAGGATGCTGCCAGGCTAAGGTAGCTCTTGAGAGGAGCAGAGCTATTTAACATCTTTATAGAGTTAACAGTGAGATTATGACCCCAGTGGGGAGACAGAGAGAGAGAGAGAGAGAGAGAGAGAGAGAGAGAGAGAGAGAGAGAGAGATAATTTCCTGTTATTCTCTCTTGCCCCTCTGTTGCTAGGTAGCTAGTACATCTGGCAATTGCCAAGTTGAGGATAGGAAGGGCACATGGGAGTGATGGGCAGCTGGATGGGGAGGGAGACTGGACAGGGATGAAGGACCCAGGCAGCTGGGAGCTCTGCATAGCTGCCACATTCTGCATCCGGAGCACTGCTTTTGGGCACATGGATGTCTGCCTCCACCTGGCTGCAGGGCTCTGGACCACCTGCAGGGGCAGCCCCAGCCCTGGGCCGCCAGGGGAGCTCTTTAGCCCTGAGCCCTGCATCAAGGTCCCCAGCTCCGCCTCCATTTCTGCCCTGCTTTTGACCACGGCTTCATGAGAGACGCCGGCAGGGAAGGGACAGAGCCATCTTGGGATGCAAGTGTGCATGCGCGTTTGTGTGTGTACACGTGTGCGTGTGTGTGTGTGTGTGTGTGTGTGTGTGTGTGCGCGCACGTGTGTGTTTTAAAACATTGCCTTTTCCAAGCTCTGGCTACTGCTCTCTGGATGGTGGCTCTTGCGCTTGCTCCCTCTCTCTCTCTCCTCTCTCTCTCTCTCTCTCTCTCTCTCTCTCTCTCTCTCTCTCTCTCTCCCCTCCCTGTAAAAATTAAATGAATAATTTCTGTCTGATTCCGAGCAGTGCCCACACACCCGTGCCCTTCAGTGTTGATTGGATCTCTCTCTCTCTCTCTCTCTCTCTCTCTCTCTCTCTCTCTCTCTCTCTCTCTCTCTCTCTCTCTCTCCTCTCCTCTCCTCTCCTCTCCTCTCCTCTCCTCTCTCCTCCCTCCCTCTGGCCCCAGATTGTAATCTGACACAGTGTACTGCGGAGGCTCTGTCTCTCTCTTTCTGGGAGCCCGGGAGGCTGGACACCGAGAACATCCAAGGTAGGCTGCGATTTGAGATTTAATTTTTTTTCTCCTAAAAATAGCTTCTGTTCCATCCGCCTTTCTTCTTAGAACCGCAGTGGCCCGGTGACAGAGGCTTAGCAGGGAACTCTTTGCCCTGGTGAAGTTTATTTTCCAGCGTTGGGAGGATGCCCTTCGGCATTGGGTGGGCAGTGCTGAGGACAGAGGCTGCAGCGGGTGATGCTTGGTGTGGGATGCCACTGTGCTCCTGTCATCCTGTGGCTTGCTACCAATGGATCCTTGTCAGAGTGAAGGGAAGGGCTGGCTGGCTTCTCTCATCCGTACTGTGTATGTGTGTACTGTGTCAGCAATGGCGGTGACAGTGGCGCTGTGGCTCTCCCGGTCTTCTTGGGCCCCCAGCCTTTCAGAAAAGCCCCTCTGGGCAAAGTTTGACACCACGGTGCTGGGGCAGAGCCTTTTCAGAGGGCAGAAACTTGGTCTTGGTTTCAGAGTGCTGGGGCCCTGGGGCCGACTTCCTGGGGGATGGTGCAGGAGGGAGGGGGCGGGCTCAAAGCATCCCAGTCGTTCCACCATCCACTGGCCACGCGGATTGAAATGTGCAATGTGAATTTGTCAAACAGTGTCCCAGAGAGTGGCTGCAATGGTTTGTTTGTGGAGACAGATATTCTTCTCTCTCTCTCTCTCTCTCTCTCTCTCTCTCTCTCTCTCTCTGTGTGTGTGTGTGTGTGTGTGTGTGTGTGTGTGTACAGAGGCCTTTGGCTAGTTCAGACTTTCCCCTCCACCTGAAAAGGCAGCATTTGCAGGTTTCCAGGATGACCTGGCAGGATGCCTGTGTGGATAGAGCCCTAGGGAGGCGATGGCACCTCTCCGGGAGCAGTTTGGCTCTGTCCCTAGGGAGAGTATACTGGCTGTCCCTTGAGCTGATGTCTGGTGACCAGATCAGGAAGAGAGAGGAGAGATGGAGAGGAGAGAGAAAGGGATAAGGAAGGGAAGAAACAAGAGAGACTGAAGAAAGGGAGAGAGGAACAGAGGAAAAGAAGGAGGGAAAGAGAAAAGAGGGAGAAAGAATGAAAGAGGAAAGTACTAGAAAAGGAAAGGAAGTGTGGAGGAAGAAAAGAAGGAGGGGCTGTGTGGACTGAACTTGGGGCTCCCTGGACCCCTCTGGAAGTCTCTCTGTGTTATATACCCTCAGGGTGTTGGTGACTGAGGGAGGCAGAAGGTCCTGCCTCAGTACAGACCCTTCTGAAGGACCCTGTAGGAGATGTGGGTGGGAGACAACATATGTCAGGGACGGGGTACTGTCACAGATGGAGCAGCCTAGTAGGAAGAGGGAGGTGATTCTGGGTGTGGGGGAGTGTGGCAGAGGAGCGGTACCCAGGGCCCTGGGCCTCTGTGGCAGATAATGGATGGATTTCTTCTCTACCCAGTTCTGGGCTAGGAGCTGGAGGCATCTCAAAGGAGCCCCAGTGTGGAATGCAAACCAGCATGGGACCTCTGAAAACTGCCCCACCTCCATTTCTCCCAGCCTCACTAGAGTCCCCCAACTCCAAACTGGCTTCTTTCTCATCTTGGCAGTTACTGGTTCCCAGCATTCATAGTTCTGTTGTATGGGTTCTGAGCTCCAGACAGGGTGGTTCTTTAGAGGCGTGTGTGACAGAGGCATGGGCTAAGGTACAAATGGTTACCAAATGGCTCAGTACCCAGGACACAGAGCTCTCAGCTTTTCCAGTAGTTCCGGGTAGAGGGAGCCTCTGGCCCTTTACCCTCTTCTCTTGCTGTCAGCATGAGGGAAGATGGGGAGATGTGGGAGCTCCAGGTGCTTCCCTAGAGTGCAGAGGCCATGCTGTCTCCCATTTTTTTCTTCACTATAGATTTACACATACCAACTTGGTCTCAAACTCACCACACAGCCCGTGTGGCTGTATCTGGAGGACTGGACTTTGACTGCCAGCTCTAGACTCAGAAAGAGAGGTAGAAGGGCCATGCTCCTTAGTGGGTGGCTGCTGTTACTGGGGGGCAGGGGGAACAGAGTCAATGGCTTCTAGGGCATGATGGGTGATTGTCACTGTGGATGCCGAGAGAGGCGCTGCTTGATGCTGGCCATGTCAATGAGTCTTACTTGTATGTGTGGCTCACAGGTACTGGTTCCTTACTTTATTGGAGGAAATGAAGTGACTTGTCCCAGATCATGTGACTATGGGGAAACGGCCCATGTTCCACATCTTGTCCCCTGACTCCAAACCCTGTTGTACTGCAGCCCTACCCTGCCCTTTACATCTGGGTGGGCATGACAGTGGCACACAGTGGGACTAACCTTGGGCCCAGTGCATGCGCTACTCCATTCCTGGAGCTTTTGAAAAACCACTCATGTTCAGTGGCCTCTGGCTCCTAGAGTAGGTGCTGAGGGACAGCATTAAGAAAAAAAAATTCATTCATTCATTTATTCATTTGTGTGTGTGTGGGGGGGCATATGCCTGTGTGTGCAGACCAGAGACCAGCTTGGGGCTCAGTTCTTTCTGGGAATTGAATTGAGGTTGTCTGGCTTGGCAGCAAATGCCTTTGCACACTGAGCTATCTTGCTGGCCTTTTATTTATTTATTTATTTATTTATTTTGACACAAGTTCTCCTATAGCCCAAACTATCCTTAAAATCTCGATCCTTCTGCCTCCAACTACCAAATGCTGGGATCATAGGCATTGTCACCACATCCAGCTTGGCACCAACATTTGTAACACAGCTCTCTCAAGGTATAATTCACTAACCATGCAATTCTTCTATGTCATATATGCACAGAGGGGCTTGTGACATGGGGTCTGTGTTATGTGGCTTTTGCATCCATCTCAGGATTTCCCCATGCTGTGGAATACAGCAAATTGTGACTTTTTTTTTTTTTTTTAATGGTGGGTGAGTACTTACATCATGATATACAGAGGGGCATTTTTAAAACCAAAGTACCAGTGTGTGTGTGTGTGTGTGTGTGTGACAGAGAGAGAGAGAGAGAGAGAGAGAGAGAGAGAGAGAGAGAGAGAGAGAGAGAGAGAGTTTAGATATTAGGGATGGAACCCAGGGCCTTGCAGATAGTAGGCAGTTGCTCTACCTAGTCTCTCACTGGGGGATTCTAGGCAATTGCTCTGGCCACACCCAAATTCCTCAATGGGGGCTTCTAGGCAAGCATTCTACTCCTGAGATGCAACCTCTGCCTGGTCAGAACTACTGCTAAAGGCAGAGGCGTGTATAAGGTACACTCTCCCACCCGCACTTCCTCTCTCCTGTCTTGACTGGGCATTCTTTCTGTCTAGACATTTATTTAGATCCCTCCAGCTCCACCCAGGTTTATCCACCACTGCTCCCTTTCCCTTTGCATTCAAGTTTGACTTCCCTCACCATGGCCTTGGCCTGAGATCTCCTCATGGGCTGTGATGCATGTCCCTGACATCCTGTATCCATTTCTGATCTTCAGGACACTCAGCATGACAGAGTCCTATAAAAGCAGGTCCAGCCTGCTGTGTCATGGGAACCCTGTCGTATGTAGTGTCTGTCAGAGCCATTGTGAGGTCCCTAGAAGCCCCCGGGCATTTGTGATGTGGTTGTATTCGCTCTTTCTCCCTCACATCTTAGCCCAGAAACCTCTGCCCAAAGCTGCCCACTTGTCCAGGGCTCTGCTCAGAGGTCATTTCCTCTGCAAGAGGGCTCTGTTCAGAGGTCATTTCCTCTGAGAGTCCCTACCTGCCTGAGCTGCAGGATACCCTCTTCCTCCTGCACTGCCTCCTCTCTCGCACTCTTCACCGGCTGGGATGCTCCCTTTGCTCTCTGCTGCCTCCTGGTGGCCTCCTTCTGTATGAGGCCTGAGCACAGGGCACAAATGTCCGGTGTAGGGCCTCCTCCTGCCCTGGTGCCCCACAGCATTCCTGCAGGGAACTAGACTTGTGGCCAAGGTGACTTCCAGACTGCCGGCCCATTGCGGTACACTTCCTGGTCAGCGGCACCCTGAGGCCACTAACTGTCCACAGCTCTGTGTGTATCAGACCGATCTCTGCTCCTAGGTGTAGACTCACTTCTTCTGCATTTTCAGTTTACACAGTCCTCGTGGATTTCCAGGATATTAGTAGACACTCGCATCCCTAGGGGCAGGAGAGATGAGAGAAGTCCCGACTGGCCTTCGTTACCACTGAGGTTATCCTGTGAATTCCATTGTCATCCTTGATAGGCAGCTTGGAGTCCAGTGACAGTCACAACAGGGCACCCTCTGGGAGCCAGACCTGTCCTAGAGGCTTCATTCCAGTTGATACAGGACCCCAAATGCAATAGCTGCTATTTATTGAGTGCTTGCTTATACTGAACATCTTTCTAGAACGATCTCATTCCTTGAGAAAGCTATGAGGAAGATACACTCTTCCCCTTCTGCTTTATAGTAGAGAAACCAAGACAGAGAGTTCTGAAAGAGGTGCCTGTGGTCATGCCCAAAGTCTCTGTTTTATCACCAGATTCACCTGTGATAGGTCATCCCATTGGTCACAAGCATGGAGCTGCTTCCGTTATCACTGTGGTGTCCTCACAGGCCTGCCCTGCCTGATGCTGTGGTTAGTGATGTTCACTGTGGCCACAGTACCCATTTGAACTTGAATGAGGGCTTAGGCAAGGGAATTTTAGCACCCCAGAGAGGAAAATTAAGACAATTGACTGTGCAAAGCTGTGAGGACAGGCCACTGTTGTTATTCAGAGACCCAGAAGGGGAGGGGCCATCGAGATAGTAATGGGGTTATTGGGAAATACCTGTGGTTTCACATATCTGTGGTTTCACAGCTGCTGCAAGAGCCTGGTCATGGAGACTTGATCCCTGTCTTCGTTAGGGTTTCTATGGCTGTGAAGAGACACCATGACCTTGGCAATTCTGATAAAGGAAAACATTTAACTGGGGCTGGCTCACAGGTTCAGAGGGAAGCATGAAGGTGCATAGACAGACATGGTTCTAGAGAAGGAGCCGAGAGTTCTACGTCTGGATTGGCAGACAGCCACAAGACAGAGTAACACTGGGCTTGGCTCGAGCTTCTGAAACTCCATCCCCCACCCCTCCCTCAGTGACACACTTCCTCTGACAAGGCCACACCTCCCAATAATGCCACTCTCTATGAGCCTATGGGGGCCATTTTTATTCAAACCACCACAATTCCCACTTGTGCCCAGCAGATGGGCACATATGTTAAATTCCCCTTATGTTGAACTTTGCTCTCTGATGGTAGGGGCAGCCCAGCCCTTCTCACCCTGGCTCGGATGGTGTATGAGTTGTCCCCTCTCCTCCTCTTCCTTGATCTCGGTGACTGGAGCAGTTGGGTAGACATGCTGTGTCACTGGGACATGTGTCACAGAAGTGGCCCAATGATGGCCAATTAACTCCCCTGTGCTACACCATTCCTGGTGAACCTAGGATGCTCCAGGCTTAGCCAGGCTGGGAGCTCTGGTAGAGGGAGTCATGCTAACAGCTCACAGTCTTGAGCAGCAGAGCTCACCACCTGACCCTGAAGAGTGAGTGTGTGGGCCTTTGTCCCCGGTGAGGCACAGTTCAGAATTTCTACAGCTCCTTCTGAAATATGTGTGGCTTTTTCCTTTCTTACAAGATGCACTGTCAAGAGTGAATGCAAAGCCAGTGGCCAGGGTGGGATGGAGAGACCTTCACACTTGTGGCTGTCTGTGTTCCTGTGTCCCCATAATGGGTGGGTTGGAGAGAGGTAGCCTGAACCTTTGTTCAGCCTTCAGCCTGAGACACTTCATTGGCATCATCAGCCAGGACCCTGACCATGCCTGGCTATGCCGTAGGTGGTTTTTGCAGTCTGAGGGCTACTTTTCTGCTTTGGAAAGTGGGTGTGAGGAACAGCATTTGGCAGCCAGAGAATGGAGCAGCACCAGTATGCTGCGGGCCTCATCGTTACTCTCTCTACCTTCAGGTCTCCCACTCCAAGGTTTCCCAGGGGCATTTTTAACATGTGATCTTGGGGTTGACAGGAGGCAGAGACCAGTGTGGTAGGTAGCCTGGCTCTTCTGGCTGGTCGTTCCAGGGATAGCCTTGTCCCCACTTCAGCATGGCTTACTGTCATAGAGGGAGGCATGGGAACTATTTTCTTCCAGAAGTGAGCCCAAAGTCAGCACAAACCACTGTCCCAAAAACCTGTCTCTCGTTAAGGGCCATGAGAGACTCTCATTTATTCCCACTGGGGTCTGCTTCCTTCAGGTTTCACCCTGGAGACATGGGTATCCTAGAAGTTTCCCCAACCTCCAGTGTTGCTAGCTGGCAGTGCAAACCCCAATAATACCACTCTCTCTCCAGCTCCCCTCCCATGCTCATATGAAATCCTGCCTGTATTTTACTGCCTTTATCTGTTTCCCGTAAGTGTGCTTTTTAAAGACATGCATAGTTTAATATCATTGTAGATGGGGACTATACTTGAAAACTGCATGTCACCCCTAAATAAAGTTAATGTATATATGGCACAGCTGTGATGGGTGAGGGGGTGCCCAGCTTTCCAAGTCTGCATCCAGATGCTCACTGTGACATTTACTGCAAGGTCAGCCTGGGAGCAGCTGGCCCGCTCCCCAGACCGTCAGAGCATCCTTATACAGCAAATGCTTGGGTTGAATACTGGCTCTGGGGAGGTCTCCCACTAACCCCCCAAGGGTGACAAAGGCTGCCAAGAAGGTCAGGTCTTGTTGTGTGTGTGTGGGGGGCTTCATCCTACCTCTTAGGGAGCAGGATGCATTCATATAAGTAAAAGGTTGGGGCTGGGGTCTAAGACAGAGGAAAACACCCCCAGAGCTGTGAGCCACGGAGGCAGAGGTGAGGAGCTATGGCTTCCTGAAGACACCAGAGACAGGCAGCCACAAGAGGTGGTCCCCAAAGCCTGCAGGCACTGCAAGCCTCGTCATATCTTGAGTGTTGGCGTCTATGGTACCAACAGTGAGAAGCCATGACCCAGTGTTGATCTAACTTGTTTTGGAAGCCCAGGCTTTACTATCATCCACACTGTGTGGATGGAGAAACTGAGACATGGAGAAGTGAATCCCTAGCAGAGAGTACACAGTCAGAAAGCAGTAAAGTAGGGATTTGAACCCAGGCTCCTCACCATGGTGAACACAATCGCCAGAGCTGTGGTTTGAGGGAAGCAGGTAACTCTACAGGATGTCCCATGACACAGGATGACTTCTAGACTTAAAAACTCCTTTTTAGGGGACATTTGATTTTATTTACTTAAAAAGTTAATTTTTTAAGATTTTTTTTTTTGTGTGTATGAGTGTCTGCCTGCATGTATGTCTGCATTGTGTGTGTGTGTGTGTGTGTGTGTGTGTGTGTGTGTGTGTGTGTGTGTGTGTGTGTGTGTATTTGCTGGTGCCAGAGGAGGCTAGAAAGAGGGAGTCAGATTGCCTGGAACTGGAGTTGTGAGTCAACTGGTGGTTGTGAGTCACCATGCAGATGCTGGGAATCGAACTTGGGTTCTCTGGAAGAGTAACAAACAGTGCTCTTCACTGCTGAGCCATCTCCCCAGTCCCTGTAATTACTTATTTTGAGAGATGATCCCATGTATTCCAGGCTGGGGATGCTTCTGCCTTTAATGCTGGGATTGGGTCACCATGCCATTTTATGTAGTGCTAGGGATGGAACACAAAGCTTTGAGCATGGTAAGCAAGCATTCTACCAACTAAACTACATTCCCATACTTTTTTTTTTTTAATTTTTCTTTTAACTAAGAAGTTGGGAGTCAACAAACGGGCTCAACAGGTAAAGGTGCTTGCCACCAAGACTGATGGTCTGAGTTCAGTCCCCAGGACTCACACATCAGAAGCAGAGAACTGACTTCACAAAATTGTCCTCTGATCTCCAGATGAATTCTGTGGCATGTGTGCTCACACACATAATAAATAAAGTATATGATGTAGTTAAAAATTAAAAACAAAACAAGCAAACAAACCAAGTTGGGATCTGGCTTTGGGAAAGCACACTGGAAGGGACTGGTGGTTCCTAGTCTCAGGCAGGGCATGGCAGCTCGGTGACTTTTCTGTGACCTCTTGGATAATACAGCCGCTTGATTATCTTACTCAGAGGAAGGCTTCTCCAGTCAGGTCCTGGGCACAGAAAGGGGGATGCCTTACGGGACTTTGCACAAGGCCCTATGTGAGTTGTGGGGTTCACTTTACACACCTGCAGTGGGCCCTCTGTGAGTTGTGGGGTTCACTTTACACACCTGCAGTGGGGACCCATCCCCCACTTCTGCCACATTCAGACCCCAGGCCTCTGCATTGCTGAGGATGTAAACTCTGCTTCTAGATTTCCCCTTGTTTCTAGAAGTCTCTCTTCTCTCTGTAGCCCTTAAGCTCTGTCCACAACTATAATCCTATTTTACTTTCTTCTTCCCCAACAAACTCCACTTAAAAGCAAGCCTTGTGTACACTGTACATTAAAGCTATTGATCTGACTCAGAAATGTAGAAAGCCACCAGACCCCAGAGGAGGCCTTGACAGCGTGTGTGGAACACTAATCAGGGCTCGTGGTGGCATGTCATATGGGAGGATGGGGGGGAGACGTATCAGACGTCTGTGGATCTGATTAGAGGCCCAGCCAGGCCTGCCAGGACTGAGCAGGGACAGCAGCCAGCCAGCCAGGCCACCTTCCAGCCCATGGAGGCAGTCGGGTGGGGGATGGGCAGAACCCACTCATCAGTAAACCTGTGAGTGACATATCCTTTGAAAGCTTGAGAACATCGATGGTCATTTTTTTTTCTTTTTCAAGACAGGATTTCTGCCTGAAACTCGCTCTGTAGTCCAGGCTGGCTAGGAACTCAGAGATCCACCTGTCTCTGTCTCCTGAGTGCTGGGATTAAGGGCATGCGCTACCACCGCCTCTCATGGATGTTTTAAAAACATTCTTTCCACTCAATTTCTAAAACAAGGTGCTTTTAAAACACCAATAGCAGGTGACAATTTTCTTATTAGTGAGTTAGGGATTCTTGGGAAGACTGAGGTGACCTAGGACTGGCTAGGCAGAGTGGACTCACCTGGATGGGTGAGTGGCCAGTGAAAGAAGACACAAGCCTCTCTCTGTTAATTAGCTAATTGCTGCTCAGGGTTCTGATGGGACCACTGGCAGCCAGGGTTTCTTCTGGCTTCTGGGTATTGGTGGGAAACCTCCTTCTGACCATGGCTTGGAAGAGCAGCATTTCATGACAAAGAATACAGTGCTGGCAGTTGTTGTCTCCTCTGGGCCCTTGATGGAGAAGATGGGCCACACTGGCATGCTTGGCCTAGGCTGCTCAAGCATTTATTTCATGAGGTTTCTACAAGGTTGCTACCAACTCTAGCTTTATGCATGCACCAAGAAGCACAGAGAAAGCCAGGCAGTGGTGACACACGCCTTTAATCCCAGCACTCAGGAGGCAGAGGCAGGCAGATCTCTGTGAGTTTGAGGTCAGCCTGGTCTACAGAGGGGTTCCAGGACAGCCAGGACTGTTATACAGAGAAACCCTGTGTGTGGGGGGTGGGGGTGGGGGAGGAAGCACAGAGAACTGAGACCACTCATCCAAAGTCACAGGTTTTGTATCTGGGGTTGGGGAGGGGACCAAGACTCCAGTCTCCATGCTGATTCTAGAGCCTTCTGTCTCCACCATGGAGGACCTTGACAGGTAGGAACAAATGAAGAACTCACCTTTCCCCCAGATACCCACACTCCACCCACCATGCACACACACAGACAACCTAGTCCTCTGACTCCCAGCTCCTTGATGGAATGTGTGGTTCTTTCTTTCTTAACTGTGGTGTGGACAGTTTGGGAATTTTCCTAGAAGCACTGCAGTTTAAGCTGTTGAATACTCTAGCTTTCTCTGCTCCTTAGAGTATAACCTGGCAACTGTGTGTGTGGGGTCCCCAGGATTCATCCATATTCATGCCCTGTTGGGGTGGTGGTGGGGTCTTCAGCCTGCAAGCTCTATTTTCTGGTGTTCCAACCCCCTCTAAGAACAGCATGGGGGTGGCATGTTCACCTCACACGGTGAAGGGTCTATCCTTAGCCAACAGAGATATGGAGAAGGGTAGCTATTTATGGGGGGCATTGCCATCTCCAACTTTTTACTGAAAACGTGAGGTGATCTGCTGTGGAGGGGAGACACAGGCCTGCCAGCACTGCAGTGGGGAGCCTCAGGAATTTCCTCCCTGCCTCTTCCCCAGCACTCTGGTAAAGTCGGAGCCTTGATGTTGCAAAGAATCACAGGAGAAGCCCAGATTTAGAGGTGGGTGAGCACTGATTAAGTTAAAGTCAAGGTCATGAACCTTCCTCCCTGAGCACTGTTTGTTTCTTATTTTTAGCCTCTTTGTTTGAGATGTCTTTGGGAACACATGGATAATCTCTGTGGGTGGTTTTGATTTTTATCAGTTATGTTGACTTTTCTGACTCTCCTGGGATATCACACTATAAATATCAGACCCCAGGGGGAGAGGCTTCTTTCCCTTCTCCCTAGCCTTAACTTTTCCTGTTTGGCGAGTCTCAGGGCTGTGTCACTCACTGGTCGCTGCTCTTGGAGCCTCCTGTGCTGGTTATATCTATAGATGACATGGTGATGTATGCTAGCTGGGAGTGTGTGAGGGTCCCTCCACTCCCACTCACCAGATTAGCTATGCTCAGGATCCTTCATAGGACCTATGCCTCAATCCAGGGTTGTGACTTGCTGTTGGCCACGATGGGACTGGGGTCGGGATGGGGGTAGAGGTGAGAGCAGAGAGAAAATGAAGATGCTGAGCTGGAGAAAGGCCTGGGGTGTCAGGAGATTTATGTCTGTGAACCAGCCGGCACCTTTATTAATTAAAATGTAATAAATTAAAAGAGAGTAATGGACCCATCAGGCCACCGTTTGTCATCTGCTACTCAGAATTGGGCAGTTACAGGGCTTATGATAATTAGAGGGAAGAAAGAGATTGGTGAGGGAAACACAGATGGGGCACGGGGGCGGGGATTGGAGGGGAGTGGATTCTGGCAGATCCAGGTGAAAGACCCCCCAAGAGGTACTTTCGTAGAAGGAGACCCGCACCCAGGAATCAGCGAGACCACGAGCTTGGATGCAAAACCGCAAGAGGCTTTATTGGAGATACGGGTACCCGGGCGACTTAGCTTCTGTGAGGCCAAGCGCCCCGAGCCAAGGGAAAGGGGTCCTTATATAGGGAAAAAGGCGCAAGCTAGGAGCAGGGATTCTATTGGATAATTCTAATGAGGCATTGTACAGAGCTATTCCCATTGGTCAATGTAAATGAGGCGCTATACAGGGTTATTCAAATGAGGCAAAGTACAGAGTTATTCAAATGAGGTGAAACATAGAGTCTTTCAAATGAGGCGAAATACAGAATCATTTCTATTGGATGGTTCAAATGAGACACAGAGCCATTCCAGATCAGCATATTCTCAAGGTCTGGTGTCTGGTACAACAGACTCAATTCCCCCTCCCTCCACGTCCAGATGGCTGACCTTGGGGGCGGAGACCTTGGGACGGAGTGTTTCTCATCGGGCGGGGGCTCAGGGGCAGGGCTCCAGGCTGGCTCACTTGGTGTTTGTTCTCGTGCCGGCCCACCTGGTGCTCGTTCTCGGGCTGGGCGTGCGGCGGGTGGCGGGGGAAGTGGAAGCCGCCGGGGGTGGGGATCGGGGAAGCCGCCGACAGGAGGAAGAGGAGACAAACTTGAGAAAGAAAGGGCTAAGGGGCAGGGGTCTTTCACAGGCTGGGCCCGTGGCAGTCTAGGTCTAGGTCCACATTCAGCCCCATCACAGAGAAATCAGGCTTTGTGTCCCTGGGCTGAGGTTGGAAGCTTCCCTTTGTGAAAAGGACAAATCTATCCTCTCATCCTGAGGACATATGGAAGCTTCCAGGACAGGAGTCCAGACAGCCCCTCCTCCCCTGGGCTCCTCACCCACTTTGTAAGAGCCCAGAATTCACCAGCTTTGTTCTGCTTTGAGGCTCTTTCACACCCATAGACTCTGCCTGGAGCAGGCTTCGAGTTTAGAAAACATTCAAACTCACGACTCGAAACAAGCACTTATTATACTTAGGAAAAGTCTTTCCTGGTAGAGAAACATGTGGATGTCTTGTATACCCCCAGGTTAATGGAGATTCTTAATTTTTTAAGTGTTTCCCTGCTGACTCCTCCCTGTTGTCCAAAGAGTTTTCCATCTCTAAAGTTTAACATTTGTTTCAAGACAGGGTCTCATTATGTAGACCAAACCAGCCTTGAACTTAGAGATCCACCTGCCTCTGCCTCCCCAAGGGCTGGGATTGATGTCCAATGCCCCTATGCTGGCCCTACAAAATGTAACTTTTATCTATCAGTGTACTTCGTTTAGTTTCTAGTCACCTGGTATGCTTCTTGTAGGTTTTTTTTTTTGTTGTTGTTGTTCTTGTTTTTGTTTTTGTCACCTTGACACACCTGGAAAGAGAGGAGCCTCAGCTGAGGAATTGACTCCATTGGTTGGCTTGAGAGCCAACCTATGGTGTGTGTGTATGTGGGGCGGGGTGTCACCCCTAAGCAGGTGGTCCTGAATTGTATAAGAAAGCAAACTGAGCACACCAGGAGGAACAGGCTCCTCCATGGCCTCTGCTTCAGTTCCTGCCTTGAGTTCCTACCTTGGCTTTCCTTGATGATGGACATTTAACACATAAGCCAGATAAACCCTTTCTCCCCCACGTTGCTTTTGGTCAGTGCCTCATCACAGTGACAGAGAGCAAATGAGGACATTTGGGAACTTAGGAAAAGGAATGAATGTTTAGTGAACACACCTGGGCAGAGGTGTGCTCTGTCTCCTCTCATGTCTGCTTTGTTTCTTCCGTTTTCCTTTGGCTTAGGAAAAGAACCACATGCAGACATGTGTAGGGACTACAACCCCTGAGGGCAGCTGGGAAAAAGCTATCATGCTATTTTTATTCTGAAAAGGTAAAGTAGAGCTGGGGAGATGGTGTAGGGGGCAAAGCTCCCATTGTGTGAGCAAGACAACCTGAGTTCATTACTCAGAACTCATGTGAAAAAGCGGGGTGGCTTGTGACATGCTTATGATTTCAGAGCTGAGAAGGTGGAGACGGGTGGATTCCTGGGGCTCTCTGGCAAAGCAGCCTAGCCTACTTGGCAAACCACAGACCCTATCTCAAAACATAGGAGGGGAGGGGCTGATAAGATGACTTACCCACTAAGTTTTAGTGGGTAAGGATGATTACACCAAGCCAGGGACCTACATGGTGGAAAGAGAATAGACTCCTACAAGTTGTCCTCTGACTTCTTCATGTGCACACATACATACACACACACACACACACACACACACACACACACACACACACATATATACACAAACACACATGCACACACACAGAGAGAGGGAGAGAGAGAGAGAGAGAGAGAGAGAGAGAGAGAGAGAGAGAGAGAGAAAGTAAATGAAATAATCTGTTAGAAAGTAGACAATTCTCTTTATGGGAACTTCTTTTGGAGGGTGCTCTTTAATCATATTAGTGATGTAAACATTAGCAGCTCACAGGGAAGCTGGGCTACCCAACCCCTTGTGTTCTGAGCTGCTCTGGGTCCCCCCTCACTGCTTCTTTTCCTGGTACCTTTTCCCTTTCACCCCTTCTTCCTCACCATCCTTCTGGCTCCCAGCTGGACTGTGGAACCCCTTCAGTGACATGCATCTAGCCAGCTGGCGGGAGATACCCACTTGTTGGTGTTGGAACACATGGCCTCGCCCTTGTGGACCCAGCCAAGTGATAACTGTCCTAGCTGTGTGTGCTGGGCCTTCAGCCAGCACTGGGCCATTGTCTGCCTTGTGTCGAGTTATGATCTTGGCAGACTCTCGTCCTCCTACACATTGATGACCTCTAATCTCAGCAGATTCTTGGATTTATGCTTGGCACCGGACCATGAGGCCCTGCTGTCGGGACCAGCAGAGTGACATGAATCCAGCATCAGATCCCTTGTCTGAGTTTGTTTCACACAGGGTGCTGGAAAGGTAACAGTGGCCTCATGGTTTCTGTGTGCACATCACAATTCAGTGTCTTGGTACTTCCTGTTTGTGGTACCCTATGACTCAAGCAGTCCCTGGGGGCAGAGGATATCTGTCACAGTTCTTTTTTTTTCTGTGCAATCATTTTTTATTTATTTATTTATTTTTATTTAGAGAATACTTTATTAGTTTTTGTAATCAAACCCACCTAGATAAGACCTTACATATTTAATACAGTGCGTTACCCCTGTACAAATGGAAAAAAATTAAGTTCAACATTTCTAGACCAATATGGCTGTTAATTTCTGTACAATGCCAACTCAACACAGTAAACTGGGATACTTTTTCCAAAGTTGACAACACAGCTAAAGTTTCCAAAAATTCAAATTATATATATATATATATATATATATATATATATATATATACCAATAATAGCAGTATGTTATGCATCAACAGCAGCAACAGCTTTTCCAGGTTCTCCAGTCATTTGAACAAAATTGTAGAGACATCTGTCACAGTTCTTAGTATGAAGATGAGAAAGATCTATAATGGGTGTCACATGACAGTCAAATGAGTCTTCATTCAGAAGGATCCTAGAGGAGGTGGGTGATTGTGGTCTGGCACTGTAGCCAGGACAACTGCAGGGACCTCCAGTACCAGGCCTGATGGATGGGTTTCTCTCTTGAGGGGAGGGAAGTGAGACTGAAAGAATGGTATGCGAAGCAGTTGGGATGTGTAGCCAGGTGAGTCACAGACTGAAAGCTACTTCCTTGAGATTTCTGTCTCAGGTATCTGTAAGTTCTGTCTATGGCTCCATCCTGGGAACAACCACCAGGAGTAGAGTATGGCTCTTTCAAGAGGCTCCCCTGTCTCTTGAGCATCACATAGAAGGATCCTCCTGGCAGAGAGGCTAGCTTTTCTGATGCAAAAGGAAGCCAGGCCATGGTACTTGCATCAGGCTTGCAGGGTCCATGGAAGACAGTGAAAAGAACATAGAGAGATAGAAAAGTCCTATCACTGTGCTGCTGCCTCAAGCTTCCAGAGAAGAAATTTACTTCTCTTGATTAGATTCAAGGTCAGGGGATTGACAAGTCATTGTTCTAGGTGTGTGGGTAGGGAAGATAGGAAGTCCTGCCCTCTATTCCAGCTTCCAGTGGGTCCTCTGCACTCCATTGCTTGTGACCACATCTCTGTGTTGTCATCATTTTCCCCATGCATCTAGTCTCTTCTAAGGTCATATTGACTAGCTTGAGTGGTAACCTGATTTTCATATCTACTTGAACTAATGATGCAAGGGACCTGTTGTCAACTAAGGTCATAGGACTCTTGAATGATGAAGGCACAATTCAACCCACCAGAGCCAAAGCAGCTTCCTGTATATATAGCCCAAGGTGGTCAAGAAAAGCTGTGATCCCAAGCCTCCAGGTATGGGATTACAATTGTGTCAACAACAACTGGCCAATAGTTCCACCTTAAACATGAATTACTTAACCCTCTCATGGCCCTAGAGTAATCAGCAAATCAAATAGGACTGCCCATTTCTTTAAAATATCATTTTAAGTATGATACTATTTACTTACAAGTCTTTCAGGGACAAATACTTTGTTATACCAGGGCAGTTTGTATCTGAAAGGTGCACAGTCACATCTGTAATGCCAGAATCCTGTGAAGGCTGGTCTTTCCTCTTTTATTCTTTTTTTTAAAAGATTTTATTTATTTATTATGTATACAACATTCTGCTTCCATGTATATCTGCATACCAGAAGAGAGCAGCTGGGTTGCTGGGAACTGAACTCAGGACCTCTGGAAGAGCAATCAATGCTCCTAACCTCTGAGACATCTCTCCAGCCCTTCTCTTTTATTCTTAAGATTTTTTTTAGGTTTTTCTTATGTGTGTATTTTGTGTGTCTATGTGAGCAAATGGTCACACTTTGTGTGGGTGCCTGATGAATCCAGAAGAGGGTGTTGGTTCCCCTGCAACTGGAGTTGCCTGCAGGTGTGAGTTGCCCGACATGAGTGCTGAGGACTGAACTCAGGTCTTCTGTAAGAGCAGAGTACGTTCTAAACCACTGAGCCATCTCTCCAGCCCCACAGCCCTGCCCTGCTGAGCAGAGCCACAGGAAGTGGGTCTCTAGTTAGTGTGTGATCCCCCACAGCATGGTAAGATCTAAGCAGGGATTGGACAGTGTTTTCCATGGCAGGTGGGGTGGGGTGGTGAGAGATCCAGCCAGGCCTTTCTGTCTCTATGCTTCTGCTGGCTCCATCATAAAATGCCAAGCAGACACTGCCGACTATCATTTTCATTTTCGATGCCATCTGAACTTCTCGGGAGACCACAGTGTTTTTAGCATATTGCAACGATTTTAGATGTCAAAAACAGTAGCTTCTATTAGCTTCCCCCAGTGAGCAGTGCACCGTGGAGATTTTAGTTGCTCACATATGTGTCTTGCTGAGGGTTAGGCTAATGCTAGCAGCAGGGAATGGTCAGAACTTGGATGGCTCAGTCCAGAAGGGTTACTGCATCTTGTGTAGATGCAGGAGCTGTAGGCATGAATTCCTTGTAGCCTTTCAGGCTTTGCCTATGTTTCTACTGTTATAGAGCCTCACATCTCCACACAGAGCTGGGATGGGAAGGAGGCTTTTCTGGTCCTCTGTAGATGTAGCCTCTTTCCTGCTGGAGCAGGGATACTGGGTGCTCCCAAGGCTCCAAGGACAGATGTGGGATCCACATTTTGTAGGGACACTGAGTCCTGTCCTGGCCACATGTGAATCTATAAGGAATATTGGCTTGGGGCTGTCACATGGGGGAAGGAATGGGGAAAAAAATCTTAATTACAAGTGCTTGTAATTAACACCCATGACCTTCAATTCATCTGAAAGGATTGCTTAAACTCGGCTGGTTATCATGAGATGTGAGATGACTTAAGGGAACTTCAGCAGTGCATTGACAGAGCCTGAGGGTGAAATGGAGGTTCCCTTTGGGGAGCATAGGGACCAGGGAGCTGATGTTTAATAGGCTCAGAACACAGTTGAGGGATGAGAACTTTCTGGAACCAATGGAGGTAATGGCTGGACAACACTGAGAGTCCTTAGTGTTACTGAATGATTAATATACAAGGCTGACATGTGTTCTATTGAAAAGCAACTTTGTGGAAGGACAGATGTTTTATTTACTCATCCTTGTTGGGAAGAAGTTGGGTGAGCAGTTAGGTAATGCCTATTCACAGGTCATTTCTTTCTTTTTAAAATTAGTTCTTTGAGAGTTCAGATCTCCTCTTCCACTTCTCTCCCCATCCACCTTTGTGGGTTTTGTTTTTATGTTTTTTAAGACCAATTTGTATTGCCCAAATATTCTTGGCTGCGTGGTCTTCCATTGGAGAATGGGCAACTTAGCGGGTACTATATTCTTAGAGAAAACTCTCTCTCCCAGGGGCTAACAATTGCCATTTGCTCCATGGATAGGTGTGGAATTGTGTGCCCAACTCTCTTCTCCATGTTGGGATTTGTTCTGGTTGAGGCATGCACAGATTTTGTGTGTGCTTTTGCAACTGCTGTGAGTTCATGTGCGTAGCTTCATTGCTGTTTCCAGAAGACATTTCCTTGTAGTTATCTACCTCCTCATGCTATCTCGGCACCCTCTTCTGCCTTGATCCCTGAGTCTTGGGAGCAGGAGAGTGGTATATATGTTCCCTTTAGGGCTGAGCATTCTGCAGTCTCTTATTTTCTGCACTTTGACCACTTGTGTTGTTCTTCAGTTCCTGCAAATAGAAGCCTCTATAAGATGAGGTTTGTGTCTTAGCCACTGTTTTATCACTTTGAAGAGACACCACGACCAAGGCAACTCTTATAAAAGAAAGCATTTAACTGGGGGGATTGCTTACAGTTTTAGGAGGTTAGTCCATGATTATCATAGTAGAGAGTGTGGTGTCAGGCAGGTGTGGTGCTGGAGCTGGAGCTGAGAGCTTTACATCCTGATCAGAAGGCAGTAGGGGAGGGAGAAAGAGGAAGAGAGAGGGAGTGAGGGAGAGAAGGAGAGAGAGAGGCGGGAGAGAGAGGAGAGAGACAGAGACAGAGAGACAGAGACAGAGAGAGAGAGAGAGAGAGAGAGAGAGAGAGAGAGAGAAAGAGAGAGAGAGAGAGACTGGGTGGGCCTGGTGTGGGCTTTTGAAATCTCAAAGCCCACATCCCCAGTGACACTCCTCTTGCAACGAGGCCACACCTCCCGATCCTTCCCAAACAGTTCCACAGGGGAGACTATGGAGCTGTTCTCATTCAAACCATCTGTTGAGAATTGCATGAATTTCACTCTGAATGGTTGTTCCTTCTGAAGTTTCTCTCGATTGTTCTCCAGTGTCCTGACATCACCTGAGGGATAGCTTCCACATTCCACAGCAATAACCATTGAGACATTTTATCAGACACACTGCATGTCTCCCCTGCAAGGGGGTGGCAGCTCTGGACCAAACTCATAGTCATGAGTGTGTATTGGCTGAGTGAGAATCCTGCGTGGCCAGCAAGAGTCTATCACCTGGCTCTCTCTGTCCGCTTTTCTACACCTTGCTTATCTTGATATGCATCTCAGACATCATGCAGGTATGTGGATTGTCCTCCCTCATGGCTGAAGGGGCACAGTGGTGAAGTGGTCTATGAAGAGACATGCAGGCTCCTTCCAAACTTTGCTCTTCTCTCTTCTCTGTGAAGTCACTGTAGGTAAGACTTCAATACCCATGAGGATCCTAGCAGGATGGATCCTGGGAGAGGAAACATTTACTCTTCAAAGAGATGGAACCAAGACAGGAGGATTTCCACCAGTTTGAAGTTAGCCTGGACTGTATTCTGAGTTCTAGGCCAGCCTTGGCTAGTATGTGAGACCATGTCTCAAACAGAACAAAATAAGCTGGGTGGTGGCTCATGCCTATAATCTCAGCACTTGGGAGGCCAAATGTTGGAGGATTCCTGCAAGGTCAAGGCTAGCCTGGGCTATATAGTGAGTCTGAAGTCAGCAAGGGAGTATACAGTGAGACTGTCCCAAAAAGTTGGAGGGGGAAAAAGGCCAGGGAGGTCTCCTTCCCTCCCTGGTTTTGGATGCTTTCCATTCTCGATTTTCCACAGGTTGTTCAGGGTGTGGCTGATGGCCAAGGAAATTCGTTCTCACACTTGTGCTTCTTTTGTCCATTCTCACACTTGTGCTTCTTTTGTCCATAGAGAAATCTGACTAATCTTTCTCATGTTTAAATGCCATTTATAAATCTGGGTAGAAAGTGAAGTATTTCTCTGCACAGAATTTTGAGGTAGAGCATCTCTCTCTCTCTCTCTCTCTCTCTCTCTCTCTCTCTCTCTCTCTCTCTCTCTCTCTCCCTCCCTCCCTCCCTCCCTCCCTCCTTCCCTCCCCCTTGGGGGTTGCTCACAACATTTCTGTGTGAGGAAGTTGTGTGAGGAAGGGTGACCTTGCCCTCAGCACTGTCCAATCAGAACACTTAAAGTCCTTCCCTGACAAGGCATCACCATCCCCACCTCTAACATCACCACTGGTTCTCCAAAGATAATGCAGATTTTAAAAGAGGCTTTGAGATGAGAGTCCTCCTTGAGGCCCTTTCTCAGGGATTGATGAGCTTGGGTCCATCCTGTCCTCTGGACAAATGGTTTATTAGACACAAACTCCCAGGGCAGCAACCCCCAGTCACCTCTGGGTTCTGCCCTGAGTTCAGCAGGCATCAGTCATGCTGGCCACAGCCTGCCTGGAGACAAAAGGGCTGGCTGCCCATTGTGTGTGAGGTACCAGTCAGCCAGATTCCCTTCTCACCCCTGGTTGATTCATCATTTCATATCCTGTATCCTATCGGCTTCTCTTGTTGGGAATCAGGCAGATTATGTTTTCTTTATATTGGGCCATTTCAAGGCCTCTGAGTCAGTAGGTTTAACACATTAACAATGTATAAACACTCATGCAGTCTTCTTCTAAGGCTTTGTACTCTCTCAAAAGAAGCTGTGTACACACCAGACTCATGTGAACTTTAGCTGGGAGTTGAGATTTGGAGCACTGGCCAATTTATTAAATACTTCATTTAATATTTATTTGTGTGTATAATGTTTGAATCCAGCCCATCCCCCACTCCTAGCCATCCAATCCTTCCCCTATTCCTCCCGACTTTTTTTTTTTTTTTTAATTTTCTGAGTCTGCTTAGTGTAGCCTGTATGTACATGGGAATAGGGGCCATCTACTGGAGTGTGAAGTGATACTCCCTCTCAGTAGCCATCAATTGCCAATGGCTCATTGGGAATGGGACTTTGTGAGTCTGTCTCCCATTTTTTTCTTCACTATAGATTTACACATACCAACTTGGTCTCAAACTCACCATACAGCCAGTGTGGCTGTATCTGGAGGACTGGACTTTGACTGCCAGCTCTAGACTCAGAAAGAGAGGTAGAAGGGCCATGCTCCTTAGTGGGTGGCCAGGTGGGGACCCACTCACTTTCCTCTGGCAACACCTCTGTTCTGTTGGGAGGCTGGACAAGAAACTGCTTTGGGGATGTTCAGGAGTTGAGCCCCAGTCAGATTCCTTTATCAGTGTAGAGGCAGGTGAGATTCGGGGATGGGGGGAGGGGAAAGGGGGTGATGAGTGGGCTGAGAGCAGCACAGATCCCTAACTACTTAGAGAGGGGGCTATAGAAACAAGCAGCCTCTTAATGAGGGAGTGTGGGCAGTGGAAGATAAACTTACAGAGACTGACCTTTAAAATGCCCCTGTAAGACCTGCAGACATGCCATGTTTCCTAGTTTCTCCGTGTTAAAATAGAAGGACAGAGATGCTCACTAATACCCCAGGTTTATGACTGCTTTCTTGAGAAGACATTAGAGGCTCTGACAATATCTGTTTTTTTCCCTCCTTCCTCCCCCTCCCTCCCTCAACCCCCCCTCCCCCCACTCCACATTGAGCACAGGGCTTCATACATGCTAGGCAAGTGCTTTGCCACTGAGCCATGGTCCCAGACTTCTCTTTTTGTTTCGAGACAGAGTCTTATTAATTGCCCAGGCTGGAACTTATTCTGTAGCCCAGGGTTTCCATCCTCCTGCTTGAACCTTCCAAGGAGCTGGGATGACAGGCTTGTGCCACCAGGGTTCTCACCTTACTTCCGAGTGGCTTCCATCTTTATTCTTCCATAGTCCCTGCCCACCTCATCATCCTTGCTCCCCCACCTCAGGGGTTCCCATTCTTCTGTTACAACACCTGAGGTTTGCCCCGGTAGTGGCAGTCTGGGTAGTCAGTGAGCCCCACTCACCATTTCAGGGTACAGTGATCTCATTTGATTTGAAAGAAAGGGGTCTGGAGAACCAGGAAGCCTCAGGAAATTGGGGGTTGGGTCCTGTAACATTGTACATGAGCTCCAGTCTCCACAGCTGTCTGAAGATGGTATTTAGCCATCCTCCCTGCTGGTGGGAACCAATTGCTATTTCCATAAATAATCTGCCAGATAAGTGATTTAGTTGACTTCATGAGTCAGATTGGGTGAATCAGACCTGGCTGAGAGTATGCACATATTTCCCACTCATTCCCATCTCTGACTGTGGACATTTACTTGGAACCAGGGATCTAAGGGCTAATGGCATGATCAGTCCTGGAACTTAGAGTTGACTGATATAAGAAAGTCCCCTCAAGGTCGCCAACCAACTCAGATCTTTTGTCCTGGGCATTGAATTTGTGGTCTCACACATGCTAAGCAAGCTCTTTGTTGCTGAGTCACACCCTGAGTCCTCTTTTTATTAGTTTCAGACAAGATCTTACTAAGATGCACAGACTAGCCTTGGATGCACTCTGTAGCACAGGCTGGCCTTGAACTAGCAATCTTCCTGTCTCAGTCTCCTAAGCAGCTGTAATGACAAGCATGTGTCACCAGGCCTATGTGGTTTATAAGTGTTTGCTGCTGCAAAGAATCGTGCCACCCTGAACTTACAAGGGGTGTCTCCAGTGAACTCTAGAGCCAATCGGGGAAGACATGAGCACATCAACTAGGTTGTCATGTGACTCGTTCCACCATGGCAATCTGATATCAGATATCCTGGCAGTCTTTGATGAGCACTTGTCAGAGCCATTCAGGCATACACTGTGCCTTCTTGGGGGTTTCTATTGCCATGATAATCACCTGACCAGAGGCAACTTGGGGAGGAAAAAGTTTATTTCAGCTCACAGGTTCCACAGCTCATTGTGAAGGGAAGTCAGGGTAGGGACTCAAGACAGGAGCTGAAGCAGAGACCATGGAGGAGTGCTGCTTGTTGGCTTGCTCCCTATGGATTGATCAGTTTGGTTTCTAGTACAAGCCAGGACTACCTGCCCACAGTAGACTGGGCCCTACCACATCAACTATTAATCAAGAAAATGCCCTATGGATTTGAATAAAGGCAATCTGATGGAGGCATTTTCTCAATTCAAGTTCCTCTTCCCAGATAACTCTAGGGTTTCTGTGGAGTTGACAAAAAACAGATCTACATCCAAGGATACTGGAAATGTCGGCAAAAGGTTTTTATTGTCATAGCTGAGTAGATCTCATGGGCCAGGAACAGTTTCTCTTTTTTTTCTTTCTGTAGACACCAGCTCATGCCCAAGGTCCCCAGGTCACCCATACTAATTGTCTGCAGATCGGGAGGCTCTCCTACCTGCTCAGTCCCAAGGATTCACTAGTCACTGGGACTAATGGCTCAGCCCAGGAAGATGCTGTGTTTACAGAAGGCTTATGAAAGACACACATCAGGACAAGTGAAAAGCCTCGTATGGTGAGGCTAGGGTCTCAAACTTGAAGCGTCTGTGACAGCAGGACAGCCACCCTACCAGTTTGTCACGGGTGGGGATGTTCTTACCTGTCCAGGGTTCTATTGGAAGTCCCCCTTCATCTGTGATTGTCTGAGCTAGAGTCCCAACTCCAGCCTAGGAGAGATGTGGGGTGTTCATTCCTTCTTGCTGGGGCTCCCCCTTTCCTCAGGCCCTCCACATCTATCTGTCCATCCTTGGAACTGCTGACCTGCTGTTGGGGCTATGGGGCAGCTCACTGTTAACATGAGGATTTATCTGTTAATGGCCCATGGGAGCTTCATTTCTTTTAAATTATTTTATTATATTTTATTCATGTGTGTGTGTGTGTGTGTGCACATGTCTGCATGGGCATGCTGGAATACACACATGCCATGACATGGGTGTGGAGGTCAGAGGACTTGCAGAAATCAGGTCTCTCCTTCTACCATGTGGAACCTAGGCGAGGAACTCAGGTTGTCAGGCTAGGCAGTGAGCGCCTTTAGCCACTGAGCCATCTCACCAGTCCTTCTTTTTTCTTTTAAAAGATTTCTTTTGTTTTATGTATATGGCTGTTTTACTTGCATGTATATCTGTGTACAGAATGCATGAAGTGCTGGTGGAGGTCAGAAGAGGGTGTCATAGCCTCTGAGACTAGAGTTGTAGAAGGTTGTTAACCATGTGGGTGTTTGGATTTGAACTGGGTCCTCTGGGAGAGCAGATGGTGTGCATAACTGCTGAGCCATCACCTCTTTAGCCCCAGTTTCATGTCTCTTTGTTTTTAAGTCTCACTATATAGCCCTAGCTGGACTGGAACTAACAATGTAGACCAGGCTGGCCTCGAACTCAGATACCTCCACCTTGTTTCCATGCCCTTTGATGCTGTAGCCTGCTCACAGCCCTGCGAGTGATGTCTCTGCTTTCCTCTCTTAGAACCACCCAGTTTTGGGGAGCTGTCCATTTCCAGATGCCTGGAATACAGTCTGCCAGTCTCCTTCCCTCCCTCCCTCCCTGCCTCCCTCTCTCTCTCTCTCTCTCTCTCTCTCTCTCTCTCTCTCTCTCTCTCTCTCTCTGGTGCACATTGCTGAGTCAGCATAGTGAGCTAAGGTTAGATGTTGAGATTCCTGGGCTCTTTGTGCAGATGCCATGGAAAGACTGGGTGTCAGCAAGTGGCAGGGAGAGTTTGGGGTGCATGGGTGTGATGGAAATTAGGGCATGTTGGATCAAAACTTAAAAAAAGGTTTCATTGCCTTGAGAGACGTGTCTGTTTGGGTTTGGATGTTAAGATACAGGGCTTGTGCACACACCAATATGTGGCTTACCCATAACATCTGGCTGGTGGGTGCATGCCTTTGAGGGCTTCACGCTTGCACCAAGCCAAGAAAACTCTCTTCTTGCAAACATTGCTGATTTTCCCACCCTGCAGGAGTTCTGATTAAATGACAATATGATTGTTGTGCACCTGTGCCCATGCGTTTGCAGCCAGTGAGAGCCGGTCTCACAAACACAGCAGCTTTTCATTAGAATGGAATTTCAAGCTTGCCATGAAGTTGGAAGGATAGATCCTGTGGGTTTCTCAACCACCCCCCCATCAAATGGGATCGTGTTTCCTTTCTGCTTCCCCCTCTCTTTTCTGCAACCTGCTCTCAGATGCTGTTGGTTGCTTTTACTCTTCACTCTTAATCTTTGCGGAGCCCACTACCTAGTTCCCAAAGATACCACACATGGAGGCTTGTTCTTTCTTATAAATGCCTGGTGTTAGCTTGGGTTATTTCTAGCTAGCTTTCCTTAACTTAAATTATCCCATCTACCTTTTGCCTCTGGGCTTTTTCCTTTTCTTCTGTTTATCTTACTTTGACTCTTATTCTTGGCTGGCTATGTGTCTGGCTACCCTGCTTTTCTTGCTCCTTGATCTTTTCTTCCCAGCATTCTCCTATTTACTCTGCCTGCCAGCCCTGCCTATCCTTTCTCCTGCTTTGCTATTGGCCATTCCGCTCTTGATTAGACCATCAGGTGTTTTAGACAGGCAAAGAATCCCAGCTTCATAGTGTAGTGAGAGATCTATCAGAAGCTCCTGCGGTGCTGACCACGCATTTGGGATTTGGTCTGGAGTGAGGGGGACAGACAGCCTTGTTCTTGGTTCCGGTCGGGTGACAGAGGGCAGCCGAGCTTGGATCCTCGGAGTATTGATCCTGGGTTATCAGTTTCTCATGTAAGTGATTTCTCCCCAATAAAATTAACCTACCTCATCCCAGCCCTGGGTATCTTAATTTGTACAACCACATCAGAGTTAAACAAATGCAGCATAAACACATCTTTGCATCATTAAGACAAATGTTCCACAGCATGAACAAATGTAACACACCTTAAAATAATATTCCACAACAGATAGTTCATGAAGAAGGGAGGGGGGAAGCAAGTTGGATTTGAGACCTAGTGATAGATCCCAGAACAAGGCCAGGCTCCCGAAAAACACCAACCAAACCATCAGAGTAGGGAAGTTGGATGTTGGTATTGGTGATCGCCTGATGGTGCTAGGCAGTGGATTTGGAGCTAGTGTGGGAACACGAGAGACATGATGTTGCCCTGTCTGGTACGTCTTATCAAGAACCTGGTGGCTTCAGTGTTCACATGGTGGGGGTGGGTCCACAGTGCCTCTTTGGTATGATAGGTAAGTAAGGCTGTGGGTGTCCATTCCCTCTCTAACTTGTCTAAGTGCTATGTAAGGTTGATATTCCAATCAGTTTCAGTAGTTACAGCTTCCCAGGCTCCCCCAAAGCTTTTCCTATGCAAGGGAAAAACCTTCTCTTCCCCACCCTACTTATATATATAATTTTATTTGTTGGGTAAATTCATTGACATTTTTTATTTTAATGCTTAAATTAAAAGGGGGTGTCTTGGGGCTCTCCAAGCTGGTTCTTGTAGGTTTTGGGGCCTAATTTTGTACCTTGGTCTGGCCTGAAGCTCACAATCTTCCTGCCTCAGCTTCACGAGTGCCAGGGCATGTGCAGCCATATTTGGTTCTCCTTTTACTTCTTGACACATGGCCTCCTCTTTGAGTCTCTTTGTCTCCAGTCAGTAAGGGGTTCAGGGGTTCCTGATACTTGTTGGCCACCTTTCTAGAGATTGGGAGAACCCCTGCCTCCTCTACCCAAGGCAGGTATTGGATATGGTTATAGTTGTGTTCACTACTATGGCGGGGTGGCGGCGGGGGCGGGCGGGCGGATCTCTGCTTCTGGAAGCTCATGAAGACAGAGTCACAGGAGGGCTGTGCACCTGGAATTCCAGCCTTCTTTTGGGGCAGGGGAGGGAAGACATTGTTTCTTTTCTTTTCTTTTCTTTTCTTTTTTTTTTTTTTACATACTAATCCCAGTTTCCCCTCTCTCCCCTCCTCCCACTCCCCCCACACCTTTCTCTCCCTTTTACTTCTCCCATGGGGAGTCAAAGAAGTCATCACCACAGTTGAGGCAGGACCATGGCCCTTCTCCCCTGTGTCCAGGCTAATCAAGGTATCTTTCCACAGGAAATGGGCTCCAAAAAGCCAGTTTATGTATTAGGGATAGGTCTTGGTCCAATTGCCAGTGGCCCCACAAACTGCCCAAACCACCCACTGTCACCTGCATTCGGGGGGTCAAGTTTGGTCCTCTGTAGGTTCCCTGTCAGTCTCGAGTCAGTGACCCCCCCCCCCCACTAGCCCGGGTCAGCTGTTTCTGTGGGTTTCTGCATCCTGGTCTTTACCTCTCTGCTCAAATTATCTAACACTGCTCCCTCTCTTTGACTGGACTCTGGGAGCTCAGCCCGGTGGATAGTTGTGGATCTCTGCATCTGCTTCCATCAGTTACTGGATGAATGTTCTATGATGACAATTACAACAGTCCTCAATCTGATTACAGGGGAAGGCCAGTTCAGGCACCCTCTCCGCTATTGTTTAGTTTTATCTGGGGTCATCCTGTGTATTCCTGGAAATTTCCCTCGTGTCAGGTTTCTTGCTAATCCCCCAGTGACTTCCCCATCGAGATAATTCTTTCCTTGCTCTCCCTCTTTGTTGTACAGCATTTCTTACAGTTCAGACTGACCCCCAACTTTATAGTAGTTAAGGACAGCCTTGAACTTCTGATCCTTCTGCTTCTACCTCTCACATGCTGGGATTACTGGCTGTACCACCATGTTGGTTTTTATGTGATGCTAGGTAGTAAACACTAGTCCTCATGCATGCTAGCTAAGCCCTCTCCCAGTCTCTATTTCCAGCCTGTTTGCAGACCAGCTGATCTCCACTAGAGATCAGTCCACTGTCTCACCTGGTCTCTCCTCTGTCCACAGTTTTAGCTCCTTTACTGACAGTGAGAAGCCTATATTTATCCCACACAATCTGTACACTTAGAAGCTTATTCCTAGAAAAATACTACCGTCCCATTCAGTATGTTTGCAGTTGCCTTTTGCCTCAGGGTCCATAATCCTCATACCACCCAGGTAAGCTTCTGGGAAACCCCGCTGTCTCAATCCAGTCCTTCCATGGGGTTAGAGCTCAGGGGAAGCTCAACTCAGTTCAGCTGCTCCTGTTTTTGTTCTGTTCAGTTCCTGCCTCACCTGTCATTTCTTTTTGTTGAGCCCCCTCCCCCAGCATTTAGGAAAGGGATAGTCTTGTTTCCTGGGGCATGTCAGAATTGAGTGGCTTCCTCTTTGGTGTGTGCATACTGAGATCCCTCACCTGGGAAAGTGGTGTCCTGAGCAGATACATAGAGAGCCCCGCACAGTAGAGCTGAGGGAGCCCAGGTTTTCACAAGAGCTTCATTCCCCATAGGCACCGAAGGACCACCTGCCAAGCCAGCCTCCAGCCCTATCCCACCCCCATCCCATTCCCAGCCCCCACCCATCCCCACTCCATCCCCACCCCCCCACCCCATCCCCACCATCCCCACCCCATCCCACCCCCCACCCATCCCCATCCCCACTCCATCCCCACCCCATCCCCACCCCATCCCCACCCCATCCCCACCCCATCCCCACCCCATCCCCACCCAGCTTCTCTTCTCTCCTTGTCTCTACCCAATCCAACAGACCTGCTCCTCCAGCTCCACTTCTTTCTACTTATACCATGGACCCATTCATTTCTGATTTACCCCCTTGTGCTTCTTTTGGCACAGATGAGCACATGCTTGCAATTCTTTCCTTTAAACATTATATTTTACTTATTTATTCTGTGTTTTGTGCCTGTGCATCAAAGTGTGGGTATGGAGGTCAAAGGACAACTTACAGGAGTCAGGAGGTTTCTCTTTCTGGTCCTGGGAACTGAACTCAGTTCATCAGGATTGGCAGCAAGCACTTTTACCCGCTAAGCCATTTTGCTGCCCTCTCTCTTTTCCTTAGTCCCTTACACTGTGCCCTCATTTAACAGTATATCTAATTTATTAGTGCAGAAGGGGTGAGTTCAGGGGACTTACTGTGTAACCCTGTGACCATGCTAGCAGCATTGCTATACTCCTGATAACTAGTAGCGGAGATATCCAGTGTTCTCCCCATAAAAGTGATACATAATGATATGTTAATGAGCTCATTAGCCCCTCCACAGTGCTCAAAAATTTCAGGACAACATCTTTTCCACAATAAATGCATCTGGTTTTGTCAATTAATAATCACAACCCCTCCTCATATTAATTACTTTTCTCATCGATGTAACAGGTACTTGGAAAAAAGCTTAAGGGAAAAGAGCGTCATGGTCAAAGGAAATAGAGTTCATCATGTCAGGGAAGACATGGTGGCAGGAGAGGGAGGTAGCCAATCACATAGCTTCTGCAGTCAGGATGCAGAGAGCAATGAAAGCTGGGGCTCAGCTCACAAATATGTTTCTCATGGTGTTAGTGAGTGGCTCATCTGGGCCATCCCATTGAGGAAAAAGTAGGCTTTACACAGAAAATCCAGTTTTCCAGCCAGAGGCATTGACTCCCTTCATCAGCATTAAGCCAAAGCATATCAGGTGTCTCTAGTTCTTGAGGATGGTGTCACCCACATCAGGGTGGCTCTTCCATCCTCAGTTAAATCTCTCTGGAAACTCCCTCATAGACACACCACCCAGAGGTGTGTCTCCTAGGTGATTCAAAATCCTGTGACATTGGCAATCAAGTGAGTTCAAGGCCAGCCTGGTCTATATAGTGAGTTCTAAATCAGCCAGTCTACATAAAGAGATCCTGTCTCAACCTCCCCCTGCAAAATATTAATTACCACCCCTCTCTCAATTCGTACCATGTCCTGGAGAGTGGTGCACACCACTCCATGAGGCCTTTCTTTCTTCATGCTTGTGTCATATAGCACTTGCCTGTGGGAAGCCTCCATACTTTTCTTCAACCACTTTGCTAGATATGAGTCTTATGACTATTTCTGTTTGCCATTATTTAAAAATACTTTATTTTTAAATGTGTGTGTGTGTGTGTGTGTGTGTGTGTGTGTGTGTACCCTGAGGTAATGGATCCCCAGGAGCTAGAGTTACAGGTGGCTGTAAATTGCCTTATGTCAGTGCTGGGAATTGAACTTGAGCAGTAAGTGCTTTTACCTTCTGAGCCACCTCTCCAACACCATCCTTCACAGTTATTAACAAGGCTGGTTAGATCACCCAATGCATGCATATTTTATATCATTACAGATAATATAAATTACCAGCATAAAGGTTGCTGCGTCAAGGAGCAGACACATAAGCAATTTTTTGGAAGACCCCTACAGAATGTCATTCTTAGGGGTACCTGGGGTACCTTCCTCACACAGCTCACTTCTGCACTTGGTAATTTTGGCTAATTTGAAAGAATCTAAATGTAGCTTTAATATGCACCTGTCTAACCACAGGTGAAGTTGAATATATTTTGTGTGTGTGTGTGTGTGTGTGTGTGTGTGTGTGTGTGTGTGTGTGCGCGCACACCTGTGTGTGTGTAGAGGTATGCATGCATATATGTGCATGTATCTGTGGAGGTCTGTTCTGTACTGGAGAATGATCTGATAGCCACAGTTTTGGTTCTGAATGACTGAGTTTATTAAGCATATAGCAAGCAAAAATGAAAGAAAAAATAGGAAACAGCAGAGAGAGAGAGAGAAACAGTAAAGCATCACCCACTCAGGAGTTTAAAACATCCAGCAGAGAAGATTGGAGTAGCCTGATTGACAGAGCAAACAAAGCAACATCATCTAATCAGGGGCTTACAACACCCAGCAGAGACTAACTGGGGAAGCAGCAACCGTGCTGGGTTGCTCTCCTATTGAGACTCTTTTTCCATTGATGAGCTTTGGGCTTCCAGTCCCATTTCAGGCATTTTTGCGCCATGGGGTAAGCATCAGTGGTCTCTGCTGGGAAAGGTTCTTCTTTTAGCCCATCTCAAGGGGCAATGTGCTCTTGGGCTGTTTTGCTCTCCTTTTCTCCCTGTCACAGGGTTAGGGTCCAGCCCACACAGGAAAAGGAATTTTAGAGGACACATGAAATAAAAATGTTTGAGTCCAGATAAGGGAGGACCCACTGGCTCCCAGAGCCTGTTTGCAACAAGTCTAATTACACGACATCACACGACAATTTACCAATATAATGTATGTTGCAAAGCCAGATATTAACTTCAGGAGCTGATCCCCAGGGCACCATTTACTTTATCCATTTTAAAATTTAAAACAATATTTTATGGATATGGGTGTATTGCCTGCATGTATATCTGTGCACCACACAAAGTCCAGAAGAGACACAGAATCCCTTGGAGCAACCAGTTGTGTGTTGCCATGTGAGTGCTGAGAAGTGAACCCAGGTCCTCGGCAAGAGTAGTCAGTGCTTTTAACTTCCGAGCCATCTCTCTAGCACAAGTTCACTTTATCCTTTTGATGCAGGGTCTCTCAGTGATGTGGAGCACATCCATTTGTCCTAGGCTGGCTGGCCAGCATGCTCCAGAGATCCATCTTTTTTACTTTGCTTCTCCAGCACTGGGAGTATAGCATGCAGTTATGCTGCTCTTTTTTTTTTTTTTTTTTTTTTTATGTGGGTTTGGAGGGTTGAACTCGGGTCTTCATGCTTATGTAAGCATGAAGCCCTTTACCAACCGAGTCATCTCCCCAGGCCATATCTTTTCATGTTTTGAGGGTGCAATCGTGTGTGTGTGTGTGTGTGTGTGTGTGTGTGTGTGTGTGTGTGTGTGGTCCCTTAACGAACCCAATTTCCTCCCCATGTATCTCCACTTATTCTTCTCCTTATTCTAGAACCTTCCTCTCTTAGTGGCTGTCCTGCCTCTTTCAATGGGAAAGGTGATACTAGGAATGAAGCTAGAGACCTTGTCCCCACTTACTATTCAGTGTTGCCAGGGTGATGGATTTGGATCCATTGAAGGCCAGAAAGTCCTTCCAGCAGATTCCTTGCTGCTGCCTAGGCTGGCTTGTCCATTTGGTAAGGTGTCTCTTTTCTTCATCCTCAGCATGGCTGCTGTGTTTTCTGAGAGGGGTAGAGCAGATGACAGGACATGATGACTTCGGATCCATCAGTCACTTCAGCCTGTCCTCCATCCTCTCTGTCATCATCTTGACAACTGCTAAAAATACTCCACCAGTTCCCTCTTGCTCCCAGCACCTGCTGTTTAAGCTGATTGTTCCCAACTTGGCTACACATTGGGGCCACTGGGGATGGTTTTAAGGAGCTAGGTGTAGTTTTTCCCCACCATGAGACTTTGGTTAATTAGTCTAGACAAGAGTTGGCCTGTTCAGAGTTCTGAGTGCCTTCAGGTAGCTCTCATTATTAATCCCATGTTGAAACTTGCTGGTCCAAGGAACCCATGAGTGGAATCAGGTCAGGCCTTGTGTCAGGAAGACACTGAATGCTGGAAGGGAAGGGTGTCACCTATATGGTGTTTACTCTCAGTATGGAGCAGAGAGGACACAAGCTCAGACTTTAGGAGTTCTAGAACTTTACACGTTAGTGACAAGAGACTGAGATGAAAGTCTATGAAGAATTTTCTCTGTGCCAGGTGTAGGGCTGTGGTCTTAAAAAAATCATTTAAAAATTTTATCTACTTACATATTTTATATATGAGTGCTCTGTCTCCATGTGTGCCTGCACGCCAGAAGATGGCATCAGATTCCATTATAGATGGTTGTGAGCTGCAATGTGGTTGCTGGGAATTGAACTCAGGACCTCTGGAAGAGCAGCCAGTGCTCTTAACTACTGAGCCATCTCTTCAGGGGCTGTGATCTTTATCTAGTTGCCTTTACTCAGTCACACACATGGAAGCAATCCTATCAAGAATGACTCATCCAGCTACCATTGGCCAAGAACCCCAACCCTACTATGCATGTGTGTCAAGGAAATTAGTCATTGGTCATGGGATGGACCCACCTAGAGCCTCCACCATTACAGGGTCTCTCTGTAGGATTGTGTGACCTTGTCCTCAGTCTGACCCTGTAATGTGATACTCTTAGGTGTCAAGTTGACAAAGGGTGAATGTTTGTAATGGGCATGCATTGATTGTCCACAGGATCTAGAATCATCTAGGACACATTTCTAGGCATGTTTGAGAGCATTTTTAGATGGGGTTAATTAAAGAGCAAAGACCCACCCTGGATATAGACAGCACCAGCCCATGGGCTGGGGGTCTGGACTGTAAAGAGAGACAGGAAACTGAGTACCAGCATCCATTAATCTACTTTCTGAATATGGATGCTGTATGACTGGGTACCACAGATTTCTGCTGCCATGCCTAACCAACCATTGTGGACGGACACACACACACACACACACACACACACACACACACACACACACTTTACCAAAAAAGTTATAGTAACAGTTGAAAATTGGTTTTATAATAACATTTGACTTAACTCAATGTATCTAAAATATCAACACCTTCAGTGACAAATGTTATTGAACTTTCTTTCCCTCATAGTCCTTCAAAACTCAGTGGTCATCTTGCAATTATGCATTTCTGTTTGTATTAGCCTTGTTTTGGTGCTTGATGGCCACTCAAGGCAGCACAATAGGCAGGCAGGGTTAAGAGCCAGAAGATGAGTGACACCCACTGTGCATTTAGCAAATGTGTTAATCCGGGTGTGGTAACTCAGACTGTATTACTGGCACTTGGAAACCAGAAGCCAGAGAACTGCAAATTCAAGGCCAGCCTGGACTACAGAGTCAGATCCTGTCTAACCTACCCTCCTCCTCACAAAAATAAGAGACAGAGAAAGGAGAAGAAGACAGAGAAAGGCTCACCACTGAGCTTCATCCCTAGCCTTGACAAAGGGAGGGAGCAGTCATGACTTTGGGGCCTTGCTATAGCAGGGATTTCAAGGCCTATGCTAGTGAGGATGGCAGGGATGGACCACAGAACCGGAGAGAAACTCCTGTCTCACTCCTGCATTTGCCACCTCTGTGAACTCCAGAGGCAGGGCCAGCTTTCTTGCCCTTTCAGGGTTCAGGCTCAGTAGTGAACAACACTGGCCATCAGATGTTCCCAGGAGCTGAACCCCCTTATTATTCAACACCCCCTCTCAGCCCTCAGCCTGCTGGTAAGGGAGCATGAATCTATTTTACAATGGCCCCTGCCTCTAGCCACCAAGGACCCAGAGCAAGAGACCACAGACTGCAGCTCCACCTTGGCCTATAAATATTTAAATGGCAGTTTGGCTTTCAGAGCAAGTGCGTCAGAGGCCAAGGTCAAGCTTTTTGACCCTTTGTCAATTTACCCAGTGAAATATGATTCCGCTGGCTCCTGTTTTCAAAAGTCCTCCGTAGCTCCCTCTCCCATAGTCCAAAGGACAGCTTCGCCTCTAGACGCAGAATTCAGAGCAGTCAGGCACACCTGCACTGATTGCAAGTATATAAATGCAGATATTAAAATTTGTTTCCTTGCCCACAATCTGCTGGTTTACGATTCCTCCTGACTGTGCTGTTTCAGCACTGGGGAGGATGGACAGCTCCTAGTCCAGCCTGGCACAGGCCTAAGCTATTTACTGAAAAGGCTGTCAGACAACTCTGGGGCTGGGACAGTTAAAAGCCTCATCCTAGGCTCTCACTGCTTCTCCCCAGGCTGCCAAGCCTGACCTCAGAAGGCCCCCAGGCTCCAGCCTGCCCCAGCTCCTTCCTGTGTGTGACGAAGCTGCTCTCTGGTATTCGAGTTACCTGCTGTCAACTCCTGTGGTCCTTTCAAAGCCTTTGGAAGGTCATCCGGTAGACTAGTGGAGAGTGGATGTGGGGAAAAGGCTGGCACCTGGGGGTTTGCCATCCTACTGTTGAAAACACTCCAGTGAGCTGTGGCCTGGTGCATGCCCGGATGTTCTTTCATGTCTGTTGCTGTGATAAAAATACCCGAATGAAAGTCACTTAATAGAGAAAAGGGCTTGTTTCGGCTTACAATTCCAGGTTACATCCCATCACTGTGGGGAAGTCAAGGCCGGAGCTTCAAGTAGCTAGTCACAGCATATGTGCCATCAAGGGCAGAGAGAAGTGAATGCACGCTTATCTGCTTGCTTGTGCTCAGCTTGGCTTCTTCACTCATAGAATTCAGGAACCCTTGCCTAGGGAATGGTGCTGCCCATAGAGGGCTGAGTTTCCCCATACCATTAAGAAAATCAAGATAATTCCCCACAGGCCAACGTGATCTATATAAAACTCCATTGAGACTCAGGAGGGTGAGATAGGAGGTATCCAGCTCTGGGCCACATCCCTGCCACTCCCCAATTACACAGCTTTCATATCGCAAAGATCCCAGATAGGCCAGAAGGACCACTCAATCCCTCATCGAGATTCTCTACCTAGATAATTCTAGGTCGTGTCAAGATGACAACAAAAGCTAGCCAGCCGATCAGCATAGAAATACCTAAGGTCAGACAAGCTTCCACCCAAGGAAGGATTAAAGAACAGCCCATGGGAGGTGTTTCTAAGTAACACCAAGGTTTAAAAAATTCAGGTTCTGAGAAGCTCAGTTGGAGCTATTAGGATGAACACACAGATATTTATAGAAGTTTATGAATGGCTCTCCCTGCCCCTAAAATACCATCTTGGTCAGCCAGATTGTCTCTGCTGCCTTGGGTCAATATTGCAGGTAGATGCTGTCTCTGTTCAGATGGTGAATGTTTAACTTTTAACTTTTAAAACAGTTCTGGTGGTTTGAATGAGAAATGTCCCTTTATAGGTCCAGGTGTTTGAACACTTGGTCTCCAGCAGGTGGCGCTGTTTGAGGGTAGGTTATGGAACCTTTAGGAGGTGGAGCCTTGCTGGAGGAAGTACTCACTGGTGGCCGACTTGAGGGTTTATAGCCTCAATCTATTTCTTGAGTATGTGAGCTCTCTCTCTCTCTCGTCTCTCTCCATATCCCTCTCTCTCCCCTTCCCACCTCCCACTCGCCCTCCTTTCCCTCTCCCTCTTCTTTCCCCGTTCCTCTCCCTCCCCCCTCATAAACTCTTTCTTAAGTTGCTTCTGGTTATGGTATTTCATCACAGCAACAGAAAAGTATCTAAGACACTTTCACGTGTGTGTGTGTGTGTGTGTGTGTGTGTGTGTGTGTGTGTGTGTGTGTGCGCGCTGCAGTAAACATGTAGAGGTCAGAGAACAACTTGTGGGAGTTGGTTTTTTTCTTTCTACCATGTTGGTTCTGGGGATTGAACTCAGGTTGTCTAGTTTGGTGACAAGCACCCACTGAGCCAGCTTGCCAGCCCCAGATGATGAATACTCTGTCATTTATCTCTAAAAACTGTCAGTTTAGTTCTTGGAATATCTGCTCACTACCAGACTTGTCTGCACTTAAAGCTTTCTGTCTCCCAGCCAGGGCCTGTTTGGGCCATGTGTCTTCAGTGTGTCATGGACACTCCCCTCTTTTTTAGTTTCTGACTGCGATGGGTTAAATGAGTCTCTCCAGAGCTGATGAAGTTCTCTCCCTCAGTGAACATGACCTTGTTTGGAAATAGGATCTTTTTACACAGATGCAAAGTTAGTTAAGGTTATTCAGCGGCCCAAACTCTCAATGTGTCTTATAGAGTGGGATTTGTCACATACCTAGAGGAGAGTGGTACAAAGGCACCAGAGAATTGTCCTCAAGTTGAGGAATGCCACAGGCTGATAGAGGCCTGGGGACAAGCTTAAAGCAGGTTCTCCATTTGGTACTCAAAAGGAACCAGCCACAGCATCCACTTGAGCTTGGGCCTCCAGCTTTTCAAACGGAGAGACAGAACACCTTTGCTATTGAGTGCTCAGCCTGTAGCACTTTAAGATCCAACCCCAGGACACAAGCTACTTGGCTCTGCCATGAGAGAGGACATAAAGGCAACAGTCCCATTTGCCTCACACTTTCTAGAGCTGGCCCTGTCAGGGATAGGTAGAATTCTAACTTCTGCCTTCCATGGTCTCCTGTGGCTCCTACATGCTGTATCTCCTCACACGACCCTTCATTATTCTTGTAGGATCTGCTCTTGTCATAAATGATGCAATCTCCACCTACAAGGAGGTCTTAGGGGGGCAGGTTTGTCTTGTAGGCTGTAGTTTCCCAACTTCACTATGCACTACCAGTTAAGACTAGGACACGGCCACATTCAAGAGAACATACAGTTTTATAATCTCTTTCTTTTAAAAAGAATATTAAAGACTAGCCTAAATATTCAACACTGCAAACCAGGTGAAGAAAATAAGGTAGAAGCAGAAAAAAAGAACAAAGGGAAGACCAGAAAATAATGCGTTAGCAACAAGCAATAGAAGCAGAAATTATATTTCTAAATTCTGAGATTTTAATTTTTTTTTTTACTTATGTGGGTGTGTAAATGAGTGCAGTGCCATCAGAAGCCAGAAGGGGGAGTCAGATCCCCTGGACCTGGTGCTGGAGGGTTGTGAATCCCCAATATGGGTGCTTGGAACTCAATTCAGGTCCTCTATAATAGAATACATCCATCTTAACCAGACATCCATCTTTCCAGCCCCCAGGGAAAATGTTTTGAAGTTCCAGATATACAGTTTCCATTACACTTTCTAAAAGTTGCAGTAGTTTATTCTCCCAGCGAAGGGTAAGGCTGTTGCTTCCGCTGCAGTTCCTTAAAAGCTCCATGAGTGTGTATCTCCAGATTCAGACCTCAACTAATCCACCCAAGCCCTTAGGAATCCTTTACCCAAGGCAATGACAGGAGACAGGGCTTTGGAAAAACTAACAAAAACCAGTTCAAAGGCTATTGGTTTCTAGATTTCCATCCAAGTGCAGCTGCCAAGTTGTGTGAGTCTGCCTCTGTGCCTGGAGACTTCACCAGTGCTGGGATGGGTCAGTACCACCAGCAGCTGCAGGTGGAGCCTTGGTTGTGTATGTACTTGCTTTTCTACTTCCTACCCATGTGTATTAGTTACTTGTGCCACTGCTATGACAAAACACCTGGAGCAAAGGCAACTTAAGGAAGGAAAGGTGTTTGTTGTCTCATGGCTGGAGGGCACAATCCATAGCGGTGGGGCAGGCATGAGGTCGAGATACTTCTCCGTTTCCCAATTGTGTATGTATCATTGCCTTCTCCATTTTACTCACACTGGGATCCCAGCTCACTGAATGGTGCTTGCAGCTGGGCGTGTCTTCCCTCTTCAACTAACACAATCTAGAAACTCCCTCACAGACAAGCCCAGAGTGCGTCTCCTAGGTGATTCCAGATCTTGTTGGATTGACAGTCTTACCCATGATACCCTGACTAAGTAGCTTACCTTAGGGTTGGTTTTCTCATCTATAAAGTCACGCTGAGAGTGTCAGTCACCAGGTGGGAAGGATGCAGTGACTTCAGGCAAATGTGCTCAGAACTCTGCCAGGCAGGTGGAGGAACTCAATGAATGGCAACTGACACCTCACTACCATCATTGCACCTTCACTCTTGTTACGGTCTTCACATTTCACCCTAATTTTTTTCACCCTAAAAAAAAATAGCCTTTTTTAAAAACTTTATCTTTCAGAGCCTGTAAGTCCCCTTGGTAACCATGTGACTCACTGTTCTTTTATGCCTCCTGTTTTCTGTGGCATCTCTCTGTGTGTGTGGGGTCTGTCTGTCCCATCAGTGGGGTGATAACCTGCAAAGCCACATACAAGCTTGTTTCCCTGTAGAGCAGTGGTTCTCAGCCTGTGGTTTGCAACCCCCAAAAGTCCATTGGCAAACAGATATTTACATTAGGATTCACAACAGTAGCAAAATTACAGTTATGAAGTAGCAATGGAAATAATTTTATAGTGTGGGTGGGGGTCACCACAGCACAAGGAACTGTATTAAAGGGTCACAGCATTAAGAAGGTTGAGAACCATTGCTGTAGAGCAAAATAAATGAGCTGAGCTTTTTGGGGCAACAATCCTCCAGAGAGCCTGAGCAAAAAGCCTTGAGGAGGCAGGAGACTCCCAAGAAGCAGGGGTGGGGAGACTCTACCCTACCCCGGGCTCTAGCTCTTTTCCCTTTATAGAAATAGACAGGTCCCAGGCTCTTTCCATGTCTGCTTAGCATCCTTGCCATGACATTTACAAAGCAACTATTTTAAAAAATAAAAACTCCTGCTGCATAAATTTCTGTGCATGAAAATGCTGCTTGAGATCTCTTTGACATTTTCATCTGAGGTCAGCCGCTTGAATGTTATGACCAGCAATTTCAGGGTACATCATGCTTTAAACTTTTAAGCTTGTTGGCGGGGGACCTTCTCTCTGTCACTTCCCTTGGCCCCCAGAAAACAATGATTATTTACAAATGCCACTCGAGGGACTGGAGAAGTGTGGCTCAGTTGGTGGAATGCTAGATCCATTGCATCAAATAAACCAGGCACGGTGGCACAGGCCTTTTCCAGAAAACTGTGAAGTGGCAGAGGGTCTTTCTATCCCTGAGCAAACAGGCACTTTGCTGGCAGGATTTGGAGAGCTGCATTAGTGTCTGAAGGGCTTTCTGGATGTTTCTAACACGGTGTCTAACGCTGAGACAGGAGGGTGCTCTTTGGATAAACAAGCTTTTGTTTCTGCAGGGGATGGGAGACTCCTCCTCCCCCCACTATCGGCTGTAAGGCATGGGAAAACCTCGCTGGACCCACAGAGCTGGGTTGATGATGTACTGTGAGATGATTCTTTCTAAGGCCGTGGTGCCTGGCACAGGGCTGCCTCAAGTAGAAGCAGCACAGCTGTGCTGTTAGAAGTAGTTCTATTTAGGGCCCTCAGAGCGGAGGAGCGGATGGCAAAAAGCTGAAGATGCTCAAGTGTACCCTGAAGGATTTTTAAGAATGGCATTGGCAACTGGCTGTTGGGGGAGGGCATAAGCTGGGTCCCCAGAAAGCACCTGCCTCTGAGGGGCAGAAATTGCCCTTTGAACACTGCCAGCTGCCCTTGGTTCTGGTGTTGGCAGAGCCAGCCCTTGGCTCTCTCTTGCCACAGTAGCCTGGGGCTCTTTATCACTGAGCCATGAAATCAGTGATTTCCCTCGGTGCTAGCATGTCTCTGTGTTTGGTATCTGAGCTTCCATGATGTTCTGTATGCAACCTCTGTCCTCTCTGATGTCTGCAGTACTTGCCCTATGTAAGTTCTAGCTGTATGCTCTCCTGAGCCCACAGTGGCCTCTATGCCACCTGGTCCTCTGCTGTTGGAGTTATGGGTGGGTGCATTTTAAGTGAATGGAGCCAGAGGATATTATGTTCAGTGAAATAAGCCAGTCACAGAAAGACAAGGACTTATATTCTCTCATACAAGAATTTTGAAAATTCAAGAGCTGGGCATGGTGGAGCATGCCTTTAACCCTAGCATGTGAGAAGCAGAGCCCAAACTGAGAAAACTAGGCACATGGCTAAGGGTGCTGGTAAGGGATACTTGTCAATGTCTCCTCCAGGGCACATGCTCTGTCTGTGTTAAAACCCACCCTTTCTCCTGGCCTGGAGTAGTGGTAGGGAGTTGTTTGTTTCTCAGAGGAGGACCACATTCCCAGAAGTCCTTGGGTCTGGGTGGGTCACGTGTCTGGTTCTAACCAATGAGAATGGGCTGTTGCATGCTTATGTCTGTGTACATGTATGCATATGTGTACATGAATTCACATGTGTGTGCATGAGTGTGTGTATACATGTGTGTATACATACATGTATACAAGGCACAGCCTCTTCCCGGTGTGTCTGCAGCTGGATGCTGAAGGCAGGACCCACAGGAGTGTGATGGAGGGTATATATCTCATCTCAGCCAGGTGAGATCACCCTCACCACTCTCATCTCCCAGGGAGGCATAACAGAGTGTTATTTCAGGCGGAGGACCTGAAATATCAGCATCTTACTTGGGGCAGAGGTGGGCTAACACTAACGCCTTAGCATGGCTCTGCCCTCTTTTAGCCACTCCCTTCTCTAGCTGTCTCTCCTTTCCAACTCCAAACACTCCAACTGCATCTGCTAGCTGCTGCAAACGGTCTGCCAGAGACCAGGGTCCTGTTCCTTGGGCTTTTAAGTTATGGGTTCACAGAAAATCATGATATCCACATATTGTCATGGAACCAGCATTAAATACAGTCTCCAGGATCCCATGATATTTAACTCATGATGCTTGGGACTGGTAATCACTGTGTGTTCTGTCATGTGTCTATATGTGTATCTGTGTACATGTATGTGCTGGTATGCCTGCACATGTATGCATGTGGAAGCTAGAGGTCAGCATCTGGTTTCCTGCTCAATTACTCTTATTTCTTGAGACAGGATTTCTCACTGACCTTAGAGCTGGCCCACAAGAATAGGCTAGTTGCCGCCAAGCTCTAGGTATCTTCTTGTTTCTGCCCCTACTTAGTGCTGGGATTAAAAAAAAAAGGTGTCCTACTGTGTCTGCCTTGGGGATCTGATGCCCTCTTCTGGCCTCTGCAGGGATTGCATACATATAGTGCACATACACAGGCAAAACACAAATATGAATAAATTACATCTTTTATAACATATTTTAAGGCAGACACAGTAGGACACCAGTTGCAAGTGGTTGTGAGCTGCCACATGGGTGCTGGGAACTGAGCCCAGATTCTCTGTAAGAGAATCAAGTGCCCTTAACCACTGAGCCACCTCTCCAGCCTTCTGGCATCTGGCTTTCTAATGTGGGTTCTGGGGGATCTAAACTCAGGTTCTCATGGTTGTGTGGCAAACCCTTTATTGATCAGTCTATCTCCTCAGCACCATTTAAAAAAATATGACAGTGTCAATAGTTTTTACTTCATTGGGGATTCTTTGAAAGAATAACAGTTTAGAAACATTTGAGTCATCCATATGTCATTTCAGCCAAAATGCCATGCTAATGCTGGTATTTGTAGCTGGGGTCTTTGTTGGGCTGTGTAGATGTGGCTGAGTGTATTTTGAGATATGTCAGAATGGTTTTATTTAACTAATCATGATTTTATTAATATTCTGTGTTTAAATGATAAATTCTGTACATAGTTTAAAGGGGTGATTTAATTATGTCCATTATTTTCCTTTAAATAAATAAATTCAAATGGAATTTTGAAGTCAAAGAATGTTTGGAAGACATCTGGTGAGCAGACAAAGGCCTCTCAGGGTGGGTGTGCCTTTCTTCCTGTTACCAGCCCACAAGGTTCTTCCTTCCATGACATCCCTGGGAATGTTTTTCCATCTGTAATTTATTATAAAATATCCAGATATTTAGACTATAGAATATTCAAGGAAATGTAGACATTGGGCTTAAGATATGGCTCAGTGGTTAAGAGCACTTGCTACTCTTGCAGAAGACCCAGGTTTGGTTCTCAGCACCCATGCACCAGGCATTGTGTGTGTGTGTGTGTGTGTGTGTGTGTGTGTGTGTAGGCAAAACACCCATACACATAAGATAGAAATAAGTAGCAAATAAGGTCATGTCTACTCTTTGACAATCATTGCTTATGTTTTGGGTACCCTGTAACTTTCTTATACAGTGATGTGTGTGTAACAGCCTCTTCACTTATGAGACTGTGTCCCCTTGTTTTACAGGAGGTAGCCTTGAAGGCTTTCACCATCTCTAGATTTGCATGGTTTGTGTTACAGAAGGGTATCCTAGTTATAACAGGGGTCTCTATATAATGAGCCAATACTGAAATATTCCATTGTCTCTGAGCTCATTTCCATCACACAATCAAGACATTTGAAACCCCCACATTAGTGCCAGGCAAACGTGAAAGGGCTTGCTCTCTTAATTCTAGTCAGAAGGATACAACTATGCCTAATCCTAAAATCCACTCTGGCCCTGCTTGGACCCTGGGAGAGCTTCTGTATGGTGAGTACAGTCTCAAGGGCAGCCAGTACTGAGAACAGAGATGTGAGGCTCAGGGTGCAAAAAGGCTGGACACACAGCACACAGGATGAAGGTCTTTCAGTCCTGATGGCCTGGCTGGACTGTCCCCGGGAGCAGCGTTGGCCTGGAGTTTCCTGATGTCATTGCTGGCTGAGCCAACTTTCCAGAGTAACTATGACAGGACCTTGGCCTTGAACTCTACACAGTGTGCCCCCCAAGACATCATAGTCAGGCATAATAACTCAAGCAAATTAATTTGGACTTACTCTTCAGATCCCTTGAGATACTGATAATTTTAACCTCCCCCTATCAATGGAGACTTGTAATATTAGTTTTCTTTTTTTTTGTTTTTAAAGAAAAATTTATTCCATAAAGAGTTTTTACTGAGTACCATAAAGGTTTCCCATTTAAAACTTTTAAAGAAACTTTTTGAAATTATAATTTGATCACATAATTTCTCTTTTCCCTTTACCCCTCCAGTTCTTTCTTCTCTTTAAAAAACATGGCCTCTTTTTCTTTAACTGCTGTTACACACATTTGCATAGGTGTTTATTTCTAAATACATCAAATACAATTGCTCAAACTGTGTAATGTTACAATGTAGTCAGTTTCATATACTTAGAGCTCCGTATACATTGTTGTATTTGTCTCTTGGGAAGGACTTTGAGGTTAGCAGAGTCTGTTTTTTCCTATTTGGGGAAAACACTTCAAAGCCAAGTGTGTGTGAGCATGCAGTCATTTGGCATGGATATGTAAACATGGTCCAAATCAAGAATAAATGAACTTGTTCTCCACTGTTTGCTAATGCTCTCCAGATCTTCAATGAAGATAGTAACATTGTATGTCTGCGGCTGTCCATGTCAATCTGTACTCCTGGCTTCCTCATGTCTCCTGGTGGATTTGCTCTGGATTTCAGAGCATCACATACAGGCCACTAGGCTGCATTCTAGACCTCTGGTACATTTCAGGACCCCCTCCTGAACAGGACAAATCAGTCTTCTTGAATCTTTCTCTTCCTGAATTAGGGATTCTTGTACTGCAGCATCCTGAGGTTGGAGTTGTTACTTCCTCCCCCTCCCCCACATTTCATACCTTAAAACTTCCCAATTGGGCTGGAGAGATGGCTCAGAGGTTAAGAGCACCGACTGCTCTTCCAGAGGTCCTGAGTTCAATTCCCAGCAACCACATGGTGGCTCACAACCATCTGTAATGAGATCTGGTGCCCTCTTCTGGTGTGCAGATATACATGGAAGCAGAATGTTGTATACATAATAAATAAAATAAAATCTTAAAAAGCAACAACAACAACAACAACAAAAAAAAACTGCTTAAAAAAAAAAACCTTCTCAATTGTTTTCCCAATTGTAATATGTTCTGGCTCCACTTCAGTACATTTTATAGGTAAAGATAAAGTCTAGATGTTTCTAAATTCTTTACTCTCAAAAGTAATATTAGTTTTCTTAAGTGGCTAATGCATCAGGGTTAGGCAGTGTCAGGATCCATGTGCAGTTATATTTTGATACAACATGAAACCCGGGTTGCATACACACACACACACACACACACACACACACAGAGATAGAGATAGAGAGATAGAGATAGAGAGAGAGAGAGAGAGAGAGAGAGAGAGAGAGAGAGAGACTGTGTGCATCTGTTGTGTTCATGTGTGTATCTCTCTCTCTCTCTCTCTCTCTCTCTCTCTCTCTCTCTCTCTTTCTCTAATAAATTAAAAGTAGCTGGGCTGTTATTAAAATCATAGCCCAGGAAGTAGGTATGTCCTCATTCACCTCCTCCATCTTCCAATCTGGCGTCAGACCTTTATGCAGCTTCAAGAAATCTGCTTGCTTCCCCCTCTCCTTCCCTTATCTTGCAGTGTAGACCATAGATCACAGTGAACCAGGGCCAGGCATTTATTTCTGTCCTGGGAGGCAGAAGAGTGCTAGTGTCTGCTGCAGTTGCCCGTGAGTGGTTGTAGGAGGGTGGCTCTTTGGGCCCCTACCTGAGGGCCTTTGAACTTGTGTCCCCCATGCTTGAGTCCTTTCTCCTAGTTCTGGGGTCTTTTGTAACAGTGCAAAGACCCCCACTGTGTGATCCTACTTGAAGTTTCCTCTACTTCTGTGACTCACTTTCCAACACTCACTCCATAGGGCCATACTGCCTTTAGGGTCCCAGGGCTCAAAACCAGTGCCACAGAGGTTCCTTCTTGTACTTGAAGTCCTACTGGCTCTGAGCTTAAGGTAGGGACTTCTGCTGAGGGCGACAGAGACTGGAACCCAGAGCAGCACTTCACAGCAGGGAGCAGTGTCAGGCCTATAGCCAAAGCATGCTGTGGGTGGCATCTGGCTTGATACCTGTTGTGTCCCTCACAGGTCACTCTTCCTCTGACCCCTGGGGCCTGTCTTTAAGGTGACTGCCAGGCGGCATCAAGGGTCTCATTTCTGATACTTCTCTTTAGAGTGGTACCCAGCAGAGAGTGTTTAGGAGTAGTTACCTGTAGACTATTATGTCACATCTCCGAGTGGCTCAGCAGCAGCACCGACATCAAATGAGAAGGGACATGTGTTAAAATGAGAGTGAAGTGATTTCCCTTTTTGTCGTGCACTCGGAGTAACCAGGAGGCCTTGTCGACTTTGTTTAATGCCATTGTGGGTATGCCCACCCAATCTTCACTTTATCACATGCCCAGCATTGTATGATATTGATTTATTTTAACATTAAGGAACAGCTAAGACCAATGACCATTTCTCCATAGTTTATACCAACCACCTACATCCTTATGGGGTAAGGAAGAATCCCCATGGCCACATATGTCTATATCAGTCAAGTTAAAATCCCAGTACCTTTCCTTCTGATCTGTGCCTCAGTTTCTCCATCTGCGAGAGAGTCTCTGTGCTCATCTCATGGGTCTCTGAGGGTTCTACGTGAGACTTCAGTGAAGGTGCTCAGAACGCAGGCTTAATGTTCAGGAAAGTGCTCACAGTGCTGGTTTACTGTTATTGTCCCAGGAATGTTAATAATTAGCATTAAAACTGAAGATCAAAGTTCCCAAATTATTAGAGAAAATAAACACCACACACTGACTTTCAGTTCTGAGACAAATAATTATGGAGCTGACTCTGCGGCTGAGCCATGTGGTTGTCAAAGGCTTTTAGTGGCAGTGAAATTAAGGTTTGTATAAAATGATTAACCTGATGGGGTGGCTCCTGGGTGGGAAGGCATTTAATTAAACTCCAGGCATGGCTTCTGGGTAGCTGCACTCAGGCAGGCATCATCCCAGGTGTCCAGCTCTCTGCTCGGCAGGCTCTTTTCTTGAGTGACAGTGGCAATTCGGGTGGAGGGCCCTTCCACCATCTTCCTTGGTGGCTTAAATACCATGACAGACAGCCCCAGAAAGATCCTGGTGCTGTGCATTGCTCAGGGTCTGTAGGTGACAATTGCTGGGTATTGGATATGGAGATGAAACATGCCAGCCAGAACCTGTCTCTGTGCACAGCCTGACATGGAAAGCTGCATTGGAGCGCTGAGGATTCCTGGCCAACAGGGAGCATGTAAGTGTGTTTAAAAAATTAGTTATTATAATTAGTGTGATTGTTCATGCACACATGGTGTGTGTGTGTGTGTGTGTGTGTGTGTGTGTTTGTGTGTGTGTGTGTGTGTGTGTGTGTGTGTGTGTGTGTGTGTGTGTGAAAGCACACAAACACACCATAAATGTGCCTGTGGAGGTCAGAGGGCAATTTTTGTCTCACGTCATCAGGGTTATGTGGCAAGCGCTTTACCCACTGGGCCATCTTGCCAGCCCACAAGTGTCTTTAGATCTCTGGAATTACTTTATTGATGTCTCTCTAGGGCTCAGAGCAGCCTGACTCCTTTTCCTGGGGGAAGGCTTTATCTTGCTTTCAATTTTCACTCGCTAATGCTCTGTCACTCATGGCCAAGTGGAAACACAAGACATAAAGTCTTTAATTCAACAATGATTCCTGGCACTTCTGAGGAGCTAGGTACCTTCTGGAGATGAAGACAGCTTTGGCCCTGTGATATGTGTATGTGTGTGGGGGGGTGTGGCTGTGGGGGTTTATTTTTGACATTTAAAAATTAGACCTAAAATGCAATTTTAGGTTTAAAGGTAAACTGATACAGCATTTGGGGTGCCATTCCCCGTCTTTTATTTTTTTCCCACATCCATGTGAGTAAGGCACATTTTGATACAAGTGAGACCCAGTATTGGGGCTTTGTTATGTCCACAGGTCTATAGGTTCCTAGAACTATGTGCCCTGTTTGGTAAGGGACCCACAAGGGAAGGGAGAGACAGAGTAGGAAAGGCAGTGCCTCTGGGCCCTACTTAATTGTTGAAACACAGATTCCACGTAGCTCCGTCTGTGTGACTCACTGAGACAGATATGCCCCGTGCTAGCACCCCCCTCCCCCCATTTACAGATTGAATTTCCTCTCTATTGACTGACACAAAGCCGCTCCCGAGCCCGGGGCTGTCCATGAATAAGTAAACAGTCTTCCAGCCCCGTGCAGAGCAGAGCAGAGCAGCCAGGGTTGGAGCTGGGAGAGGCTGGTGAGCGCTGGGGTGCTGGAGGGGAGGCCCGGCCAGCCTGTGGGAGTCACTGACCCCATATCTGTAAGTATCTGCTCTGTGGGATGGGGAGAGCCAGGTGAGTGACTGAACTTGCATTTATCTGGACAGACAGAAAGCCTCCCTGTGGGCTATAGCTGGCAACAAGAATAATTGCTGGGCCAGGGGATGGGGATGGGGGACAGTGATAGACTTTCCAGCCTGCATGTGTAACTCACACCTCCAAATACTCCAGGCTCTAATTATGGTTTACATTTCCCTTGTGATCTGTGGACTTAGCTATAGACATGTCCCCAGGCCAATGTTAGCCAGGAGAGAGATCTTTGGCCTGGAGGGTCAGCTCATGGGATAGATTGCAAGGAAGGTGTTCACCTTCCCGTGTCACTCAGGACAACAAGGGCCTCACAGGTAGACTTGTGGCAGGCTGCATGCTGCCTCTCCTTAGAAGCACTGTTCCTTTTGAGACTGACTTTGCCCTTGCTTATTTAAATATCACAGCAGAACTTAAGCACAGTCTATTCATCCTGAAGATGCCTTGGGCAGAGAGTCTTTTCTGCTTCCTATTCCATTTGAGGACAATGGTTTTCCAGTTTGAGGCTGACTGATGAGACCAGGCTTAACCCCATGAAGAGGGTCGAGTAGAGTCAGAATGATCAGGAGGATCCCAGCATCCTGTAGCTGTGTTAGCAGGAAGCTCACACTGGCTGAAGAGTAGAGGGTAGTTTATTTTGTCAAGCTAGGGTGAATCCAAGCAAGCAGACCCACCCTTGTGGTGGATGGAACCCTACACTCTTCAATGATCCTGTTTACAAGGCTGAGCAGGTGGCCTGTGTTTGTGTATGTGGCTCAGCATTCAATGGCCGAGGTAAAAGGTACATCAATTAATCATGGCTTCTGTTCCCCATCTTCCTACACAGCTCAGTTAATTAAAGCTCTGCACGAAGTGATAGCCTAGCTCTGTGCTCAGTTCTGTCATGAAGTCCTCTCAAAGCTGTTATCCGGCTGGACCACTTTTGAATTAATAATCCTACCTCCCGGGAAGCCTCCTAGAGCAGTTTCCCACGCTTCCCAGCCATGAGCAGCCAGCCAGGTGAGACATTAGACCTCTCACAGGAGCCAGAATGATGACAGAGAAACCAGTTGACTGATTCTCTGCAGAGACACCCCCACTCCAACGTTCATGAAATGTATCATGGACCTAGGAATTACTGTTGTAATAACACATGGGCTAAGGCCTGGAGAGATGGCTCAGTGGTTAAAACACTTGCCAAGAAAATATGAAGACCAGAGTTTGGGGCTCCGGAACTCACAGAAATGCTGGGTGGTTGTAACAGGCTCCCCGCTGCCCTATAATTCCAGCCTCTGAAGGCTGAGACAGGAAATCTCCAGAGCAAGCCAGCTGGTAAGCCGAATAGTACTGGTGAGTTATGGTTGACAGATGCGTTTGGTTGACAGATGCTGCCTCAATGAACAAGGTGGAAGAGCAATAGAGGACAATTCCTGACATTAACATTGGGATTCCACATGCACGTGTGCATACATATCTGGATATGTGTGCACACACACATGTAAAACATGCATACGTGTCTAGGCACACCACATACCTGAAAATGGACAAAGAAAAAAAAAAGTCACAGGCTTGGGAAAGGGTCCTGTAACTTGCAGGTTAGAATGATTTCTGTCATCTTGTTTATAATATTCTTAATGGTTTTTTTGAGAAAGCATGATGCCTCCAAGGAGCATGTGTAGCAGAGGGAGTGACCGGGTGCTTGGTATTCTAAGGAGAAAGTCAGGTGGCAATCCTGACACATCTCTGCCAGGCAGAGGGTCACACTGGAGGGCTGCGCTTTGATGCTTTCTGGTGTGTGTGTGTGTGTGTGTGTGTGTGTGTGTGTGTGTGTGTGTGGTGTGTATGTGTACACTTGTACCTGTGGCTCCAGTGTCAAGGCCAGACATTGCTGTTGGTTGCCTTTGTCTTCCTTGATTGTATTCTACCTTATGTTTTAAGGAAGGGTGTCTCGCTTGAACCCAGATCTAGCTAGTTTGCTTCAGGGATTTCTAGATCTGGGGTGCTGGCATTGCAGGTGGGATGTGAGTATTTATGTGGGTTTGGGAGATCTGAACTCTGATCCTCACATTTTTGTGAGCCATTTCCTCAGCCCTGCGCTTAAAAAAAAGTGTATTATTATTATTGATTGCTCATGCATGTGTGTGTGTGTGTGTGCATGTGTGGGTGCGTGCGTGTGTGCGTGTGTGTGTGTGTGTGTGTGTGTGTGTGTGTGTGTGTGTGTGTGTCTTTGCAGAGGCCGGAGAACAACCTTAGGTGATCCTCAGAATCCATAGGCCTTGCTGCTTTTTTTTTTTTTTAAATGTGAATTCTGGGAACTGAACCCCAGTCTCTTGAAAGAGCAACACGTGCTCTTAACTGCAGTGTCATCCCTCCAGCCCTATACTGCTATTTTTTGACTAATCAAATTTCATAAATAAACAATGGCACTTTGTGCAATGACAGATGAGTGGTTCTCTGGCAAGGACAGATTTGTCTTTCAGGGGAAAACCTGTCATGTGAGACAGAGAGCTGGTAGCATCTGGTTTTAGGGTTACTGCTCAATTGTCCACTCTGAGAATTATCTGCCTAGAATGTAGATAGGATGGTCAAGTTGTTGCCTTGCTCAAGCCAATAGTTAGCAATGAAGTTGTTGGCATGTAACATATTAGCTATAGACCCAGCCAGTGGCAGGGATTGCAGTTCTTCATTGCACAGCTTTTAAATTTTCTTTGGAGTTACTCATCCCCTCTCTTTTTAATTATGCCATCTTCAATCTACATATTAATACTCAATGCTTACACCATGCCTGGCAGAATGCAGCCTTCCCTCCTTAGACCCTCCCTAGATCTCTAGTACCCCTCTCCCAACCACATACAATTAAGATGGAATTGCATACAATTGGTTGGGATGAGTGGCTAGATGCTCAGGTGAGGGTCCCAGGACTCTCCCTTCAAGAGAACATCAAAAGTCGATGAGCCCAGCTGGTTGATCTTTTGTGAGCAGGTCCAGCTGAATTCCAGACCTTGCCCTGACACACACAAAAGTGTTGGCGATATCAGAAGGGTTTTCTCTTTTTCTTTTTCTTTTTTCACACCCACTTCTGCTTTGGATAGTTTGTGGAGGTCAGGGGACAGCTTTTGGGAGTTGGTTCTCTCCTTCCACCATGTGGGTCCCAGGGATGGAAATATCTCTTACCCACCCAATCGTATCCCTGAACCTTGACCTCTAGATGGGAGATTTGGTTTGAATGAAGTCTTTCCAGGGGGGGGTGGGGGGGCTGTTTGATCCTAAAAAGCTTTGTAGGTGTCAGAGGTAGGCTCAGTCTGGATGGCTGGAAGGGAACTGTGGAGGCTTCTGGGGATATGGTAGGGAGGCCTTTGCTCTGGATCAGCCATTTATCAACTTGGTATTTCCGGTTTTGTGCCTAAGTGAAGCTGCTCTGGGGTGGTATTCAAGAACAGGACACCTTCTGAGCCAGGAGGAACACCCACAGAAAGATTCATTTCTCTGTTTATTATATGGTGACCTCTTGTTGGCTCTGTCTGCTCCCTCTTCATCCGGAGTACTCTCATTAAGTATCTCCAGAAAGCAAGCCTTGCTCTCCTGTCTAGACAGTCTTCCCGAACGTCCTCCTTGTATATCCGCCTAATCTTATTAGAGTCCAGCCCCAGTTGAATTTATACATGAACATTCCACTCTTCTCCACCAGCCCCTAGTCCTGAAAAGACCAGATCTCATTCACCACTGGTCTTGGGACTGCCAGGGCAGAGGTGTGTGGCAAGAGCTTGCTTAATTGAAATAAATTGAATCTCAGCCACACAGATGGGTTTTCAATTCTGAAGTCTGAGATGAAGCCTGGCTGTCTTTGTTCTTTATGTCACTCACTCCATTTTAATTCCTGCCCTGGGTCACTTGTGTGCCTGCTGATGAGATCCAGGGCCATTCAAGTTGTCATCTTATCCCCTTGACTCTAGACAGTTGAAAATCTTGTTTTAGCAAAATAAAAGGGAAAAGAATGTCTCAGACTTTGTTTATCTCAATTAGAGGGTCTGGAGTGTAAACACAGAAACATAGCTCTATCTCAAAGGGAAAGAGATAGTTTATTCTGGAGCCAAATATGAGTGACCATGGCCTGGGAACAAAGACTCAGGTTACCGTAAGTTACTTGTTCCAACAAGCTCACAGTTTCATGAAGTTTTATAGTAACAAAGTCATAAAGCAAGTCGATTTTCAAACTCGCTGGTGAAAGCGGCAAAGCCAGAAAACCTCTACTGTGGGCCTTGGGAGAGACTGCATGGATGTCTCTCTTAGCCTTTTGGTTGGTAGAAAGGAGGGGTCTGTTTATATATTCCAAAGGATTTGCTAATGATTGCCATGATGTTAGCTCATGTATAGAGGTAGGTTATAAATGCTTGTTTATGAGGGGACTAAAGATAGACTAAGATAAATTGTAACTGGGCTCTGGACCTGCAACATTCCAACCTCCCCCCAATTATGGGGCTCTAATCAGTTAACCAGTCTTGCAGAAGGCCAGTGCAAGGTGTCCTTCTAGTCATGGGTGACACACAGACTTTCTGCTCTTTGATACCTGATGGGTAGGTAAATGGGCATTCCCTCATATTTGCTGGCTTTTCTGTTGGTTTTTATTTATTAATTTGGCTGATGGAAGTACTTTCTGGATGATCAGTCCTGTTTTGATAACAAGGGCCAAGAGTAGAGCAAGCCCCAAGTTGACTTCTACCCCCTTCCCCCAGCTGTCATCAGCCCTGTCTTGGAATGAGCCTAATGCTGGTTAGGTTTTTATTGCCAGCTTGCCATAATCTAGAGTCACCTAGGAAGAGGAGGCCCCAAGTGATTTGATCAGATTGGTCTGTAGGCATGTGAAACAAGTTTTTATTGATGATTAATGTGGGTGGGCCCATTGTGGGCAGTACTATCCCTAGGCAAGCGGGCCTAGGCTGTGCAAGAAAGCTTGCTGAGCATAAGCTTGTGAGTGAGCCAATGAGTGGTGTTCCTCCATGGCTTCTGCTCCAGTTCCTGTTACGATTTCCTTCAGTGTTGATGTCTTAGTTACTTTTCTATTGTTGTGACCATGACCAAGACAACTTATAGAGGAAAAACTTTATTTGGGGCTTACAGTTTCAGAGGGTCAGAGTCCATGACCATCATGGCAGGGAGCACGACAGCAGGCAGGTGGGTACAGCACTGGAGCAGCAATTGAGTACTTACATCTGATCCATAAGCAGGAGGTAGAGGGAATACACTGGGAATGGCACGAGCTTTTGAAATCTCACAGCCCACCCCTGATGACACTCCTTCTTCATCTCCACACCTCCTGATCCTTCCCAAATGGTTTCACTGATGGGAACCAAGCATTCAAACATATGAGCCTTGGGGGGGGCATTCTCATTAAATCACTACAGTTGGACTGTGACTTCAAAGTGTGAACCAGACAACCCTTTTCCTAAGTTGTCTTTGGCCATTTTTTTTTATTTTTATTTTTGTAAATCACAGCTAAGGAGAAGCAAACTAGAATAAGCCCTAAATACATTGCTCTTGTAGAGCCCCGAACCTGGAAGACTACTCAAGGGTCACGGAGGAGGGGCTAAGGGTGTGGCTTAGTTGGAATACTACTTGTGTAATATGCAACAGGTCTTGGGTTCAATCACTGGTACCACAGATACCGGGCTTGGAGGCACCTACCTACAATCTTAGTACTTGGGAGCTGGAGGTAGGAGGACCAGAAGTTCAAGGTTATCCTTGGATGCAGAGTGCATTCAAATCATCACAATCTACATGGGACCCTCCTGGGAAGGGCTATGGCTGGAGTATATGGTTTTTCATATTTAACAACCAGGAAATCTAGATGAAGAAAAAGAAAGTTCCAGACTGGGAGGACTATGAGTCAAGTCACTCAGCTGCTATTGATGCTGACAGAGTAGTGTCACCCCTGACTCCCCGGCCCTCAGGTATGGAGGAAGGTGGAAGAGACCGAAAGCTGACCGGAAGTGCTTCTGCCTGCAGAAACTCATGCGTGCTCTTTCCTGCTCTTTAGAAATGGCCTGGCACACCTGAAGACAGCAGGTGCTAAAGACCATTTGACAGATCTAACACCAGGAAGACTCCTACTGTATCCAGAGATAGGGAACCCAGCTGTAGTGCTTGGTGGTAAGTGGTCCTCTGGCCCTTCAGAAACTCTATCCTTCCTGTGTCATATAAGGGCTGTGACCAGTCTTCATGGTTCAATAGTTTAGTCAAGACAAATTTGTCATCTCAGTGCATGTCTTTTGTTTTGGAAGCTGGAGTGAAGAACACACTGAAGATGGTCAGTGCTCTTTCGAAGGTTGTATCCTGGGAGGTAGTAGTGCAAAGGTTCTGACGTTAGATGCATGGGGAGTGGTCTGTCTGGAACACCAATCACGGAAAAGTAGGCCAGACCAGTTTTTTTTGTTTTTGATTTGTTTTTGGTTTTGTTTTTTTTTTTTTTTAATTAGGACTTCAGAGTCTAGGTTAGGATGCTGATTGCAAGTCATGTTTTGTATCTGCTAAAATCACCCCATGCTCTGAGTGTTGTGTCAAGTCAGTGTGGAGCAAGGAACATTCACAGACAAGCATGGCCTCCAAGTGTTTGGCACAGGAATGTGTTGGGGAGTGGTGTTCCTCAGAATGAGTGAGAAGACTTGGGAAATTCGTGTTCAGGTCTGCACTGAAGTCCATTCTGACTCTCTGTGATTTCTCTGGGCGGTATTTAATTTGGAGCTTCCCATGCCAAAAGAGGTGTGGCTTGAACAAATGGAAGTTCACACTGTGACCAAGAGATGGAGTTAAGAGGTAAAAATGTCAGTAGCTTCTACTGCCACATGCAGGATGATGTGGTTGGCCAGGAACTGACTGCTATAATTGTTGCATTTGCATTTGGATTATGAAGCAGGAAGTGAGCCGGTGGAAGTTGATGTGCATGACATAGGGTGAGTGGCAGAATCAAATGGTGGTGAGCCTCAGACTCTAGGAAGTAGGATGTTAGGAGAGGTGATGATGTCACATGGTAGACATAGCAATTGCAGATGAGTAGGGGATGGCCATGGTGGGGGTGGTGATGATAATGACGGTGATTGATGGTAGTGGTGCTAATTGTGGCAGTATGAGGATGGTGATGATGGTGATGATATTGATAGTGATGATATTGATAGTGATGATGATGGAATGATGCTGGTGATATTAATACTGGTGATGGTGATGCTACTGATGAGATTGATGGTGATGGTATGATAATATTAGTAGTGATGGTGGCAATGATATTGATGGTGATGATGGTGACATTAATAGTGATAATGGTGGTGGTGACTGTGATAATTTTGATGGAAATGACAGTGATGGTGATGATGGTGCTGTTGAGGTAAGGACTCAGACAGTATGTTTTCTATACAATTGATTCCTCACCTAACCCTCCAATTTCTTTTGCCCAACAAGGAGGCAGAATGGTCCCTTATATGCCTAACAGCTGTTTTGGATATAGGATGTGTGCTTCGTAACCATTTAGCTCCCATGAAGAGAGAGCCACGAATCCTCACTGAAAAAGTAAAGGAGATATCCTCAGAGGAGGGAGCTGCCTGGAAATTACAGTGTAACTTTTAATTTTTAGCACTATCTATATAATGGCATCAAATTAATTCCACAGTGGATATCATTTATAGTGAGCAGCTGTTTGTCCTAAAAAGTCAGAAGGAGTCATGAAGAACGCTGTGGAGGAGGGCTTGGGGACTGAAGGAGGGGGTCATAATTTCTTCATGTTTTTTTTTTTCCAAGTGTGTCTATTACATGTCAGCTCCAAGACAAGATGTGTAACAGTTACCCTGTTATGTTATCTTAGGTATCGCAGAAGAGTCTTTTAAAGGCTCATTACTTTGGAATGTTTTTCAAATTCTGGTTGTTCTGGGGCTGAGAGCTATGGAATAGACTGCTAGCATGTATGAATTTTTGCTGTGTTTGGAATGGACTGATGTTTTTTGGGGGGGTGCCAGATTGTTGCCAGCTTGAACTGACCAAACACCAATAACAACTGGATCTACATTTAGCTCTTCTCTTACTTTGGGAGGGTATAATGTTTGAATTACTTAACCATGAAGGGAAAATGAGAAGAGAGATCTCCCAGCTCTTTGAAACAGGAGGTTTTGCCCATCGACCTAGAGTCCCAGAGAAAGGATGCTCAAGAGACTGAAGAGTGCCTCAGCCCCAGGGATGTCATAGACTGTCACCTTAAGCATGCCTTCAAGATCACTAGGCATTAAGGTCTCTCAAGGCAGAGTTTTATTAACTGTAAAGAACATGATTGTCAACACTGTTGTAAACATTCCTTCAAACAGAGATCAGGGCTCCCTGGTGGGTTGAAAAAAATGTTAAAATGTTTATTCACGGGCCTGAGCTGGAAAAGCTGTGGCATCCACAACCCTTTCACGGAAGTGGGATGTTTGTTGTGTGTCGGCAGCTTTAAATAATTTACCCTGTCTTATTTCAAAGGCAATAGATGCTCCAGAAAAAAAAATCATGTTTTATAGAGAGGCGTATGAAAGGAAATGTTAAAACGGCCCCAGATAACTTCCCGGTTGCTAATCCCACTGACTACCACATTTAGACTTTGGTATTTCTTTGCTGAAGTTGTAGCCCCAAAGGCACAAATATGCAAGTGGTATGGTTGGTGCTAGCTTCTAAAATGTGTGAGAGTTAATCTTTCAGGTTCCTGCTTGGACGTGTGGTGTACACAGTCTAACATCTGCTGGTGTGTGTTACAGGAGCTGGGCAAATATTTATTGAGATAGGGATCTCTGACGCCGGCAGGAAGGGCCTCCATCACTCTGTGCCTGAGAACCTTGAGGCACACCATCTGTTATTTTACCTTCTAGATAAGCCTTATAGAGTCAGTCTTCTGGCTTGGTAGACAGCCACTATCTGTGTGATTGTCATGAGCTATGCAAGCAGAGGTTAGATACAAGCATTGAGTTGTAGGGAGAGGGAGAAAGAGGGAGAAGAAAGGAGGAAGAAGGGAGGGAGAGATAGATAGATAGATAGATAGATAGATAGATAGATAGATAGATAGATATCATTTATTCTGTCTCTAGAGAATTTGAGGGTTTCATGTTTGGTGATGACATTGTGTATATCCATCCCTACAACCTGACATTTTCTGGAATGTTCTGCAGGCAACAAAAGAAACAACAGTGATTAACAAACTTCCTGTTGTGTTAATGGAGAAAAATATAATCCCTTCAATCATGGGGATGTGTTCTGAGCACCCCCCCACCCCCAGCAGAGGGTCATGGATTTCTGGACCCTACACACACCCTGTTTGTTCTGTGTTGGTCCATGACAAAACTTAATTTACAAATGAGTAACAGGAGCCCAGGTGCAGCTCAGTGGCCCAGCATTTGATCCCCGGCACCAAAACATATCAATTAATAAAGCCCAGTGAGAGACTAACAGCTGATGATAAAATGGAACCGCCGTGGGGCCGGAGAGATTGCTCAGTGGTTAAGAGCACTGGATGTTCTTCCAGAGTTCCTGAGTTCAATTCCCAGCAACCACATGGTGGCTCACAACCACCTTGAATGAGATCTGGTGCCCTCTGCTGGCGTGCAGGACGAAGATTGTATACATAATAAATTAAATATTAAAAAAATGGAACCCCGCCGTAATAACATACTACAGCAAATGTTATTTAAAGCTTTACTATTTCTAGGATTTTCCACCTAATATTTTTAAATTGTGGTGGATGTGAATAACTGGCTGTGTGGGGGAGGGGTGAGGGGCATGACTGTAGAATTATTTATTAGGAAAAATTCTAACCTTCTTGGGAGGTGGAGGAAGAGGATTGAGAGTTCAGGGTGATCCTTTGTTATGTGGCCAGCCTGAGCTATGCAAGACACAGTTTCTAAAGGCCAAAGTGTGTGTGTGTGTGTGTGTGTGTGTGTGTGTGTGTGTGTGTGTGTGTGTTGGGCATAGGGGGTGAGGAGGTAGAGAGTCCTAAGTAGCAAGCTAGCCAGTGTTTTCATCCAAACTTTCCTCTTTCCATTTATTTGCGTTTAGAAAGTATCTCATTAAACAAAGTGGCAGTTCCCAGTAGGCATGCTCCAGAAACTATGTCTGAGAAGAGGGAACCCTGTTTCTTCTGTTCTCAGAGATGGACCCTGTGATGCCTTGGGTTGCTTGGTACACGGTGGCTACTTCCTGAGACCCAGGACCACCAATCTAAGCTGAGTTCTTGGTGAGTGGTTTGATGAGAACCCCAGATCTTCCGGTCTGATTATAATGTTGTTTGGGCAGAAACATCTAGTTTAAGTGGCACTTTATCTCATTATTCTTCCTAGCTAAATCAATTATCCATTTCAAATCAGATTTTGTTTACTCCTTTTACTTAAGTAGGCAAGACAACATGGGGTGGCTGGGTATATATCAGAGACAGTGTTGGCCATAGGCAGATGGGTTGCTTGTGACTTCCTGTCAGGTCAAGTGCATGAAGTTGTCTGGCTTGCATGATCTGAGCCTGGGGTACTCATGGCTCCCTGTTTGCCTCAAGGACAGTAAAGAGTAAAGGGAGAGGGAAGGAGGAAGGGAGATATGCTGTTTTAGTAAGGTTTCTGTTGCTTTAATGAAACACCATGACCAAAAAGCAAGTTGGGGAGGAAGGAGTTTTGCTGTTTATCACTGAAGGAAGTCAAGACAGGAACTCAAGCAGGGCAAGAACCTGGAGGTAGGAGCTGATGCAGAGGCCATGTTAGAACTGGCTTGTTCTTCATGGCTTGCTCAGTCTGCTTTCTTATAGAACCAGGGACCACTAGCCCAGGAATGACATCACCCACCATGGGCTGGCCCTCCCCTACCAATCACTAATTAAGAAAATGCCCTACAGCCAGATATTATAGAGGCGTTTTCGTAATTGTGAGTCCCTCCTTTCAGATGACTCCAGCTTGTATGAAGTTGACATAAAACTAGCCAGGATGCATCCTGTGAAGAGAAAAATACGTGTTGGCAGGAATGGTGGCCAGGACTCTGAAGTTGGCAGAATACCATGGCAAGAGGTCTTTCTGTGCTTTGGAGATAGGTTCTCAAGTAACCCAGGCTGGCCTTGAACACATGACTCTCTTTGCCTCTACTGCCAAGTGCTGGGAGAACAGATGTGTGCTACCCCATCTGGTTTCATGTGGTGCTGGATGGAATCCAGGACTTTGTGTATCTAGTGCTAGGCAAGTACTCTACAGACCAAGCCACATCTCCAGCCCAAAAAGATCTTGATGTCATACTCTCCCACTTGCTCTTGACAAGGCAGATCCCAGGCCACGGATGACTGACTTGTTCTTCTTTGTTCTGTAGGCTAGAAAAAAAAATGAGGCTGCAGATTCAGCTGCATATTTAGGTTTCTGGAGTCACAACACCCAGTGACATGACCGATGTTAAGGGCTTTAGCTGGCTAATGGTGGGACACCTGCTCAAAAGTCCCCCAGGTAAGGACTGTAGGTGTGGGAGTTAATTGACTTCTTTAACTAAAGTGGGGGTTCTCTGGTTCAGGGAGAACTAAAGTGGGCTTGGTCCAGGAGCTCTAAGACTGTCTTAGAAAAGCAAACTCCTTCATTTTTCAGGCTGGCTTTGGTTTTAGTTAGATACCAATAACGAATTCTTTGCACACAGGCCAGGCACACTGTCACCTTCTGTTAACAGGCAGGGGAAAGGTACTATCATTGTGTGGTCTCCACAGTTGTCCTTCAAGGGACAATGTTCCCAATCTTAGCAGACATCTGTCAAAGATCTGTCCATGCAGAAACTCAGGCAAGTCAGAGTGTGAGACCATTGGTCAAAACCAGGGAGGCCATACTTCCCAGGGTGCCATGGGGGATGGGGAGCTCCTCCTCTGCTTCCTCTCTAAAGGTTATTCTATATCTTTATAAAACATGGCGTGTGTGTGTGTGTGTGTGTGTGTGTGTGTGTGTGTGTACACTGTGGCTCTTGCTCTTGCTCCAGGCTCTTGCTCTGGAGTTAGAGGACAACTCATGGGAGTTGGTTCTTTCCATAACACATATCTAGGGGTCACACTTAAGGGGTCATGCCTGGCAGCAAGCTCTCTTAACTGCTGAGTATCTTGCCAGCCCCTGGCTATCTGTCTTATGAAGGGAACTTGTTGAAGAATCCAGAAGGGCAAGTACCAGAGAAGCCTCCAGAGAGCCCTGTCAGCACAGGGACCTTCAGGGTGGTCCTGCAGGAGGGGCCTCCTACCACTTTCTGTCTTTGGGTCCTGCTGCTCAATGACTATGTTTAAAGGGGCCTAATTTAACTCAGGCATCCTCCTTGGGCTGGAGGAGGAGACCCGGCTGCATTGTCACCAGACCATCTCCAAGCCAAAGGAGTGAGCCAAGCCTCTGATGCTGCCTCCTGGATCCAGGAGCTGCATGCTCTTGTAGGATGCTATCTTAGTTAGGGTTACAGTCACTGTGATGAAACACCATGACTAAGAGCAACTTGGGGAGGAAAGGGTTTAGTCCGCTCACAGTCCCATATACCAGTTCATCATCAGAAACAGTGAGGACAGGAACTCAAGCAGGACAGGAACCTGGAGGCAGGAACTGATGCAGAGGGTATGGAGGAGTTCTGCTTACTGGCTTGCTTCCCATGGCTTGCTTAGTTGTACATGTATACATACATACATACAGCAGGCTGGTGGTGCTCTAAGGACATCTCTGGCCTACATGGCAGAGTGGAAGTCCCTTCATATGGTTGTGTGTATGGAGGGGGTGTGTGGGTGTGTGGGCTCGTGTCACATGGTTGATGAGTAGCCTACAGCACAGGCCTACATCCTGTTCTTAGAGAGGGTCCTGCATTCTGGGGCAGGAGTGTGCAGTTCAGAGGATGTGGGAAATGAGGAGGAGGGGCACATTTTTGCTGAGCTGTAGTCACCTTAGCCCTCTGATGCCCAGAGTCTGGTAACCTGAGGTTTGTAAACCTCCTTGCATAAGTGAGAGTGGCGGATGTCATCCTCCTGGCATCTGTGTACTTAGGGAATCTGTTAGGAGAGTCACAGGCAGCTCTCAGTAGGGAGCTTGCCATTTCCTAAACAGTAGCTTTGAGAAATGGGAGGCCGCATGGTAGCTGTGGCCTGGTCAGCTTCTCGCTCAGAGGCCTTATCCCTCAACAACTTTAGACCTCTGCTTCTGGGCATCACTGTCTTTATGCATTATTTAAAAAGGGTAATTAACACCGCCTGTGACATTTTAGGCTACTGTCTCTTAAAGACTTTGTGTTGATGGCATTCAACTGGAGGGAGTGTAATGTGGCTCCCTGAGGGCTGTAGGTGACAGAGACAAGGGCTTCTTAGACATGGACAGACAGGCTGGGTGCAGGGAAGGGGGAGGAGGATTCAGTTATCTTAGCAGTTGCAAAGTTGCTCTGGGAACCAGGGAACCTCCCAGGAGAGCCACACTGGGCACCTATCTTAGAGTTCTAAAATGACCAGGAAATCTGTAGCTCCACCCATCTGTTCTTGCAAGTCTTCCCAACAGTTGACCATATCTATAGGTCACAGAGACAGCTAAGCTCCTCCTGTTTGAAAGGTCATCGATACAGATTCAAGAATGACACTGAGTCCGGATATCGGAGTAGTTGATTAGAAAGAATAGTAGCATGACAGATGGATAAATAGCAGCATGGTGTGGGGGCTCCGAGGAGAGAAACCAGGGCCCTCGTGATGAAATGGGGGCTCTTCTAACTTCCCGAGGAAAAGGTTTCGCAGTAGGTGCCTGCAGTGAGGTTCTCTGATTCCCAGGCAGGAGACTGGGCAGGGGTGAGGAGCAGGTATTGTGTGACTACCAATACCTACTGTGATGTAAACTCACTTCCCCACGTGAGAGACCTGATGCTGGAAGTGTGATAGCTAAAGCTGCACAATTTCTCAGTGAGTGCCCGTGAGAGGGGAAGGGCTGCGGCAGGTATTGCAGCCTGAACAACAGCCTGATGCCGATACTACATTCTTTCACTGTTTGCCCAAAATAATGCAGAGCTGTTGCCTTGGAGGGTGCCAGACCAGGACATGCATGCACTCACTGGCCTTGCAAATTGCACCCCTCTCTTCAAGCCTCGTTGGAGCAGGACAGCTGTCTTCCTTGGTGAGGTTTTGTGTCTTCAGTGCCAGACATTACGGGTGGCAGAGGCCTATCTGTCACTTCTGGTCCCAGATGCAGCAGGGGGTTCTCAGAGCGGGCAGTGCCCTGTCTTTGCCCTAGGGCCACATATACTGGAAGACACTGGCAGTCAGAGTGAATGGTTTATAAAGCTGTTTTTTTTTTTTTTTTTTTAAACAGCCGTTGAGAGGTACAGGGAAATAGCTCTGTCCTGTGGTTGGCTTCCAAGTGCCATGCTTGCTTGCTTAAAGATTTATTTGATTTTAAATTACATGCATGTGTGCATGTTTCTGTGTGGGTATGAACACACGAGTGTAATTGCCCATGGAGTTCAGAAGAGGGTGCTGGACCCCCGAAAGTAGAGTTACAGGCAGTTGTGAGCTGTCTGACATGAATGCTTGGAACTGAACTCAGGTCTTTTGCAAGACATACTTTTAATTGCTGAGCCATTTCTCCAGCCCTAATAGCCATCTGGTTCCCTCATGACTCCAGAGGGTGGGTCTGGTACACCACCAGCCCAAGTTAGTACCCTGAAATTTCCTGTGGAGCTTCAGAGCTGGAAGGACTAAGGCCCACTAGGTTTTCATGAGGGCAGGAGGGTCCCTGCTTTCTCATCTGCTGAGGAACCATAATGAATGCCTGGTCCAGCATCCTTTGTGATTGTGGGGGTTAATGCCTGCCATGTGTCTGTTATAAATTGACACTATGTAAAATGTTCATTAAATAAAGAAATCTCTGGAAACCTTCTATGGCCAGAGGCAATGGAGGTGTAATAGACAGCACTCTCTTTAACCCCTCTCAAGTTATACACCATTTACTTAAGAGGAGAGCCATAAGCTTCTCTAGGGAATTATGCCACAGTTGTTTGCATTCTAAATGCATAGTAGCTGCTGAATTAGATGTTTAATTTAATTAATGAATATGCGTCTCTGAAGAACCTTTCTCTCAGCAATGGATTTGGCACCCCCATCTTTCTCTTTGAGCCTTGACTTGCTGGAGTGAGTCTTTGAAGATGTATATAGATCAATAACTGTTTCCATTACGTGTACACACAGAGAGCCAGGGTGGACTCAGAGTGACTCTGGAGATAAGCAGCCTGTGTGCTGGGAGCTAATTGCATGATAGAGCTTGCAAACCTCTTGCCCAACATTGAGGCCCGGCCTGGGCTGAGTCACAGCAGCTCAGTGCTACCCTCACAACAAACTCAATTAAGGCATCAAGCTAGAAGCCAGGCTAGGTAGTAAATTAATTTTTAATCTGTGGCCGTAGCTTGCTTTCAAGTACAATGGATGTCCTGTGGCCTAAAGGATGCCAATCCAACAAGAAATAAAGGAGATAAACATACTGGCCAGCTAGCAAGTTGGCCTTTGCTCTGGCCCTGACTGGTCCATCCAGAGAGTGCCTAACCTGGACTAGAGGCTTGAAGCCAGCTGATGAAATTTGTCTAGTTTCTGCAGACAGGAGTCCTGGTGGCCTGGACTGGTTCATCCCTGCCAGTGATCTTGATGGTGTTGCTGGTTAGATTTGCTGAATTGCACGGAGTTTACCTTGACATTGAGATTATAATCCCTTGTGAGCTTTCTCACTGTGAATAAGTGTGGTTCTGAGGAAGAGGTCTTTGTTTGGGGTCCTGGCAGGAAAAGTGGGCAGCCCTCTGGTGTGATTTGGTGGTGATGCTTGATTTGTAGAGATGTGGGCAGGGCTCAGGAGGTGGCGAGTCATCTAGGTCTGGCCACACAGGGAACTGATGTCAATCCAGTTCTTGAAGGGTTCAGCTCAGATGAGTGTCCATCTAATACTCTTAATAGTCTTTTACAAATACTGTTTTTCATCTGTTTTTTTTTTTTAAATTAAGTTTCTATGATTTTTTAATGCAAACAGTGTATTAGTCAGGGCTCTCAAGAGGTAGAACTTGATAGAATGAATCTATCTATATTAAAAAGGGTATTTATTAGAGTGGCTTACAAGCTTTGGTCCAGCTAGTCCAGCAATGGTTGTTTCCCAACTGACAGGTCAAGAATCTCAGTTGTTCCATCCAGGAGGCTGGGCATCTCAGCCAGTCTTCATTCTACATTGGACTCCAAAGAAGTGGATTTTAGTTCCAGTGAAGAAATGCCTCAGCATCAGGATAGATGAATTTGCCAACAGGAGTGAGGGCAAGCAAATGCAAATGCTTCCTTCTTCCATGTCTTTTTATGTGGGCTGCCACCAGAAGTTATGGTCTAGAGGTAGGGTGGGTCTTCCCACTTCAAATGATCCAATCAAGAAGTTCCCTCGAAGTTGCCTAGATACCTGGGATTTAGCTGATTACAGATGCAGTCAAGCTGATTAACCATTACAAACACACGTTTGAATGTCTTTTCCCAAGCCATGTGTGCTTCTTAACAGTTGCTATCCCAGTGCCCAGGAGGCTGAGGCAAGATGGTTTCCAAAAGTCAGATGCCAGCCTGGGCTACTCAGTATGACCCCACCTCAAAAAAATCCTTTCTTCAAGTAAAATGGTATTCCACTACTCAGTAAAAAAAATATTTGTTAAGAAACAAACCATGTGCATTTAAAGTATATAATTTAGGTATTGACACTTGCATGCATGTGTCTCTGGAACCATGCAGCGCAGGAAGATGAGGACTTTCAGACTGAATAAGTGTTGCTTCACACCCATCATGTGCATTTCTGGTCCCATCAGCAGGTGGCTGCGGCATCGCTCTTATTCTGTAGGGTGTATGTACACCCGTATTTTTGCAGACATGGAGTCCTCTGCATTATAGCCTACCCACTTGTGGGACACTTGTTTCAAGATTCCCCCAGGGTGGCAGGTATGAACAGCTTGTGGCATGCTTGCCCAGCAGTGTCCACTTATAAACATGTCCCCACTAGCAGAAACCTTCACCTGGGGAGGGACTCAGCTACAATGGATGAGCTGCTGGCAATGCAGTGCTGTGAATCCTCACCTGTAAGACTTCCAGCTCTCTAGATCAGTGGTTCTCAACCTTCCTAATGCTGCAGCCCTTCAATACAGTTCCTCATGTTGTGGTGGCCCCAACCATAAATTATTATTATTATTATTTTATATTAACCATAGAGTTTATTACAGGGCGGGAAAGGGAGAGCGAGAGAGGGAGAGCCAGATAGAGGGTAAGAATGAAGACCATAAAATTATTTTTGTTTCTACCTCATAACTGTAATTTTGTTACTGTCCTGAATCTTAATGTAAATATCTAGTATGCAAGATATCAGATAGGTGACCCCCCATGAAAAGGTCGTTCAACCTCAAAGGGGTCATGACCCACAGGTTGAGAAACAGTGCTCTAGGGTGAAAATCAGGAGTGAAATAGATTACTGGCCTGGGAGTTGTCTCCCTCCCACAGGTTTCGGGAATCTGCTGTGCATTTTCACCCAGGCCCTTCTTGCTCTAGGCCGACCCTCTCCCTCCCATAGATACCTTCTGGCAAGCTGTCCATGAAACACCTCAGCCAGTCATGGCCAGTTTGTTTTGTAGATGGGACTTCCAGCCTTGGCCTTTTCTGGTGGCTTTTAAAAAACACATGATGTGACGACGAGTCAATCCAAAGGTACAGTGAAGGCTGCATTTTCTCAGGGGCTCCTGGAGGAGGAGGTCTCCCAAAGTTATGGAGTGTGCTTTGGGGACCTGCAGGGAACCCATCCACAGACCTGTCTGGGTGAAAATCTGGTATCTTCTAAAAACATCTGTGGCTCCTCTTTAGCCAAGGGTTTCGATGTTTTTCCCAACTAAAGATAAGTATACTTCCCCTGATGGGTGGGGTTGGAGTTAAAAGAGAGCTGTGTGTAGTTTTGCCAGAGTTAATTTTGTAATGGAGTCTGAGGGATAGAGCGGGGTAAGGGAGAAAGAAGGCCTGTCTGGTGCCCTTGGTTCCTGACCATTGGGGAAAGAGGATGCCTAAGGAGGTGGGGGGGCAGTTGTGCACCTTGCCACTCAGCAGGAGCCTTGGCATCCGCCTTCCTCACGGTTAGTGCTTGGCAAGTGTTCTTCCACCAAGGCACACCTAAGCTCTAGTCCCACTCAAGCAGTCCTACATGCCTTTAAAAAACTTAATTGCACACAGTACTTGGGCATCAATTTCCTTACAGGGAACTGCTTCCAGGGGCCACTCAGTCATCCCTAACTTTCCTTTCTCTAGGAGTCAAGCAACAGCTACAGCTCATGTGTCTTTCCCCTCTCCTCTGGCCCTCCCTAGTCACAGGAGGCTCCAGAGACAGAAGGACAGGGGTTCTGGGCACAGTTATGGACATCTGGTTGGCATCCTTGCTCTGCCTGAAGTAGGTGTGTCTGTGTCTGAACCTCTGTAGGCCAGGTTTACTCCTCTAAGTGGGAAGCAAGGACAAGACCTGAGTCACAGATGGTGGTGAACATAGGGTGAGGGACAGTACAGAGACTGCCCTGAACACATGCCAGGCACCCAATGAGGGCTGTATCACTCTGTGCCTATGGGTCCTATGGCTGTACCCTGGAATGGTCATGATGGCACTTTTCTGAATGCTGCAGGCAGGTAGGGACTGAAATGCAGTCCTGTTGGAAGGGCACCGGAGGCTGTTCTTCCTATCAGAGAAAATGTACCCATTGTAGGGAGACACCGTAACCACGCCTCCTAAGGGCTGGCTACAGGTGTGCCTGACCACGCCTGTCAGGGCGTGGTCAAGGTGAGGTCAGGATGACTTGTGATGGGTTTTTAAGGGGCTGCAAGGCACAGTAGAGCCCTTCTCTCTGGCCTGCCTGTCTTGAGGTCCCTGGCACGCTCTGGCTTGCTTTTGGCTGGTGTTAAGATATCTGAATAAAGATATCTTAACCTTATGGACTACGGATCGGCTTTCGTTATAACCCACCTGTGGGTTTACCAAACACAGCTAGAAAGGACCACTTGTTTCCCCCTCCCTGTTTCCTTTCCTTCTTTCCCTCCCTCCCTCATTTCCTTCCTCCCTCTTTTTCTTCCTTATTCCCATCCCTTCTTCCTCCCCTCCCGCTTTCTTGTGGGGAGATGAAGCCTAGAGCCTCCTGAATGCTAGGCAAGAGCTCTCCATTTTTGGACCCCAGTTCTGAAGGAAGAATTGTGGGAATAGTGTTAAGCCATGCACCTAGGTTCTGGGCTTCTGGGGTTCTGAGATGTTGGTTCTTTTCCCTCCTGCACCCACTAGCTGGGTGCATTTGGCTGGCTGCTCTGCCCAAGGGTCCTCTGACTTAAGTCTTCGTCAGGGTCCTGGGATTCTTGGTATCTGAACACCAACAAACTCTAAGTCCGTCTTCTTCTTCTGCTGGCTCAACTTCTGCTTCAGCCTCCATGCTAATGAATTAGGCTATTGGGGGATATTGGTAGGGCTGACCTCACAGCAAGGGTCATGGAAGAATGTGGAGTCTGCAAGCATGCCTAGCACACCTTCATTACTGGTGTACATAGAGATTTGATATCTGGAGTTTTTTTTTTTTTTTTTGGCTTCAAACCCCGGGATCATTATATAAACAGAGCTGGGCTCAAGCACCTGTCATGCTAACTTGAAAAATAATTTGCTGTTGGATCCCATCTCTGGATCTTACACTGAAATAAATTCCAGATGGACTAAAGGTCAGAAGGAGCCGGGTAAAATGCTAAGCCCATAAAAAATGGTGAATGATTTACTGGGTGGGTGCCACAGGCCAAAAAAGGAGATGGGAGGGCTCAGGTTTTTATTTGGATGGACACTCACCAGAGAGACAGCCATCTAGGACTGGTGTCTCTCCATGATGGCTGCTGGTGAGACTGACCCAGTGGGGTGAGCACTGAAGCCTATTCAGGTGGAAGTTACTGCACTGCCACCAGAGTATTCACTGTGGGGTCGGTTCTGCTGTCCATGTGCCAGCAGCCATAATCCACAGCTTGTGTACTGTCCTGTCACTGACCCATACTGCAGCTGAGATTTCAAAGAAGACTTGTAGGAGAAATGACACTCATGGATGACAGACAGGGACAGGACCAGTTGAGAGCATGGATGGTCAGTTGCTACTCAAGGAGAGCTGGATCTCCAGTCAGCTTCTCATTTCAATCACAGGAAAAAACATTAGATAAGTAGGTGTATGCTGGTGAACACATGGGTGTGAGCAGGTGTGTGTATAGACATGTCTCGGTGAAAATCTTCCTTTTTTGCATGGGTGTCTGTTTGTATGTATGTGTGTTCATGTGTGCAGGTGCACAGGTGTACCTGTGAGTAGAGAATCCAAGGGACAATCTTGGGTGTCATTCCTTAGGTGCTACCCAACTTGTTTTGTATTTTAAGACAGTTTCTTACTGGGCTATAACTTGCCAAGTAAACTAGGCTAGTTGGCCCAGGGTTCTTCCATGTCTCTCTCCCCCTATCATAGGAGTTACACTCACATGCCATTATGCCTGGCTTTTCCTGTGAGCTCAAGGGATTGAATTCAGGTTATCTCACTGTCTGAGTGATCTCCCCACACCAATGTGAGAACCTCTCATTTAGCCACAGTCTTCTGGATAAGAATCAGTGGGGTGTGTTGCTATACTGTATGTGACTAGAATATTAAGATATATCCCAGGAGGTTTAGTGTATTGATCTTTTGGTCACAGGGTAGCAGGTGTGACCAGCATGGAGCCACCAGCTTTCTCAGAGGCCAGGACAGAAGACAATCTCCAGGCATCCAGCCCAGGGGCATTGGAGTCCTGGAGAGATTAATTTCAGAAGGAAATCCTGATTCTATCATTGCAGATCAAATCCTGATTCTATCATTGCAAATCCCCTCCGGGGGACTCATGGGCTGCAGGGAAGAATTTCAATTATGGCTATTTAATAGTGTCCACTGGATGAATATCCTTTATGAGCAGTGTTGATCAAGGGGCACCTTTGCAAACCCTTAGGGAAGATGCAAGCTGACTCTCATTTACAGAGAAAACAAAGAGTGCCTATTTCTTAAAGGGCTTTGAACACAACAGTCTAATATATTCTGGTGACAAGCATGAATTTGATGTATAGGAATATATCCCAGTGTGTTAGAATACATCAAATCCCAAGGTATCAACTTTCACTTTCCTAAGACCTCTGTCATGAGGGAGATGTACAGTATCTCTGTGGCCACCTGACAGAACTCTGCTTCTCTGCCCCTGTGTCTCAGCTCCGATAGCTCATGTGACAGCAGGTCCTAGTGACATACAGTGTCCAGCAGGACATGGTCTGTTCTGTTTGTGTTTTTATTTACTCTTTAGAAGGAGATGATACTGGTGGTCTGCCTCACTGTAGTAAAATTTAGGGTCCTTGAAGGTGAGTTTATCTGATACAATATTATAAGAACGTGAATTGATTTATGTAAAAGTATTCCTACATGAACAGAATAGTCAGGGTGTGGACTATTTGGCATTGGAGGGAGGGGAACCTGCTTATGTGAGGGTTGAGAGACCGAGCTGGGGAAGAGCTGGAGGCAGGACCAGGAAGAAAGACTTCTAGAGTAGGCAGGGCCCAAGCTGGGTTTTGAAGCTTGAAGAGGAGTAGGATGATGGCCTGGGAGGGAAGGCATTACAGGCAGGGTGGAGAAACGCTAGGAGTCAAGGTTAAGAGTGTGAATGGCCCCAGATGTTCTGAGGACTGAGGAGCCTGCACAGGTGGTGGAGGCTCGGTGGGGGTGTGGGGGCGCATGAGAAAGAGGAGGAGGGAGAAGGAGGGGAGAGATTCAACAAGGTGCTCCAGACCTCTGAGAAGCCTGAATTGAAAGCTGCCACCCAGCTCCATGGGACAGGGTGAAAGGGGAGGGAGTCTGTCCTCTGAGTTTTCATCCTAGTCTGCAAATTCCCCAGGGGCTAGACAGCAAGGAAATGCAGGGATAGTATGGGAGACCTGCCCACTGAGTGTTTCCTGATTGGTTACGAGGGCAGTCGGTCCAAGTAGCCACTCCTATACTTTGCTTGGGTCTTTTCTGGAGACCCTGTTCTTCGAATCTCAGGGCACAGGCTCAAATCCTATGGTGGAGAGGGAGCCATGAGGAAGACACACAGACTAGACAAGAAGAATGTGTCAGCTCGCAGGGCTACACTATTTGGTTTTAAACAGAAAACAGGAAGTAAGACTTGGGTAAAATCTATTTCCCAAAAAATGACTAGTTAATTAAAAACAAAACTCTCAACTTATAAATCAAAATGTGAGTGAATGCTGAGTTTATTATCTGGTTTTAAATGGAGGTGTATGACCTCTAGTTGTTCATATTGGGCCCAGCTACTAAAACAGGAAAGATAAGTCTCTCCACTACCCAATATTTTAAATAGATTTTTAACAAGGCACTACTTCACAGTGATGAAATTGATGGTGAAGATGGTGATGGTGATGACAGTGGTGATGATGTTATGGTGCAACTAATACTTTAAAAGTGCCTGATAGGGGGCTGGAGAGATGGCTCAGAGGTTAAGAGCACCGACTGCTCTTCCAGAGGTCCTGAGTTCAATTCCCAGCAACCACATGGTGGCTCACAACCATCTATCATGAGATCTGGTGCCCTCTTCTGGTGTGCAGATATGCATGGAAGCGGAATGTTATATACATAATAAATAAATTTTTAAAAAGTGCCTGATAGGTGCCAGGGACTTTCTGGGCAATATTCTGTCATTAACTCGTTGAATCCTACCAACAATCCAAAAAGGAGGGCCCCATTTTGCAAACCAGTAAAGCTGAAGGCAGGGGTGTTCTGTTCCTGACCACAAGGCACACTGTGTGGGTTTGGGACTTAGCATTGAAATCTGAACTAAATGGATGAGACACAGTTCCTCATCCTGCACAGCCCACTCAGCTTGTGTTCATATTTTGATGCAGAATACACATGATTAAGTGAGGTCCCAGTAGGACCCTGCTGGGATCATTGGTTATGAACCGTGTATACCTTATGTACCAGGTATTGTGAACCCATGATGGTATATGGGCTGTGATTGTGTTATTATCTGTGCCATGAAGAGAAAGTACAGAACAATGGTAGAGAGGGTGGCTGGGTGTCTGATGTGGAGGTAGGCCTCACTGAGAAGGTGACTGTGGCGTTGAGAAAGAACCCAGAAGGGACAAGGTCTCCAGAAAGAGCACTCAGGCAAATGAGAGGGGCTGAACAGAGGCCCTGGGGCCACTGTAAGGCTGTAGTACTTGAGAGATAGAATACAGGTGATGTGCTGGCCAGGGCTAGGAGAATGAGGGTAAACATGGCTGGAGACATGGGACAGGGGAGGATGGGGCAAAACTGTGTGATTTCAGAGGTTGGATAGGTTTGTAATTTCTACTGTTGTCAATGGGAGCCATTGAGGACCCTTAGAGAAGTGGCTCTGTAGGTGTGGTGGTTTGAATGTATTCGGCCCCCATAAGCTTATAGGGAGTGCCACTATTAGGAGGTGTGGCTTTGTTGAAGGAAGAGTAGTTTTGTTGGAGAAGGCTAGATAACACATGCCTTTAATCCAGACCTCGAGGCTGGAGGGCACACCTTGAATCTGGGCTACAGCTTCTGTTGGAAGTGTGTCACTGTGGGGGTGGGCTTTGAAGTCTTTTTCTCGAGCTTCACTCAGTGTGACAGTCAGTTGACTTCCTCTTGCCTCTGAGTCAAGATGCAGGACTCTCAGCTCCGGCACCACATCTGCCCGCATGTTGCCATGCTCCCCATCATTGATCATAATGGACTGAACCTCTGAAACTGTAAGCGAGCCACCCTCAATTAAATGTTTTCTTTGTAAGAGTTGCCTTGGTCATGGTGTCTCCTCATATAAGAAGCCAAACTAAGACAACAGGGATGCTTTAGAAAAATGGCTGTGACAAAAGGACAGGTTGAGAGGCTGGTAGCCATGAATGGGAAAACATGGCACCCCAATGCTGGCTGCCTTTATGGACCTACTCTTCTGACCTTCATCTGCTCACCCTTCCTGTTCTGTAATGGATACATAGACAATGAGCTGGGGGTGCTCCAGGGGGACAGTAGCTTTGTGTGAATGGCACAGGTGATTCCCTGTGGTGTGTGACACATTACCAGCATCCAGCTTGCTAGCACTAGGCTTCTACAGTACAAAAGTGACACCATTAGTGTCTCTGTTCCCTGTACAGTCATTCCTCCTTCCTCTGCCTTCCTTTCTCCCTTCCTCCTGTCCTTCTCTCTGCCTCTCTTCCTCTTTTATTTATTTCTTTTTGATAAAGAATCTCATTATAACCCAGTCTAGCCTGAACCTCACAGTGTAGCCCAAGCTGCCTAGGAGCATGTGGAAATTCCCCTGCCTCAGCCTCCCAAGCGCTGGAATTATAGGAGCCACCACCCTTGCCACACCATTTCTTTAAGGAAAGTGTCTGAAATCATCTTTGCCACTGGGAGAAGTTCAAATGGGATGTAGCTTCCAGTTCATGGTCCCTTTCAGTGTCTGGATTGTTTCTGATTATGACAACTATGATACTGAGACCAGCGATGGCCATTGCAGGCAGCTGTGGCCATAGCCAACATGAAGTACCACTTTCTAGTCTTTGTCTTCAGAATTCGAATCCAATCAAACCCATTGCTGCATCTGTCTCCAGAGTCAGGTGTGTCATTGTCCCTGTTTTATAGATGAGAAACAGAGTTGGGGCAATGCCCGGATGAGATGTCCCAGTACAATGTGGTGTTCAACAGGCCACAAAGACTGAGGTGCACTGTGGCCTATCCTGGCCTCCATGCCTGTAGAGTGGACCTCTCTCTCCTTCCTTAGAGGTTCACTAGTCACTTTTTTCTTTCTTAGACTTATTTTGTGTCTACGAGTGTTTAGCTGCATTGACTTCTGTGCACCTCATTCATACCTGGTGTCCGAGGAAGTGGTGAGCCTCCAGGTGGGTTCTGGGAACAAATGCAGGTCCTTTGTAAGAACAAGTGCTCTCAACCACTAAGCCAATTTCTCCAAGCCCCCATTAGTCACTTAAAAAAAATCTCCCCCCTCCTGCTTTCTTGATAGTCTCTCTCTAGCTCAGGCCAGTCCTGAACTGACTGTGTACTCAAGGCCGGTTTAGAGCTCATGGCTATCCTCCTGCCTCAGCCTCCGAAGGATGGGGATTTCAAGCCTGGCAGTCTACCTGGCTCATTCTTCAATCCACAGCTAGCTCATTCTTTAGTCTTTGGCCCTGGCAGAGCACAAAGTGCTTATTCTTTCCTCCTGGCTGTGGTGTCAGCTCTTTTCCAGGAAGGTCTCTGCATCTTGGCCCTGAGCCTGCCAGGCTGTGATGGAAACCCATCGTCTTGCAATTTCTCCCCTGGTGTGATGTGTTCAGGACTCGGGACTTCGTTTATGCCATGTGGTGCCTGCATCTGCCTAGGCAGCTCTGACTGCTGCCTCCAGCAGCTTGTGCTAAAGAGCTTGCGCCATCCTCTCATCCTGCCAGTGCCTCTCCTTGCCTTAATCCCCCTCTCTGCAGCTTTCCAGACCCAGCGGGACTCTTGGCCAGGAGGAGCAGCACTGTCTGGCTCGCTTCTCTTTTTTTCTTTTTGGGCGATGACTTCTGTCTGAGTATGAGCAAGTGCATGCGCACACACCCCAGGCACCATCTGCTTCTGCTGGAGGAGGTAAACACCTCCATTTTGCTTCAGAGACTTCACTACAGGGCTTGAGCCAGATGAGCTGCTCTTGGGACTTGGGAAATGATTTACTGAGACCACAGATTTGTGGGGTGTGGAAGCCACAGTACATAGTGGGCCCATGATAGTATCTGAAACCATTTCCTTTGTGGGTAGGTGCAATGGTCTTGTCCCCTGACACAAAGTCATAGCCTTCCTTTGCCTGCTGGCCCAGCCTCCCAGCCCCCTCCTTCCTCCCTCTCTCCCCTTTCCACTCCCTTCCCTCTTTTCTTTGTTATCTTACTTTGCTTTGGCCCTGTGGTATTCAAGTCTGCATTAAGAGACCCAGAAAGCTCAAAGAGACATGCTTAAAGTGAGATCCAAGGTTCTTAGCATATCCACAGGACACGCCCATCAGCAGCTCCTCCCTCTCCCCCATGATCCACCCCTAGGCTGTCTAGCCTAGTCACACCAGAGGTTCACTGTCTTCCAGTCTGTCTCCATTCCATGCCTTCATCAGCACCACTTCTGCCTCATCAGCTCCTTCCTTATCTCGCTTGGCTTCCATCTTCCCTGGCATGGTGTCCTGGTAAGCTGCCATCTGGGGGAGCAAGACACAGGAGGGTTATTTTCAACCACTAGACTCTCGTGGACCTGGGCCAGACAGAGACTGTTAAGGCCATCCATCCCCAGGGCTGATATGAGCTGATACAGGGTGGCCTTTGCTGCCCACCCATCTAACCCATTCTTTCGTCCCTCTTCCCTGTTCAGATTTTGCAGTGTTCCCCCCTGGCCTGAATGTTGTACCCACTATAGTTGGTTTCTTCCACACAACGAGAGTGGCACTTTTTCTCTAGTGTGGTGCTCAGTGCCTGGAACAGGCCTGGCAGTTGTGGGTATCCAGGGAATTCCAGACGATAGTTGCATATAGAGGCATCCAGTGCAGCAGTGTCTGTGATGGTGGCAGCAGATTGGGACAAGGGTGTGCCCATTACTTGGCACAGGACTCTGCTTCTGTTGTTTTCAGGGCTGTTGATTCTTGGATCTATCTGCACCACATATGGCATGCTGTGGTGATAAGTGACCCCCTGCCTCTGCTGCTTTCATAGCCCTGAGGAAGCTTGCTTCTCACTCCCACCACCTGTCCATTCTGATTGGCTGGAACCTATGCTCACTGCTGCTGCCCCACAGGGACCCAGGCTCATCTGCCATTTTTCACCAGGGGAGAGAGGCATTTAGATGACCTGTACTCCATATGGTCCATCCTGTGAAGGTGTCCCTGGTGAGTGGAAAGACCCAATCTAGGCTTTGCAACAGGGTGACTGTCACAGAGCCTGAGCTGAGTGTGAGGGTGGGGGTGCAGATGGAGCTGCTGGAGGCCACCAGGTGTCCCGTTCCACATCCAGCAGGAGAGATACTGGGGTCTTCCCTTGAGCCCAACAGCCACAGTCGTGTTTGTTAGAGATGAGTTCACTTCTGAAGCCCTCAGAGGCCTGCTGCTGGTGCCTGTGGCCCAAGACATTTGTGCTTTCCTGGAGGCCACCTATTCACAGTGTTCCTTGATATAAAACAAAAACAGCAATCATAGTAACTGCCTCTTTTTAAAAGGAAGCCACATCCCCGGAGTTTCCTTATCTTTTAGTCTTGGACTCTCTAGCCTGGAGTGTCACTAATGAGTCAGGGAGAAGCCTTCTTCCGCCTTAGTCTACAATTTGACACCATGGGTGCTTCTCCACGTGGGACTAGTTAACTTAGAACATGAGGAAATTCGCTGTGTGGCTGGGCTAGAAGACTGAGACAGGAGGCTAGTCTGGGGTTCAGGGTAAGTTCAAGGACACCTTGGGCAACCTTTCAAATCTGTTTCAAAATAAAAACAAATAGAGAATTTGAGATGTGCCTAGAATGCATGAGACCCTAGGTTCAATTCCCATTACCCCAAAAGAAAAAAAATAAAAAGACTAACGAATTTAGGAAGCCCATTCTCTCCCTGAGCTGGATCTCTATTAATCACACCTGGGAAGGTGGCACAAGGCTACTTGCTGTTTATAAGAAGAGTCAATCTGCTGAGATGGTGGTGGGATCAACTCAGATACGGTAATGTAGAGATTTGTACCCAACACCGAGCCATTATGCATTCGGAAGAGGTGGGCTGCAGCATAGACTTAAACAAACATTATGGAAAAGTTGATTCTTCTGGGGACCTGTCACAGCAAGGTGTTTGTTTAAACTTTCAAATGTTATTGGCACTGAACGAAAAGCCAACACAACCTCCATCCTGGATTGGGTCGACGCTTTCATAGGTCATTCCCCATGTACTTTGCCTCTTTCTGTCTTTGAAAGGCTTCATTAAGAGCTGGACAAAGGGGCTGAAGAGATGGCTTTGGTGGTTAAGAGTGTGTACTGTTTTTGTAGTAGACATTATGAGTTCAGCTCCTGGCACTAATGTTGGTAGATGCACAACTGCCTCTAGGGAATCTGATGCCCTCTTCTGGATGCCGTAGGCACTGCATGCACACATGCACTTCCTTATACACATAGTTAAAAATAAATCTTAAAAAAAATGAATTGGAGAGACTGAACCTTACCATAGTGACCTTTTCTTTAGATTAAAAAAGTGTTTTTTAATTATGTATGCCTGAGTACTATGAGCAGTGCCTGTTGGTGCCTGCAGAGGCAAGACAAAAGTATTCAGTTCCCTGGAATTGGAGTTAGAGGTGGTTGTGGGCCACCATGTGGTGACTGGGAATTAATTCAATTCCTCTAGAAGAACAGCCAGTTCTTTTAACTGCTGAGCCATTTTTCCAGCCTCTGACTGACCTCTGATCTGGTATTCAGGACCACTGACAATGAGGTACCCTTTTCTTTCACAATGGATTTTGCAAAGCCCTCAGACATAGGCCCAAACCCTGGACAGTGATGTTTCACTAGTAAGTTCCACATGGCACCAAAGACTGCCAGCTTCTGATTTTCCCTTTAGAATAAAGGATACAGGGAGTAGAGTGGACAGGACATGGGTCTGTGCCCACATCAGTCATGCTGACCCAGCTGTCACAGACTTCTGCTTGAATTATGTACAGGGCACAGGGAGTCTGTGCAAGCTCCACAATATTCCTGTCTTCCCCATTTCCTTCCTTTTTGGAAAGACCAAAGAGTTGTGACAAGCCATCACATGCAGACAGCTCCCCAGAGAGAAGACTCATGTTTACTGTGGCCATTGCCTTCTTTGCTCCTGTCCAGCAGAGTCCTATGTATTTTCAGACATCCGTCACTTTTCCAGGTCTCCATGTGTACTGAGAGTGGGGAGAAGAGGAGCCAGAATGTCCTTGAACAAAGGTTTTCTCTTTCTTCTCTGGGACCTTCCAGCACCAACCCAGCCCCTCACTTCACATATTTCCATGCAAAGATGCCTAGCTCTGCTGAACCCATTTAACTCCAGCCCAATTGTCAGTCTCATACATGGGCATGAGTAGAGGCTGGCCACTCCCTATTCCTGAGGCTGATCCTCTTTGGGTTCTTACAGCTATGTGTGTGATCACAATTCTCCTGGTATAAACTGATTTGTTGTTTGTCTCTTATGGGCTATTCCAAACTCCCTCAAGGGCTTAGTAGACATATAAGCACCCCAAGTTCCTTGGTGGGCAGCTTTGAAGTAATTTCATAGCCTTCCTTTTCAGGTTAGACACCCATTTGACTTCCTGAATACTCAAAGAAGACTGGGAGAATAAAAGACACATGCTTTAAGATCTAAGAAGGAAAAAAAAATCTAAGAAGTTTCACAAAGTGATGTTTCTTCTGCTCTATCTAATGATGCAAGTCAGAATGAACATTGCTCTAGCAGAGTCAGTAGAACAAGAAGAGGGTGGGCTTGATAGATGACTTGACGGGTAAAGGGGCTTGCTTGAAATGGATTTCTAACCTTTGGGAGGCAGCGCTTGGATGGATATTAGCCTTCAGGAATGCTGGAAGGTGTAGCCCATCTTGACTTCCTGTCTCACGCTCTCTGTTTCCTGTCTCTGAATAAGAGCACCTTCATACTCATCTGCCCTGAATGTGGTTATGTCTTTCCCACTAGGATGGACTGAACCCTTTGCACTGTGAGCCAGAGTAAACCCTTCCTCCCTCAAGTTGCTTATGTCAGATATTTTGTCATAGTGATGCAAAAGTAACTAATACTAACTGTGAGAACATCAACCCCAAACCTCCTTCTGGCACTGGTGGTAGCTGGCAATCTTGAGCAGTTCTTGCCTATGGAGTCCCACCCCAGTCTCTGTCTCAGTCCCCATACAGTCCTTTTGTGCTTTCAAACTGCCTTCTTTAATAAGGTCAGCATGTATATGGCTGCAGGCTATCTTCCCCCAGGGTGATCTCATTCTAACTTAGACTGGCCCAAAAGCAGCATAATGAGACTCTGGAATCTTGATGTAGGAATCTGGTGGTGTGGCACAATTCACCTCTCACATATACATATGATTATGAGGAACTTTTATTGGGTTCTTGGGTGCTAGGTGGGATAAGATAGTCTAGGTCCTAGGGGTCGATTCTTACCAGTGACTTACCCTTTCAGAAGCAGGTTTCCATTTGGTAAATAGTCACATATGACGTGAGTTGCTCTCCTGGCTCATTGTGTGGGTCATGGCAAAGAACAGACACACAGAAAAATCCTGTTGCTGTGTGTGTGTGTGTGTGTGTGTGTGTGTGTGTGTCCCCTGCCCAGGTTATTCCAGGTGAGATTGGGTTCTCAGAAAACCCCAGAGGACACTTGGCCATGCCTGGTAAAGGGTCTGGTTGCCACTGCTGGATGCAGCTAGGGACTTTGGTCAATATCCAAAGACTCATCCAGGCAGAAGTTCAAGGGGCTAGGGCTTGCAGAACCAAAGATAGAGACAGGCAGGACAGGTTAAGGAAGGGATTGATAGGAGTCATGGCCCAGAATCTGGAATGTACTGAGAAGAGCAGGGAAAGCAGAAAACCATCTGCCACAAAGCCTAGCCTTGGAACGACTTTCTGTCTTTGGGATCACTTTTTATCCTTATGGTAGTTGTCTTACTTGCCTTTCCCAGGAAGTGAAACCCTGGATTTGATACCTTATCGTCTCAGTCCCAGGGAGGGAGTGACCTCCTGTTTGCTGTGAGCAAATACTGCTTTTCGATAAGCCTATTTTTTTTTGTATTATAATTGGGGGGAGGGGTGGAAGACCAGTGAGCATTAAGGCTTTCTGCTAAGTGAGCTGTGAGGGGCTCACTTGGGAGGGGCATGGTATCACTCACTTGCCTGGAAAACTCAGAACCATAGAGCAGGTAGGAATGAGCTAGGAACCAGATGGCTGCATGGTGATGGGGTCGGACTTCGACTTGCAGTCTCCAGGGTGAAGTGGCCCATAGCTAGCATCCTCAGCTGCCATGCTGCAGCCTCCCCAGCTGACAGGCTGGAGGAACACCTGTGAAACAGGCACTGGAGCTGGTGCCCTGTGCAGTCTCAAACTACCTCTGACACTGAAAGAAAGCCAGCCTCAGGCCTTCCATAGCCATGCTCGCAAGTCATTTGGGTGATAGATGTTGTTAGCAGCAACATATAAAGTGACAGTTTCAGGAGGGAAAGTGTATCTTGGTAGCTCTTTAGGAATCCAAGGTCAAAGTTTAGGGCTGTAGCTCAGTGGTAGAGCACTTGCCTAGCATGCATGAGGCCATAGGTTCAGTTCTCATCATTACTGGGTAAAAAGAAACCCAGAGTCTTGGGATATCCCTGGACTTCAGAAATCAGCATTTTCCTTCCCATTTTGTCATCTGTCTAAGCTTCAGGAGTGCTGCCTCCAGCAACCTCTTAAAAAGGGCCACATGCCCTTGACTTTGAACCAGCCCATCCAGGTAAATTCTGGTTGACTACACTTTTGCCATCTCCCTTTGTTTGTAGGAGTCTCCCAGCTGGGCTAACAAGTGTCCTCCTCTGGGGTCCCAGGGATGGTACCCACTGTTGTCAGTTCTCATACATTCTGGAACTGGCTCATGTAGAGGGTGCCAGCGGTTGATGTGAGTCTGTCTCGGTCACTGGCGGAAGGAAACCAGCTCCCAGCAGCTGTGTTTGTTCACATGGGGAGGTGCGTCTGTTGGTGATCATAAAATATTATGATTCCATATGTCCCACCAATCACAACTGTGGAAGTGTCTGTTTCCACTTTCATCTGGTGCGCGTGTTGTCACCCTGTTAAGAGCTGTCCTCAGGGAGACAATGAGGGAGGGCTCGGTGGTGGGCTGACTCCTTTGGATAAGTGTTCAAGTGCAGCTGCAGGAAGCCTGGGCTGGTGTCTGGCTATTGCTGGTGAGCCTTATCCCTGGGTGATCTCTACTGTCGACATTGTGTTCAAGGACGATAGATGTGTTCTCCCCAGGCAGGTGCTCTGCACAGGGCACCCATGGTACATATGATGCAAGTATTGCCACCCCATGAGGCTGGTGCTCTGTCACGCTTACTTTACAAATAGGGAAGATGAGTCACAGGAGGTTAAACAGAAGCTTAGGTTTTAATCTTTCATTAAATAAAAAGGTGTGTGTGTGTGTGTGTGTGTGTGTGTGTGTGTGTGTGTGTGTGTGTGTGTCTGCCATAGCATACATGTGGAGGTGAGAAAAGAACATGTGGAGTTGGCTCTCTCTCTACCACATGGGTTTCAGGCATGGGTCTCAGGTTGTCAGGTTTGCCAGTGGTGCCTTTACCTGCTGAGATGTCTTGAGGCCTTCCTTAAACAGCTTGCTTACAGATGACTCTGGGGTACAGGAGCTGGAAGGAGGCAGTTTGGCTCAGCCCATGGGATTGTCCCTTTGGTATTATCCTTCCATGAAGGCAGAGGTGACAGTATTGTCTGTAGATAAGTCCTGGGAAAGGGGAGGGGCTTATGAATGATTAGTTATTATTCTTTAAAGACAACTGTGTCTGGTGCTATTTCCATGTCCTAAGTCACTCCAGGCTTGTGTCTTCATAGGATTCCCACTCCTTGTCCCTGTGGGTCAGGAGTAGTGACACCTTGAACAGGGCCTTGCTCTGGGTCTGATATAGGCTTATAGGCAAGGTGCCACCTGGAGTTGGCCGTGTCCTGAGGGGGTTCTGCTCAGAAGTGACCCACCTTCCACTCATATGGCTGTGGCAGCCCTGAACACTCAAGGCTGAGGTGTTGATTTCCTTACTGGCTCTGAGGGAGTGTTCCATCCCCTCATGGAACTTCCAGGGGTTGCTGGTTTGTAGACAGGTTGCCCATTCTCTAGCTGGTCTTTGTAGTGACTTACTGGCATGTGGTTATGTGTCTATGTCCAAATGTCCCTTTTGCAAGGAATCTTGGTGTATTTGGCGGCAGTGGGGTGAGGAGAGCTCTCTTGTAGGACTTTCATCTTAACAGTCACGTTTGCAGTGGCCTGACCTTCCAAATAAGGGTGGCTTCTGGGAGGTGGAGGCAGGGAACACAGCTCACCACACAGCAGGCCATGTCTGATCTGTGTGGATAAGGTCACAGAGTCTGACAAGATGACAGGCATCTCCTGGCCTCGTGGTCTGTCCTATCACTCAGGCATTGACCCTGTGTTTTCATCTCCACTCTTTGTCCTGAACCGTGCTTGTCCAACCTTGCCAGAGGCCCCACCGACCCTGTGGATGTTATCACTGCTTGCTCCAGCACTCTGCCTTCCGGGGGACATAGTCAGTGAGTGGCATCCTAGAGCTGGGATAGGAGAGAGCTGGTGGGAGTGCCTCTCCTTCCTTTCTAGGCGTATGGTCTGGAAAGATGCACTTTGCCACGGTCCTGTAGTGTACAGCCATACAACTCAGCTCATCCTATTTCCCAAGATTCTCCACCTTCCAAGCTCCTCACTCTCCCCAACTCTTCTCTCTTCTCTGTCTTCCTTCCCTGACTCTCCCCAGATTCTCACTCCTGGCTCATCCCTCATCCTAGCTCCTCTCTTTGTTCAGCTCTTCCCTCACCCAAGCCTACCCCTCACACCCCTTCCTCACACCAGCTCCTCTTGTCTTTGATCTTCTCTTACCCCAGCTACTCCTTCACTTCAGCTTCTCCCTCCCCCAAATCCCCCCACCCCATCCTCCCTGCTTCCAAGCATCCCTTACCTACTCACTCCTCCTCAGCCCCTTTGTGCTCAGCGGTGTAATCACTTTCCATAGTTGCTCAGCCAGGAATCTCTGGTACCTGCGCATTCCTGCTGGGACCTGAGCTCTGCCCACGCCCTTGAGAATAGCTCCTTCATTAACTGTCTGGAATCCCAGCTGCAAGTGCCATCTGTCCCTAGATGGCATCTTCGGATGCCACTTCCTGAATTCCTGTCATTTGTGGGAGACAAATGGCAAGAGGGATGTTTCACAGAGTAGCTCACAGGTCTCAGGGCTCTTGGGCGCCACCTGAGTCACTGGATATGGAGGTATTCTGAGCTTGTTCCTTGTGTTTTAGCTCTTAATGAAGGTCTGGCTACACAAAGAACATGATACCACGTGTTGCCAGAGGAGGCCTGCCATGGCATGATTCAAAAGGAAAGAAGTATTTGCTTTAAAAATGGAACTGTTTAAAGCCAAAACCCACGTGTAGCAGCATAGCCAGGGTGGGGAATCTAACTCCACATTACCACCTTGGAATCTTCTTTGCCCAAAGTACAGGACTGATAGGTGCACCTGCCTCGCCAAGTGGTTGTCATGACAACCATAGAGTTTCCTTTTGGATGCTGCTTAGCCTGGCTCGCCACCACCACCACATTTATAGAAGTGGCCTTCGTCTGTTGCCTTTTGTGGTTATTGTTCAGATTGCAAGTAGACACCAGTGAAGTTCTACCAGATATGAAGTATGCTATTTCCAGGGTCTCTGACAAAGTCTCTTCCATGGCTCTAGTGATTGACTTTGGTTGGCATGAGCTGTTTGGTAGAGCAATCTTCCCAAATCAGGGCCATAAAAATACTGCTAAAATTCCTTCTGCAAAGCAGAGGCCAACTTGGGGACCCACTATCCTCTATGGGTAGACCTTAGCTTTAGATTTTGAAAACCTCTGTATCATTTCTGAGAAGTGTTGTTCTCTGGCTTTTGTGAATCTCACAGAAAGTGTTTTCTCTAGTAGAGGTGCAGCCCTGCCTGCAGACGAATGCAGTATATGCACAGGAGCTGTGTATAGTTTTTGTTTGTTTTGGTTTTGGTGTTTTGAGACTGAGTTTCTCTGTGTAGCTTTCTAGAACAGGTTGGCCTTGAACTCACAGAGATCCGCCTGCCTCTGCCTCCCGAGTGCTGGGATTAAAGGCGTGCACCACCACCGCCCAGCCTGCTGTGTACAGTTCTTGACCACATAAGGTGCAGTTAATCTCAGAGGTCCAAAGATGAGGTAAGGTCGCTGTGTCCAATACAGCAAGAGGCAGGCATTGAGAAGTCTGGCTTGCCCCAGTCAGTTACTGCTGCTATGCAAGATGTGACGGTTGTGGAAATGCTTGTTTTCTTTAGAAGCTTTCACACTGCATCCTAGTGTTCAGTGGGTTGTACTTTCTGTGTTAGTAGAGAGAGAGGTCTCCAAGGGCATCTGGAGCACAGAGTAAATGGTTCCATGGGCAAGCTTTGGGGTCACAACACTTTTTTGAATACCGGCTCCACTGTCTCCTTCCTGTGTGACCCCAGCAAGTTAGTGAACTGTTCTACATTAGTTTTCTCTCTATCAAATGGGCGTGATGATGATGCTGGATCCATAGGGTCATTGCAGACTCTGAGCAAGTCAGAGTTGAAGAAATGCCTAGGGCCAGCAAGATGGCTTAGTGGGTAAAGGCATCTGCTGCTAAGCCTGACTGCCTGAGTTCGATCCCTGGGATCCACAAGGTGGAAGGAGTGAACCAGCTCCTGCAAGTTGTCCTCTGTCCTCCACACATGCACCACGATGTGCATATGTGCACATGCTTGCATGTGTGTGTGCATGTGCACACCCCCCCCCCACACACATTGTGCTTTTGCATTCCTTTATAGTCAGATTCCTTTGTATATGGCTCATTTGGTGTGTGTGCATGTGTGTGTGTGTGTGTGTGTGTGTGTGTGTGTGTGTGTGTGTGTGTGTACATGTGTATGCAGGTACAGATGCACCTGCATGTGGGGGTATATATGTATATGCAGGTATGTGGAAGTCAGAGGCCAATCTTAGTGTTATTTCATAGGTGCCATCTGCTTTAGATCCACTTTATATCTTGAGACGGAGTTCCTCACTGTCCTGAGACTCACCAAGTAGGCTATGATGACTGGTCAGAGAGTCCCAGGGGTCCCCCTTTTTTCTGCCTCTTTGGCTCTGGGATTATAAGCATGTGCCACCATGCTGGCTTTTTTTTTTTCATGGGTGCTGGGGATTGAACTCGGATCCTCCTGCCTACAAGGCAAGCAGCTCCATAATTGAGCCACCTACCAGTCCTTGGTTCTGGCCTTTATCTTCTTTTGACTGAGTACCTATTGGGCATGCTTGTGAGCTATTTGTGATGCTTGCAGGGGCATGCTAAGAGGGTTGTAGGTTTTAGTCACAACCATGAGATTTCACACACACCTCCTATCATCTCCCTACCTATTCTGCTGGCCTTGGCAGAATTGCTGAAGATTCTTCTGTAATGGGCAGGGTACTGATAACTTCTGGCATTTTTTTTTTCTGGGCACTTACTGTACTGTGAACTTAGCAAATCTGGATTACGCCACATTGTCTCTAGAAAAGCTCTGCAGGGTAAGTAAGACCTGTGGGAACTGAAGATCACAACAGAGTGATGGAGGAGCCCTTGGGTGGGGGCTGTTTTCCAGTCACCACTTAGACAGTGCCCAAGACTCAGTAAGTCTAGCATAGAGGTTCTTAACTTTCCCAATGCTACAACCCTTTAATACAGTTCCTCATGTTGCGATGACCCCCCCCCCAGTAACATTATTTTTGTTGCTACTTCATAACTGTAATTTTGTGACTGTTATGCATCATGGTATAGATATCTGATATGCAGGATAACTGATATGTGACCCCTGTGAAAGTGTCAGTCGAGCTTCTAAAAGGGTTGCTACCCTCAGGTTGAGAACCACTGCTCTAGGCACTTGCAGATCTACTAACCACTGTTAAGGGTCAGTGCAGACAGAAAGCTGACATTTGTCTACTGAAGTTTGTGCTGTTCGGTCTGAGTCACCAGGGAGAATTGCTCTATCCATGACCTCACTGTCTGACAATTTAGTCAGGACTGCGAATGAACTGCCCACTGCACTGTCAAGATGCCATCATGGACAGAGAGGACTCTCATTCCCAACTCTATGCTATGGACATCACCACTATCGTGGGAAGCTTCACTTATATTTTAGACAAGCCTTTATCTGAGAGTGATTTTATCGATGTCTTGAAACGGAGTTTTCTCTTAGGAGTATATTTACTTTTAGAAAGACAAGATGACTTGTGCCGAAGGTAGCTTGGCATTTATGGTGGGAACATTTGGCTTCTTTTTTGGTGGGCTCAAATGTCTACTGACAGGGCTGGAGAGATAGCTAAGTGGTTAAGAGCACTGGCTGTTCTTCTAGAGGACCCGGGTTCATTTCCCAGCATGGCAGCTTACAACTGTCTGTAATTCCAGCTCCAGGGGATCCAATACCCTCACAAAGACATACATGCAGGAAAAACACCAAGGCACATAAAATAAAAATAAATAATACATAAATCGTTTTTTTTTTAAAAGTCTGCTGACATTTACTCCTTGTAACCAAACAAATCCAGAGAATGTGGTCTCTGAGTCATTTGGCCCCACAGAGGCAGCAATGACATCTGTTACATTATATATGCAACTCTTTGAAATTTCACTCCATGGGCATGGCTTCTAATCACATGGGTCACGAGGAGAGAAGCAGGGATGGTTGGGTACAGGCCAGGCTGGGGCAACTTTTTTCAAATCTCACCTGTACCATGATGGATTCCCAGCATTAGTTTAATATCTAAAAAGATGTGTCTGTGTCTTGAGGACCCCATTTCAGGATACTGTGACAGCTTCATTTAGTAACTTCCCTTACCCTGGAGCAGAAGCCGTAATCCCCCTGCCTAGCTGCCCAGCCAGGAGCTTCTGTGGGCTTTGTTGTTTCTTGAGGACTTACACAGAAGCCTAAGTAGTTCCATTAAGAAATGTTGGTGTGAGACGAAAACCTTGGATGGACATAAATTGAGATTTATCTTCCTAAACAGTTCATACAGCCATGCCCAAGAGCCCCACCCCACCCCATAGCCCGACATCTTTATTTGGCCAGAAAACCAACTCCATTATGTAACACTAAAGGAATTCAGGGCTTGGAGGATGCTGCAGGGGCATACATGGGCATACATAGACATGCTTAAAAATGTAGGTTGCTGTCTTTACACAGAGCCTGGCTGCTCTGAGCTTCTGCTGCCTGAGGGGAGAGCAAACAGACCCTGCTCCCTCAAAGGCCTTGGCAGTGATGGCTTGGAAAAAAATGCAGAGTATTTACAGCCTGCACTCCAAGTCACTTTCTCTGCAAGAGCAGGTACAAGTAAATGTTTCTTCTACACATGGGACTCTCACAGCACACCACTCCTCAGTACCGTGGGACCAACATGGAATAGACAGTAGTTCTCACCTTCCTAATGTTGTGACCCTCATGTTATGGTGACCCCAACCATAAAATTATTTCATTGGTACTTCATAACTATAATTTTGATACTGTTATGAATCATAATATAAGTATATGATATGTGACCCCCCCAAGGGGGTTATGACACACAGGTTGAGAACCACTGGAATTGAAGCAGTGTGGGCCTCCAGGGCTCCCTCTTTTCTAACAGAGATTACTGGACTGGGGAACATTGAGGTGGCTGGCACTTTCAGTTCCCCTGGAGTGGCCATGTTATCTTGTTTTGGAGTGTGGGCTAATAAATTAAGTACCGAAGGAATCTTTTACACCAGTCATCATGGTGTGTGTGTATGTGTGTGTGTGTGTGTGTGTGTGTGTGTGTGTGTGTGTGTGTGTATGCTCAGGTACAGCTATGGCCACACACAGATAGTTTTGCCATGCGTGAAGATTGCCTCTGGAGCAGAATAAAAAGACAAAAACCAAACATTCTGAGACACACATTTAATCCTGTCACTCAGGAGGCAGAGGCAGGCAGATCTCTGTGAGTTTGAGGCCAGCTTGGTCTACATAGGGAGTTCTAGACCAGACAGGGATACGTAGTAAGACACTGCATCCCTGAAAAAACACAACAAATATGAAAATAAGAAAGTTGGCAGGAAGAAACCAACTGTGATTCTGTGAGTGATTAATGTTGTCCCCAAAGGGGACAGCCCTATTCTATGAGGAAAATATTTGGTGTGAATGCTTCCCGTCCCCTCCCCCTCCTCCCTTCATTTTCTCTTCCTCTCTTACCCCTTATTTTTTGAGATAGTGTTTCTCTGTGTATCCCAGGCTGCCTTGTGCTTGTGACTCTCTTTCCTCATTAGGAGTGCTGGGATTATAGGTGTTCAAAACCATGTCTGACTCAATTTCTTTATATAAACTTGTTTAATTTTTTCTTCTTAAAATTGTCTTTCATAATTTGGAAAAGTCTATTATATTTTAAGCCCTGTGCGTTTATTTATAATGTGTATGTAGCATGTGCATACATGTCATAGGTTATGTGTGGAGGTCAGAGGACAACTTTTGGGAGTTTGTTCTCTTCTTCCACCTTGTGGGTTCTGGGGATTGGACTTAAGCTTGGTGGCAGGAACTTTTACCCGCTGAGCCACGTATTGACCCCCCTAACTCTTTTTGCTAAACCCCAAACCTGTGGCTTTCTGTTTCTTCCCAAGAGCATGAAGCAGGTAAGAACCACAGAGCTGCAGAGTATGACACCCCTAATGTCTGCATAAAAAGGAGCTAGATGTGACACACTGCTAAGGCTGGATACTGCTTGGCACCATGGCTCAGGGATCCAAGGACTCTCTGGGTCACACCATCTCTCCCTGCCAGCTCTCCACCTGTCCGCACTGAGCTCAAGCACCCGGCAGACAGAGCAGCCTCACCCCTCTCCCTCCAGTCCTCTCAGTGTGCTGCCAGAACAAAGGACTCTGTTTATATCAGAATTGAACTCCTCAGACTGGAACACTACCTGCTTTGGTCTGAGACGCTCAGGAGTGAGCAGCATGCTAAGGGGCTGAGAAAAGAGAAGGGAGGGGAGGGAGAGAGGATCCCCAAGGCAGGCTTTCTGTCGGGTCAGCTGGGCTCGTCATAGCTCACTACCTATGAGAATTCTGCACCAGCTTGTCAATGGCATCCAAGGAAGCAGCAAGGTCACTACTGTGAGCCTGTCACTGACCATGCAACTGGACATCCCAGGGTGGCAGTATCATGGAGTCCCAGATAAAACACATAGCATGTCCTCACTGCAAGGACTTGGAGGGTCTGGTGTGAGGTAGACAGTCAGTGAAGGAGATTGGGTTAAAAGAGGAAGGAAACAGGATGGAAAGGCAAAGGAGTAGCCAAGCTTCCTAGATGGCTAGAACCAGCATGGCAGGTTTTCCTGGTGTTCTTTGAGGACTTCAAGATGAGTGGTAGGTCAGCAGGTGGTTTGACAACAAAGCAAACTCTAGGTCATGACAACCTTGGCAGGTTTCTCTGTCTTGAGAAATGTTCTAGAAAAATACACTGATTGATAAACAATGACAGTTTCTAGAGTCCAAGGGCTATGAAACTGTTTGCCTTTGTGGTCATATTGGCAATAAGGATGGCATGCCATCCTCTTTTATTAAAGATTTATTTTATTTTTGATTATGTGTATGGGTGTCTGTGTGTGGATATGTGAATATTGGGTGCAGGTACTCATGGAGGCCAGAAGAGGGCACTATAGCTGGAATTACAAGTGATTGTGAGCCGCCCAATGTGACTGGTAGAAACCAAACTCAGGTCTTTGGCAAGAGCAGTTTGCTCTCTTAGCCACAGAGCTATAACTACAGCCACCACTTCTTCCAAGAGGCCCCACTGTCAGGAACCCTTGAGGATAAAAGTGTGACTTGCTTATCTCAGTTTTCACTTTTAGCAAACTTTGTGAGACTCTACTATGTTGTCTACTTGGGGGGGGGTGTCCCAAGACCTTGGAAATGGGGAGACCTTTATTTAAAAGACTATAAATTCCTCCTTGTTCAGTGTGGGGTGAGCCTTTTTTCTCTGTAAGCTCATGGTCTCTTCACCTATTGCTGGTGTCTTTGCATCCTAGTCCTATTTCTCAGCAATGTGGTTGCATGTTCTCTGATGTGCAATGGCAACCCCATTTCCTTTCTGCAAACTAGTAATGCAAACTTTTGAAGGTGCCTCTTCTCATAAGACAGTTCCCCCAAAGCAGAAATGATAAATGTATGGGCACTTGGCTGATAAAAGTCTGAAAAATTTCAAACTTATAAATACTAGAAATTAATTACATCAACAGGATAATGCTTTCTGTGTCTACAATGTAAAACTTTTGGTGTTGGCAAAGGTGTGGGAAAATATGGAGCTTCTGAGAGAGAGCAGGTGGAATCATTCTGCTGGAACTCCAAATAGCCTACACCTCCCACGGGGCGGAAGACTGAAGAACAGCCCCAGGGGTGGGAGACAGTAGTGAGAACCCTGAGGGACAGAAAGACTAAATCATCTGGGCTTCATTGAACATATGGCTGAGTTTTTAAATTTTATTTTTTATTTAAATTCTTAAGTTAATATACAAAGTTGTGGATGTCATCATGACATTTTCATACACACATGCCATTATATTTTGTTTTTATTTGTCCCCTTTGCCATCCCTTCTGCCCTCCCCTTGCTGGCTCCCTTCCTCTTTCCAAACAGCCCCCCTCCACTTTTGTGCTATATAGATCTCATTATCTCCCCACTTTTCTATTTTTTTAAAGTTTTGTTTTATTTTCTGAATGCCAGAGTGAAGGCCCAGTGGTTAAGAGCACATACTGCTCTTGCAGAGGACCCCAGTTTTGTTCCTAGCACATATCTCTGTCTGTCTGTCTGTCTGTCTGTCTGTCTGTCTGTCTGTCTGTCTGTCTCTCTCTCTCTCTCTCTCTCTCTCTCTCTCTCTCTGTGAGTGTGTGTGTGTACATGTACATATATGAATGCAGTTGTACACATAGACCAGCAGAGGGCATCAGATTACTGATAGCTGCAGTCGAAGGCAGTTGTGATCTTCCCTGTGAAGGTGCTGAGAACTGAACCTCAGTCTTTGGAAGAGCAGTACATGCTCTTAACCACTGAACTGTCTCTTTTACCTTTCAGAAGGGGAGGCGTAGTGCAGGTCTTTAATTCCAGCACTCAGGAGGCAGAGGCAGGCAGATCTCTGAGTTCAAGTTCAGCCTAGTGTATTGAGCGAGTTCCAGGACAGTCAGAGAAACTGTGTCTTGAAAACAACAAAACAAACAAAAGAGGTTGCCCTTCAGATCCTTTCTTCCTTTTCATGGCTTTCTTTCTACTTTGACCACACACATAGGCACCCCTTGTCATCCCGAATCTGGTTTATTTTCCTTGCATCTGAATCCCTCCAGTTCCATCTGTTTCCCCACAAGTGCCATGATTCCTTTCTTTTCTATGTATCAAACTTCACCACAAACCCACCTACACTGTCTTCATCCTTCATACCCACTGGTTGGACATCACCTCACAGGTCAGTCCCACAGGCATCTTCCCAGACCCACATAGTGTTGCCTTAAGGGGATGATGAAGAACAAGGGCAGGACCACCAAGGTTGTGCATTCTCACCTTCCTTATACAAGCTGTTGACTCCTGTCTGCCACAAGATCCCAATGAATGAGCCTTGAATGACAGCCCTGGGCCAGTTAAATGTGGTCACTAGCTGGGATGGCTGCTGAATGAATGAGAATGTGGGCTGTGGCCTCGGATCTGAGCATTGCCACATAGAGAAAATGGATCCCATATATATAAAGAGGCTCATTCCTCATTCCTTTAGTAATTACTTGAAACTGTGGAGTTCAAGGACTCTTTCTTGCCTACCACCCTCTTTTCTCAAATCCATTTTCTATTTTATTTTCTGAAGAGGAGGATTAGGTTGTTCTAAAACAAGGGGATTAAACAGATCCACAGTGATGGAGACCCACGTGGGCTTCTGAGCTGGGACTCTGAGATGGCGGCAGTGTGAGGCTGAGCAGAGGCTTGCAGAGTTGAGGTGATGTCTCAGGTCCTGTCTTCCCCGGAGCTCAGTTCTTCAGGAAAGGGACTGTACCTGGGGAAAAAAATCAGGCTTCTGAGCCCCAGTAAAGCTACAGTATCAGAGAGAAAGACTCCAACTGGGTGCATGGAGGGACTGTAGCTCCCAAGGTGGCAGCTCACTTTGTCACTGTCTCTAGCTGGGGGATGCTGTGGCTCCCCATGAAGCCATGCATTTTGCCTGATGCTTCATTCTGGGTCTCAGCTGTGACCAGTGGCATCCTGGTTGTCACTACATTGCCTTTCTGATCATCAGTTAAAGCTTCACCTGCCTCCAATTCTCCAAGAACCCCTGCTCTCATTTCCTTGGGGCCCCTGCTCTTGATACAGCCATGGACTCTTTTTGCTTGCCCGGCTTAGTTCATGTCATATCCCCAGACAGTCCTGCTCTCTCACTTTTTATTATTTTGATTTGTTTTTTCCTAAAACCTAATCCGTCTGTCAAACTGTGGTCCTTTGTATGTCTCCCCAACTAGGATACAACCTACAAGAGCAGGATTTGTCTTGGGGTTCCTTGGGATGCCTCAGTACTGTATTTGGGGTTTCTGAGAAGATTGGTATAGTCACAGAGTCACTGACAAGATATTGGGACACTTCCTTACCAATAAGAGAATCTTCAGTTTGCACAGAGCATCCCGAGACAGGCACCTTGTAAGCATCTAAGCGTTTGTTAGACTCATGACGTACACAACAGCCCAAAGGCGGGTCTGAGGCACGGTTTGGTCCTTGGCACACTGTGTCCAGAGGCACAATGTGATTCACCAGCAAGAAGGGACACTAATAAGACATCCGTTAAGATAAGCCTTATAAAATATATAGATAGATTTATGATAATTAAGACTGAGCTAACAGATGAGAAATCCTAGTCATTGGTCAAGCAGCATTGTACCTAATACAAGCTTCTGTGTATTCATTTGGGCCTAACTCGGGCGGGTGGCTGGCGTAAAGCGCACACATGGCAGTGGGGCCCGGCGGCTTTTGGTGGAAAGATTTATTGTAACAGGAAGCAGGTGGGCCCTTCTGAGCACTGGTGAAGTTTTCTCTGGTAATGAGGATGGCATCATATACCACATCACCTCCTCAGGGTCAGTTTGCCACATCAGCATCCTTACCCACTGGTGTGCCTGAAACAGCCATCTTGGGGAATTTTCAAGGCAATGCTGGAGGCTCAGGGCTTGAAGGAGAGTGAGGGGGAGGCTGGTGGAGTCTTAATGGAGAATGTCATCATTTCCGAACCATTAATCAATCCTCTCTGCAAGAAGCAGCACCTTTTAAAAAAATCACTTAATGTCTTCATGGCCTTGTTATCTGTGGAGAAACGCATGGAGGCTCATCTTTTACAGCAACAGATATAATTGATGCGCCTTCCTTCCTGCATTAGTGGCTAGTATGCTCTGAGCTTAGCTGTGCCATGTAGCAGCCAGTCAATATTCTAGGTGTGGGATTCCAGCTGTACGATTTCCTACACATTGTCCCCTTCCTTCTCTCAGCTTACTGTCCCAATGAGCCATATTTCATGACCATTTTATTAAAGGTACTCTTCAATCCTTTTTAGGAGTTTGGGATAGTTCATGTGTTCTTGTGTGCAGTTCAGACTGACAGCCTATGGGGTCACATTTCCTGCAGGGATACAAATGCAAGTCCACAAGTCATGCTGAGGTCACAATGAGTGAAAAATAACCCGGAAGTTCTCTCAGGCACTAGAGTCTCAGAGGGGCTAAGCACCAAGGGTCTCAGAGGGGTTCTTGGCCAGCTTTCCCAGGCATCTATCAGCATCAGAGGCTCTTCATCTCTATGGAAACATACACCTGCTGTGAATTTTTAATATGAGTGGAATTAAACAATGCATGACTTTTGGGGCCCAGCTTCTTTCATGTAGCAGCATGCTATTGAGAATTTTCTCAGAGTAGAAGGAAATGGGGGCTTAGCATTGCCTCCCCTCCCCATCATTCTGGGAAGGCAGACGGTAGCTAGGGCCACAATCCCCTCACTCGTATAATGGTATTTCATATTCAAATGCTCGCACAAAACTCACCAAGAATTGAAGGTTAAATGATTTTTCCTAATCAAACTTGGAATGGTTGGGGCTAGACTTCCAGACCAGGCTCTTTGAGTTGTGATTACCCAGATTATCTTGCAGGCAGCAAATTAGCTGGCTGTCATGGTATCAACTCTACTAGGCAGATGTGGCTGGAAATGGTCAGAACCCTGGACAGAGCAGACTTTCCCTTCTGTTTGGCTTTTTTTTTTTTTTTTTTTGAGAATTTCGAGTGTCACATATTTTATTTACATCACATTTCCACCCCTCCCACTGCTCCAATGCTCCCCACTCCCTCTCAAATTCATAACCTCTTTTTTCTTTAATTCTTATTGTTATGTACATTATATATAAATAAAACCTTATTGTTGCTCATTTGTACTTGTGTTTAGGGCTCACTATTTGGGACTGGATAATCCATCAGGGGGCTTGTCCCCGGGGAAGAGTGATTCTCTCTCTCTCTCTCTCTTTCTCTCTCTCTCTCTCTCTCTCTCTCTCTCTCTCTCTCTCTCTCTCGGCAGCCATTAATTGCCTGTAGCTCTTCAGCTAAGGGTGGGGCCTTTGGAGATTTCTCCCACCCACCCTGGCAAGTCAGCTGGTGCTGTTGTTGTGAAGGTCATGTTAAGGCAACCATACTATTGAGATTTTTTTGGGCGTAGCTTCCTTGTCACATAGAGAAGACAGTCTCACAGTAGCCATCTTGTCCTGGTCCTCTGGCTCTTATAATCTTTCTGTCCCGTCTTCCTCTTTGTTCTCTGAGCTTTAGATGGAGGGGATTTGTTGGATGCAGCAACTGAGGGCGAGCACCAGCACCACAGGGTTAGCTGATTTGTTCTCTGAAGTTTGGCCAGCTATAGCTTTCTGTGATGGTCTCCCATCTGCTTTAAAAAGAGACTTCATCATGAGGGGTGAGAGTTACACTTATCTGTGTATACAAGGATAAGTGTTAGGAATGCAATTGGGAATTACACAGGTTTCTCCATTGTTCATTCCTTTGCAAATTGTACATTTCTCTACCTCCAATATATCTTCAAGACCCCTTCTCCTTGCAGCAACTCCATCCTCCCTGTCAATGTCACCAGGCTGGCACCACTTGCAAAGTCTTCCTAGAAAGAATGAGATAACAAGCACACCCAGTGTTGGCTTATTTTGTCATTGATGGTATTATTCTTGTATGGCAATATTAGACTAGACTTCATGTAATAACACAGTCTTTATTTGAACCCAGTGCTGTTGTTCTTTATCACTTGTAAACCTTTACACATGTCCAAATATGAGAGTGAGTTTAAAACTTCTGCAGCTTTTCTCAGATGAAAAACCAAAGTGAATGACTCATAAACAATTTCACAAAACTAACCAAGTTCAGAATGCAAACTTATACTCCTTTGGTATGTCATTACAATCCTTAAATCAAGTTTCCCTTTGGAGATAAAGAAGTCACAGTCAGGGTTGGGCCAATGGTTCAATTGGTAAAGGGCTTGCTGTATTGGTAAAGGAGCCGAATTTGATTCCTGGAACCTACATAAGAAGCCAGACTCAGAAGAGTGAATCTGTAATCCCAGCACTGAGGACGCTGTGGCAGGCAGATCCCAGGGACTCTCTGGTCAGCCAGCATAGCTGATTAAAGAATTTTAGGTTTAATGAGAGAAACTGCCTCAAAAAAAGAGATGGCACTCAATGCAACCTCTGCTTTCTCCACCCCCATGCGTGCACACATGTATACGACAGACACCCACAGCACATACATGCATATGACAGACACCCTCAGCACACACATGCATATGACAGACACCCACAGCACACACACACACACCCCCTACACACACGGACAAGCACACTCACATACATCCTTCCACAAAAATGTTGAATTTGAAAGTTTACATTGCTGTGGTTGGCCTCTTTCAGGCTCCTGCTGAATCTTTGCTGCTTAAACCCTTGTAAAGTCATTTTTTTAAACAAAATCACTGTTGAGACTTGGCCTGGCTGTTAACCCTGGACAGCCAATGTAGCAGTTGCTTGAGTCCGTGAAGTAGGCAGGCATCAGCTCTATGTGGAGTTTGGTAGTGTGTATGTATGTCTGTTTTGTGATTTCGTGGAAATGAAGGTTCCCCCTGAGATCCCCAGGTTGTGCCTGCAAGTCCCTAGCTTGGGAGTAACTGTGCAGCCTTCTAGAACCTTCTGGTCAGAGACACTTCTGGGCTTGCCACGTAGGAGCCTGTGGTATGGCAAGAATAGGTATGTCGGGGTGTGGGGGGCTGGGCGGGGAGATCTATACTGCCTGGCTCAAACCCTGACTGTTGCTTACTATGTAGAGGCTTCTTTCTCAGGCTGTTAATGAACCCCTCCTTGTGCCTTAGATTCTGCATAAGGCAAGAGAGGTGCCACCCTGCAGTGCTGACCTGGCAAAGGTTTGGAGGACTGGGGAGATTTTTACCAAGCAGAGGGTTAAAGTAGCCTGCTCAGACAGTACAGCTGTTACAGAGTGACGCTTTCTGGGCACCTGGCTCTCAGTGTCTCCCTAGAGGCTAAGAACACAGTCTCTCCATCTCTGGTATCTTCAGCAACCCCTTTTGTTCTGTCTTCAGCAGCAGATATCTATGAGAAGTATCTTTTGGGTCGGTAAGTGCTGCTGGGAGCCTGGCATTTGGGTTTCCCATGGTGTGTGTGATGTGAGGTCCCTGAGATAGAGGCACCATGAGACCTTCCACAAGCTCCTATTTTTGTGTCCTTACTCTGAGGGACTCTCATTTGTCTCTCACTCCACATTTCCCTAGGTTGCCCATGATTGCCTTATTTCTGCTTCTGTTGATGTTTTATGTGCCCTATCTTGTCTTCCTTTCTCACTAGGCCGGGGATGGGGGCCATGTCTAGAACACACGTCTGTCGGGCACCCACTGAGGCCACAGCATGGAGGAAGCAGAACATACAAGTTCTCCATACAATTCTTTCCCTCTTGCTTTAGTTTTCCCTTTTTCCCATCTTCCCACTGAAAAGTGGTTATGGTGAGCATTCATGGGGGGTGGGAGACATCCAAAGGGCTGGTTCATTCCTTGTCAACTTCTTGACACACTTGTGCTCTTTGGGAATTAGGAAAACCCGGCTTACCTCTCAGTGCTGCGGCAAGGTGATAGACCAGCCTGGGAGCCCTAGGCTGGGCGCTCTGAATGACAGATACTCCAGGAGACTGAACTCCAAGGTCAAGGAGCTGGCTAGTGCTATACTATTGCAGTTCCCTTTATGCTTGCAGGAGGCTTTGTCTTTACTTGGCAATGTGTATGAGAGGGGTAGAAGAAAGAGGGAAAGGGAATGTGTTACCTTTATAGCATCATTTAACTTTACGAATCTCCCAAGAGCTCTGTCTAAAAATTGCCATGTTGAGGCTCCAGGATATAAATGTAGACTGAATACAGTTTCACCCGCAGAAAGTGCATATGGTCTCACCAGTCTCAGAGCTGCCCAGCACCCTGCATCGCCTGCTTTCTCCCTGCACAAAGGGAACTCCTACCCAGCAGATCTCTATGCCCTCACTTGCCAGGATTTGGATTCTACATCCGCCTGACTTCTCTAATGAAGAGTCTCACTTTCAAGCCCGAGGAACCTGTTGATGTGTCTATTTTGGGAACAAGTATACTATGCCGTTTTTTGTTTTGTTTTGTTTGTTTTTGTTTTTGTTTTTGAGTCACTGGACCATACATCAAAACAGGAGTAATGGAGAGAGAAAGCCATGTCGACAACTGCTGAAGGCACAGCAGCTCCGGTGATGCTGGGTACCCTTCTTCCCGTGTGGCTTCTACACTTGGGTCTGTGCTGCAGCTGCGTCTGTGCTGACTGAAGTGGGCACATTCCATTCACCATCAGTCTAGAATGTTCTTGCATCTGGGCCCATTGGCCAGGTGTATCGCTTACTCTGGAGTGGGTCTTTCCTTCCTCCTCCATCCTCATTGGAATTTTTTCGTCCATAATTCTGCTTGACATGTCAGAAAATCAATCCAGGCTTTTCTTAGTGTATCAGTGAATATTGAAGGCTTGATAAAGCCTTATATACTAGACTTTCTGCTTTGGCCCAAGATTTCAGGATTGCATTCCCAGGAGATCTCAAGTCTGGTCCTGGGACCTTCTGGTCACTTGGCTGTAGCTACCCCTCATGGCTGTGTGTCCATCTGCAGGGTGTAAGTAGATGGTGCTTTCCTGTCTGCTGTGTAGACCTGGGACTTCACATACTCACTTGTGTCAAATGGATGTGCTGTTTCTTAGGCATCCTCAGCCTGGTGATCCTGATCCCTGTTCCTTTGCTGGGCTTTGGAACTGCAAGATCAAAGTCTGCAACTACATGCATCACTTAAGAGTTAACTATCCCAGGGCTAGGGAAATGGATCAAGGGTAGAGTACTTGCTGTGCAAGTGTGAGGTTCCAAGTTTGATTTCCAGAACCTGCATTTAAAACAAGCCAGCTATATACTCTGGAGAGGTAGAGACAGGAGGTTCCTTTAGACTTGCTGGTCAGACCAGACCATTAACAAACTACAGTTTAGTGAAACATGCTGCCTCAGAAAAACAAACTGATGATGTCTGATGTGTGACAGTTTCAGTCATTCTCTGGCTTCTACATGCATGTACACATGTGTGTAAACACAGGTGTACAGGTTTAATGATCTGAGGCAGCAAGGAAGTCTGTGCAAGCCAGATTGCCTGTTTTTGCAATGCTATTCCAGGCCAGAAGAGACTGGGAAGGAGGGACCCTGTTCCCCGAATCACTCCTCAACATAGTTGTGACAATAAGTGAGTCACAGTCTCCCTATCTCTAGGCTGTGGGCGTGTGTCACGGAGCTTAATTACTGAGCCCTCAGATGCGGTCAGCAGTCAGTGGTATCCACCTCCACAAGGGTCCTGCTCTGACACAGAGGAGAGTCACATGATCTATGTGTTGGGTGCCCAGGACCTCAGACTGTAGAAATACTGTATCAGTCTGTGTCAAATCCCCAGTCCTCCCTGCCATGTCCTTTTGTCTATCCTTAGCTTGGTTGCCACCTGTGCTGGCTGGTAGAGATGAATTTGTCATGTTGCGGCTGCAAACCCACACATTCTAGAGGCCTTCTGGTCTCAAGCACGCACTCGGTATATATACAGGCATCTTTGTTTGGCATTTCTTAAATGGGGATTGTTAATGTTGCCTATGATGCCTCTTAGGGTGCATCTCGCCATCTATGAGTTTGGTAGGATAAGGGTGAGCGCTGAGTACTTGCTGGGTTGTCCCCGTGTGCAAACCGCATGTGTGCTCTGCTTAAGCAGCCACATTGAAGTCATAACCAGGGCACCTCCCTCATTCACTCCTATCTGTCACTGGCCAGGTTCTTCAATATCACTACCCAGGACTACAATCTTGTCTGGTCTATTGGTTATTCCCATCACCTCTTTCTGTGACTGACTCCTTGCCATGGGGACTGATGTCGTAAGTAGCCCCTAAGTGCTGTTCATGATTGGACTGTTTGGACTGATTTGGAAACACGGCAATAGTAGGAAGAGGAGGTGACATGTCTTTCTCTTTGCCTGGAGCTGTCTTGTAGTTGTGTCTCCTGCCTTGAATTAGGCAGCCTGTTTTTGTTTTTGCCCCCTGGCAACACCAACTGTAGCCACTGAACTCAGTGAAATGGAATTTAATAAGGGAAATAAATTTGACCTTTCTATAGCTGCTAAAAGATTGATGGCAGAACCTTGCCACCTCAGTACTAAAAGCAGCTCCATGTTCACATGACATCACAGTACAGGTCACCAGTCCTATTCTGCAACTGGGGAAATGCATGGCTTAGAAAAAAAGATGGGGTCCCACCTGGCTGAGGTTCCAGAATCAGCACCAAGCCTAGATCTGTCTCTAATCCAGAACTTGGTGTCCCCAGGCTCTGCCTCATCTCACCATGCCCTTTCCTTCTTTTCCAGAAAGATGAACTGAAGGTTGATGTGTAGAGGGAGCATCAACTGAGGCCCCTGGAAAGGCCTTCCCTGGAGGGCACAGCAGCATGGCCAGGTAATAATGACACTGTTAACCCACCTTGGGATACCTCAGGAGGGCCTGGGAGGGGCCACAAGGAAGGGAGAGCATGTGGAATGGACAGACTCTACCAGCCAAATTGGCCTGAGACTCCAGTCTGCTATATCACCCAACAGTGTCTCTCCAATATGAGCCTCTACCTAGACATCTACCAGACACTAAGTCAGGAGCCCAAACCAGAGTGTGATGGCCCATCCTGAATTCTGCCTGGTCCTCTATCCTATGCCTTTCTTTCTCTTCTATGCTGTGGGGATGCTGGCCACGCCCCAGCTCTCCACCTGGCTTCCAGAGCTGCTGGTATTCATGCCAGGCTACTGTTTTTGTTTATCCAGATGCAAAAATGGTTTCTTAATTAGACTCTCTTCGTACTTGCTATCCTATCATGATCCCCATGGCAGATGGGGTGATCTTGGCTTCCTCAATGCACTCCCTTCTGTGCCTCCCATAAATACATGCAGTTCTGGTGACCTTTGTGACCTTGGTATCTGCTACTCTACCTCATTCACCAAGCTTCAGCCACCCCAACTTTTTTTGCAATTTGGAACCTCAATTTGGTCTCAGCTCCATATAGTTTCTGGGCTCAGAATGCCCTACTTCCCCTTCTTCCCCAAACCGCATAAAGCCCCAAATCCTTCCCATAAAGCTGCCTGCCACCACCAGTCTGAAGGCTCACTTCTCCTCTCCTTCTATGGGATCTTATCTTATCTGGTTTTTATGTCTTTAGTCTGTCAGTCCTTTCTTGGTTTCCCATATCCTCACTGCTGTGTCTGTCTGTCTGTCTCCTCTGGTCTGGTCTTAGTCGTCACCTCCATTGAGGAGCCTCCAGCATGTGGAATGCAGAGATTCCTTTAGTATTAGCTGAGTAGTGGATTAGTGCTTTTGGATTTTGTTTTTTTAGAGCGCATGTTTCATTATGTACATCAGATGGTTCTAGAACTCCCTGACTCATGGTTTGGCCTCCTGAGATATAGAATGACAGGCCTGTCCCACTGGGGCAGACTTTAAAAATTCTTTGTTTTCCCTTTCAGTTTGGGGAACTGAGCCATGTACATGGGGCCACATGGCCAGTGCCTAGTCCCAGCTAGATGGTTTTGAGCTGCCGATGTCACAGCTTCACCTAAGTATATGACAAGGAATAGCCAAACTCTAGCCATTTGGCATCTATGTCCCAGCTTTTCCATATAGCATCTTTTTTAAATTAGGATTTTGGATTAAGGATATAGCTCTATGGTAGAACACTTGTGTGTAAAAGGCTCTCAAAAGGAGAAAAAAAAGTTTGGGACCAGAGAGATGGCTCAGTGATTAAAAGTGTGAACTGAGTAAGGACCGGAGTTTCGTTTTCAGCACTGTCTGGCTCACAGCCTGCAACTCCATCCAGTTCCAGAGGATCTGTCTTCCCCTTCTAGTCTTTTTGTTTGTTTGTTTGTTTGTTTTTCGAGATAGGGTTTCTCTGTGTAGCTTTGGAGCCTGTCCTGCCACTCGCTCTGGAGACCAGGCTGGCCTCGAACTCACAGAGACCCACCTGCCTCTGCCTCCCGAGTGCTGGGATTAAAGGCGTGCGCCACCACCGCCCGGCACCCTTCTGGTCTTGATGGACATTGCACTCACATGTACAGCCTCCCTATGCTTGTAAACACATAATTAAAAATCTTAAAAATGTGAGGTTTTTTTTCTCCTGTTAATAAATTGCAGTGTCAATGAGAGTAGGACCCATAAGTATTTCCGGTGGGAAGTGGACAGCCACTGGGAAAAGCAGGCTGGAGGTCTTTCCAGAATTTAGCTAGGGCTATGCATGATCCAGCAATCCCACTTGGGATCTATGTTAGCTCCTTTAATTGCTGCTGTGGTGAAATACTGTGACAAAAGCACTTAAGGGAGACAGGGTCCCCTTTTATGGTCCACCATGGCACGAGGAGACAGAGGCAGGAGTCTGGGGTAACTGGTCATATTGCATCCATAGTCAGGTAGCAGAGAGCAAGGGATGATGGCATGCTAGGGTCCAGCTCACTTTCTCCATCGCACATAGACCAGGGTCTGCCCGTACAATAGTCCTGGTCTATGTAAGTCCCAGCTGTAATCAAGATGAATTTTCCTACATTAGTTAACTAAATCAGGTCACCTGCCCATAGGCATACACAGAGGCTGGTCTCCCAGGTGAGTCTAGATTCTGTCAAGTTGACAGTTAACACTGTCACAGCCAAACAAATCAAAAGCAGGGCCCCAGACCTGGGTTTGTGTGCCCATGGTGTAAGCTTACAGTGGCCCAAAGCTAGAAGAAACCTATGTATCCCTGAAGATAGACAGACACACGAGGAACTCACAGGTAACCCAGCTTGACTTTTTCTAAGACCAGAAATGTCTGCTCCTGCTGCCTGCTCTCCCTGCTCTTTTAAACAGGCTTTTGGGTACCCAGTGATTGTACCCCCTCCCCCACTTTGCAGGGGTGCCAGGGGAGCCTGGTGACTCACAGGGTACAGACGGTAACAGCTCACTGGCAGGGGTGTGCCCAGACCCTTTCCCACCCCCACACAGCCTGGCTGGGCTCTGTTTTGTGCTCATCCGTAATGAGAGGCCATTCCAATACGATCTGTGGCATGGGTAGACCTTGGGGACATCAGGAGAAGCCGGGAACAAAACAATGGATACTGAACAATTGAACTTTTTATCTGTCTCTTATTTGAAGTCTGGGGGTGGAACCAAGGACCTTGTGCATGCCAGGTAAGCATCTACTACTGAGCCATACCACTCGCTCTCTTTTTACTTTTCATCTTGAGACAGGTTCTCAAGTTGCCCAAGGTGGCCTTGTCCTTGTTCTGTCACCAGGCAGACTTTGAGCCACCAACCCCCTGACTAAGTTTCTTGAATAGCTGCCATTATAGGCCTGGCTTTGATTGTACTTAAATGAGGTACCTGGAATAGCCAAAGGTGAGACAGAAAATGGAGCGGTGGGTGCCTGGGGCCAAGGGAGCAGAGGTTGGGAGTCATTGCTTAAGGGGACAGAGTTCTAGACATGGGTGGCAATCATGGGGGTGGGGAGAAGCAAGCTTGATTAGTATCACTGGACTTGAAACTAATTGAGGTGGCATCGTGCATAGTTTAATTATGTCTTAAAAATGGATGTGCTTTTCAGTGCCCCTTTCCCTGTTCCCATCAGCCTCTCTTCTTCAAAGCAGCTCTAGGGGAGACTAAGAAACTCAGGCATGCACACACCAAGGATGCACACAGGAGGAGAAGCTCTGCGACCTTCTCAGCCCAGGAGTCACATTTATTGATGGTGACATTTGTTTTACATGCCCGATATAGAATGATTGGGCTGGTGGGGACCTGGGCCATGGGATAGCCTTCTTCCTCCTTTTCAAGTCACTTCCCACCCCCGCTTGGTGTGATGGGGTGGGTTTCTGGCCAAGCCAGTGCTCCCCCAGAAGCAGGTACAGTCTCAGCTCTGAGGCAGCCTCTTTGCTCAGCCTCTGAGATGCACTTGACATCCTTATTTCTGAAGTGTAGGATCTAATTCAGTTTTGTGTTTTCCTTAAGGCCCGAGACTTATGGGCCCTTTCCCAGCATTCCCTGTCAAACAGGCTGTTAGGGGCCTAGAAAGATGACTCAGAGATTAAGAGCACTTAATGCTCTTGTAGAGGACCTGAGTTCAGTTCCCAGCATCCATATCAGGCAGCTTACAAACACCTGTTACTCCAGCTTCCAAGTGATATCTCATGCCTCTGGTATCTGGGGATACCTGCACTCATGTGTATAGTCTCACACACAAATAGACACACATACACATAATTAAAATTATATAAAAAATAAATCTTTGGGTAGGTTTCTGAGTGCTGAGGGAGAGTGCCTCCCCTCTGCTTTGCAGGGATGTCAGAGGAGCCTGGTGACTCACAGGGCCCAGACAGGAACAGCAGGCTGACAGAGATGTTCCCAGATCTGTCCCGCCCCCTTGCCAGCCTGGACGGGCTCTGTTCTCTTCCCAGTTCTGGGTGAGCTAGCTTGCAGACTTAGAGCCTTCCACAGAAGACAGAAGCTCACCAGACTGCCCGTGGGCTGAGCATCTTGTGTCCTCGAGTAGCTGGGAAGTCCCAGGACAACAGTGAATGTTACATCTGATTCACAGCAGGCAGGGGCTTGTCAATACAAACCTGGCTCCCGGGAAGACTTCAGGGGTCCACTTTTTTCCTTCTTCAATTCTTGCCTGGAGTTGCAATCTGCTTTTTAGTAGTCCTCATGAAGAGAGCAATGTTAATTATGGATGAGAGGGGATGTGTGGCCTCACTCTTCCTAAGCTTGAGCAAAGGCAATAGATATTGAGACCCAGATGTGGTCCAGACTAATAAGCACTGCACTGAAGTCCCTCTGGCAGTCAGTCTTGTGGAGGAGCATTGAGCCTGCAAATCTGGTATGTGGTACAGAAAATGTCCCCAGTGCCTTGAGGCTTGCAAAGTCACCTGTTTCCTGATCTCACAAACTAATTCTAATGTCTTCATTGGCTGAGCTAGACAAAGCTGTGAGCTGCCCCCAGGCGGGACAGATGTCCCATGGCAGGTTGAGATTTGAGGCTTTATTTGCTTCCGGTAGAAGTGTTGTGTCCTTCTCCCTGCCAGGCACCTTGTGGCTCCCCCTAGAATCAGCTGTGAACTGGAAATGTTCGAGCAGATACCTGGCAGCTAGTGTTGCTGAGTGAGTGTTGCCTGATGGGACAGCATGCAAGCCTGGAGGTGCCAAATCCCCAAGCTGGGTGTTGTATCAGTGAATCTATAGCCCAAGGACTTTTGAGCTGCAACTTGTAAATCCAGTGACCCTGTTGGCAGAGTTCACATCCAACTATAAATGCCAGTATGAAAAATGGCGGCATTAATTTAATTAAGAACATGATGGAAGTTTGTGGGGATTTAGGATTTGATAGGCTAAGCAAAGGAAAGCACATGACCAACCCCAGTTTTTATTTCCAATTTTGTTCCAAAGATATTTGCATACATGCAGGGACCTCAAGGCATCATTATGTTTGGGACAAAGGAGAGCGGCATGGCCTTGTCCTTTGGCCATCTGGATCCTGTACTGTCTGTCCTGGGGAGGTCTCTTTGGGTGCCTTGTGGCTTTGAGTACTTCTCTTTTGCAAGAAGCAGCTTGGCTCAGTTCCCAGGAGAACTTTCGAGGCCAAGTACATCTCTGACAGCAACATGGAGAGTTTTAAGGTGTGCTTTATGGTCATAGGAACATGGGCTGTGAGCCTCACATCTTTGTGCAGAAACACACCTGTTCTTCCTTCCATCCCCACCTACCCCCATGTGCTGGGGTCTTCTGGGACCCGTGAGCCAAAGTGCTAGGTTCCTGGTATGTGCTGGGCTCTTGCCAGTTGTGCCACTTCCACTCACTGGGCCCCAAGGTGGTAGCAGGGTTCAGAGTGCTTGCATGGAGAGACAACAGGTCCCTCCCATGAAACCAACGGTCACTTGATAGAGCCCTTCTCTGGCCTGTCAGCTCCAGTGCCCCTCCCCATCTTTACCCAGTAGAAACAGGAGTCAGCCCTCTGAGTAAGGCAGTGAGTTCATGGGTGCATTTGAGAGGAGTGTCCTGGGTGGGAATACCAGCTAGAGAGGGACATGAATGCAAGTTGAGCCCTGCTGAGCTCTGCCCTGCATGGACAATGGCTTCTGGGACATGGTTACAGGGCACTGTATCCTCAGTATGGCTGAAGAGGACAAGCCAGCACCTTCCTTACATTTTTTTTTCAAAGCAGTCATTGTCACTGGCCACCAGTGTCACTGCGGATTGTGTCACATGGATTTCTGAGTCCTAGCTGTAGGGTGAAGCAGAGTCCCATCACTCAATAAAAGCAATGGAGGAGATGGAGTCAGGGCCCTTATGAAGAATGGGTGGTTACAGGACAGAGGGTCAATAGCTGTGGGATGGGAGTTGGGGGTATGTTAGCAGTTGGGGTACAGCCTTCAGAAGTAGCAACAGGGATGAGGCTGGGTAAGATCCCACCCGAGGACAGGAGCCCACATGGGCAGTAAGCTGTGTCTCCATGAGTACGATCTATGATAGCTGGCCCTGCAAGGTCTGATATAGGATGCTGTCTGGGGACAAGCTGAAGAAGCAAAACAGGGTGCTTTCTGGGGACAGTTCCAATGACATTCACCAGGAGTCAGCTTCCGTGCAGGATCATCACCCACATTGCAAAGGCCTGGAAAAAAGAAGTGTGGTAAATTGGCAGTGGGTGGAGACAGGTGGCAGGATGAGGCTTTCATTCCCTTCTGTGGGCAGGGCAGCCTGCCAGAGGGGCTCTGCCCCATAACAGGGCTGGACCGGGATGGGGGCGGTGCAGGATGGGTAGGTGATCACTACAGGTAATGGAGTCCCTAAGTGAAAAAGCTCAGGGGTGGGAATGGGCTTGATTTGTTTAGGGAACAGAGGCCAATGTATCCTCAGCATGTGACATTCCAGGCCAGGCTAGCAGAAGAGAGGTAGATCTTGTAGAAGCTAGTTCTCCTAAGGAGTTTGGATTTTATTTTGATTTCTATGGAAACCCCAGACAGTTTCTAGCAGGCTCTAGCAGGGAGGGACTGGGCTTGAAAACACTTCATAAAGCTGTACGAGGCTCCAAATGAGACCAACTTCTGAGTGCTCAGAGTGGGCCCCCCTCCATCTCTCTTGACAAGTGGGAACATGAGACATGGCAGCTTCCAGCAAACCTCTGCTTTGGGGTTGAGGCTCAAGAGTGAGGACCGTTTGACTGAAATAGACAATGACATCTTCTTCTGAGTCTGTTGCCAAAGGCCTCAGGTGGCGACAAGATGACTTGCATGAGCTCCTGCATACCAGACAACCCCATGACCCCCAGTAGTAGCCCCTGTAGCCACCAGGAGTGCCACATGCCTGCCCCCTTTTGCTTGGAGTCAGGGAAAATGTCTAGTATAGCTCACAAAATCTCTGAGGCAACAAGGACTTTAGAGGTGGAAAACACAGCATTGTGACAGTCTGTTCTAACATCTGGGGAGGAGGGAAAGAAGCTAGAAGTTGGCCTTTGGCTTGGAATATATTGTTTCCTCCTAAGAATTAATAGGAGCTCAGTGCAGGGTCTTCTCTCATCAATGGCAAGCCCTGACCTGCTTTAGAGAAACAAGAGAGACAAACAAGGGCGTGTGTGTGTGCGCACATGCCATTTTCATCCAATATCAATACTAATCAAATATTTTAGACAGAAGAATTAGTACTTTCAGACAGTCTGGGTAGCACTTTCTTATCTATTAGGATTCTCATGGTATAAGGGGCAGAAATGACTCCAGTTGGCCCAAGTAACCTTTGATAGAAAGACAAACAGCTTCAGGTACAGCTGGATCTAGGTGCCCAAGCCTTTTCCCTCTGTGTGTCTTGGTCCTGTGTCCTTCTCATTGACTCCAAGACCAGTTCTTCTCTTGTGGCAGCAAATTACACAGTCGCTATAGCCCTTCCCCTCAATTTACCAGGCCCACTGAGAAGAGAGTCCCCTTTTTATTAAATTCATACACAAGGGTCACAGGACTTCTCCAGCCAATGACTACATCTAGGGAATAGAGTATTGCCCATCTGCCAGGACTGGGTCTCATTCCAAGTTGGAACCAATCACTATGGGTGTGGTGATGGTGGGAGGGGGCAGGAGGGATGTCACCTCTGGGTGCCTGATGGCCCTGACTTGTATGAACAGCTGCAGACATTCTGTCCAGAAAAACTCAATGCTCTTTATTATTCCAGAAGAGATTGCACAGGTGCTGGAGTGGACCAGTGTGGTACCTTTCCCATTCCAAGCAGATCCTAATGGCCTCCATGTCTCCTGTCCTGCTCACAGGTGAAGGCTGAACATGCCTGGCTCCCCGTGGTGACCTGAGAGGAGAGTTTGATTCACCGTGAGGGAGAAACGCCAGCTCCAAGCCAAACTGGAGAACTTGGAACAGGTCCTGAAGGTAGGATGGCTTCATGTGCTGTGATGACCCTTCTGGAGCAACAACGGGGTGGGGTGGGGACTGTTGTAGAGGCTCAGAAAACCTCTTCAAAATTCAGGGCTCTTGGGGTCACAGTAACTCCATCTCTGGTGTAAATGTAACAGCCGAAGATCATGTCTCTGGAAGCCACCCTGACTATGCATTCCACTTCTGAGGTTGCTAAACACAGCCTAGTACCCTGAAGGTGGGAATGGGGATGCTTTAGCTAAGACCAGAGGCATCTTCCCAGGTTTCTAATCTCCATGAATTTCCTATTGTTCTGGGAGGTTTGTAAGGGATGGTCTGTAACCGCTGTTTCGATGGTTAGAACAGCAGCATCCTTTCTGCTGATGCAGATCAACACCAACTGGGTGCTGCCTGCAAATTCCTGATATGGACAGAGACCCCTCTGTAACTAATAGGAGGACGGCTTTGCTATTGTCCCAGAATGACACTGAGTGAATTCTTTATCTTTTTATTGCTTTTGTGATGTTCAAAATATATTTACTTCTGATCACAAGATGTTAGAAGGATACTATGCTGGCTAGTTTTGTGTCGTCTTGACACAAGCTAGAGTTTTTTGAAACTCTATTGAGAAAATGCCTCTGTAAGGTCCAGCTATAGGACATTTTCTTAAGTAGTGATTGATGGGGGAGGGCCCAGCCCATTATGGGTGGGGCCACCCCTGGGCTCTATGAGAAAGCAGGCTGACCAAACCATGGTGAGCAAGCCAGTAAGCAGCATCCCTTCATGGCCTCTGCATCAGCTCCTGCCTCCAGGTTCCTGCCCTGTTTCAGTTCCTGTCCTGACTTCTTTTAATGATGAACAACAATATGGAACTGTAAGGCAAATAAACTCTTTTCTCTCTAGCTTGCTTTTTGGTCATGGTGTTTTGACATAGCAATAGAAACCCTAACTAAGTCAGAAACATAGGGTGGAACACCTCCAACCCTACTGGCCTTTTGGTCATTTGCTCCTTTTCTGGTATGGCCCTCACCGCCACACTTCAGATCCAAGCAGCACCTTGAAACCAGTGCTAATGCATTTGGAGACTCACAAGAAGCATATGCCCACACAGCACTTTGATGGAGACATACCCAAGCTACTCTGGGGAGCTGGCTGTTCTGTGGGCTTCCAGTTCAGGAGGCTCTGAAGACAGAGAGTATCACATCAATCATTAAGTCACTGCCTCCACCAACTAGGTACTCTTCAGGACACAAGCTGCCCACCCCCTGGCTCACCTCTCTTTGTAACTAAGAATGTGGTATATTTCATAGAGGGTAAACCTTGAATCCTGGCTATCTGGAGCTCACTCATGAAGTGACCAGGAGGGAAAGTTTAGATTGATCATTCTTGGAAGATCTCAGGAGTCATTTGGTGATGCCAGAGGTACATTAATTGATATAGGAAAGGGAGCCACTAATGGTATGCGAAACCTCCTCTCATACAGATGAGGACTCAATAGCAAAGAATTGTCCCACACCAAATGCTGGCAGTACTGAGACAGGCCTGTTCCTAGATACCATCTGTGTCAGCCAAGGAACTGGAAGTAATGGTTAGAGGGACACCTGGATCCCCATACCACATCCTCTACTGTTTAAACATATGGTTGTCAAAACTGAATCTTCATGAAGCCAACATGACCAAAATGGGAAGGTGGGGCTGGGGACACAGTTTCCGTGAGACTCCAGTGAGAATAACACAAAATGGATTGGAGTCCTTCTTGTGGGTCAGGCCAGTCAGGTAGACTTCTCTTTGGCCTGGGTCCCTCTTAATTCCTATGCTTTTAAGATAATAAAATCTGGGTCTGGAGAATGGCTTATCAATTAAGACCAATTGCTGCTTTTGCAGAGGACCCAGGTTTGGTTCTCAGCACCCAAGTCCATGTCACTTAAAACACCATGAGATGCTGTCCATTTTCCTTTGGGGACAGTAGCTTGTTTAAGGAGACTGTTTACCTACCCTTTCTTTCAGGGAATGCAGGGTCCTTAGTGTCCTTGTCAAAGTGATAGAACCATTGCAGTGCTTCTGAATGGGATCCACACAATAAGATTTCTCAGTGGTACCATGCATGTCCTGTGAGGGTACTGTGTGACCACTCCCAGATGCCACCAGGCAGTGACTATCACCTACGCACTGTAATTAGTAGGCTGACCAAGAACCTGGGACACAGAGTCTCCCTTGGTGATGGGTGATGGTGCCATGAAGAAAAGCCCACGGGTAGGTAGGGTGATGAGATGCATCTTAAAAATGTGCTTGGGACCTTCATCTGCAGAGGGAGATGTTTCCAAGTGAATCGAGAGAGGGTCTTGTCAACATCAACAGGATAGCACTCCCATGAAGAAGTGTGGGGAGCCTGAGACATTTAGATCTTGTCCTCAAAGTCTTAGGACACCAAGGATGCTTTTTACTATTACTATGCAATGCACTGTCCTCAGGCTTGGTGACTTAAAGCAATTAATTGTTCAGCTACTCATTGTTGCTCTCCAGTCCAGGTGGGCGAAACTGCTTTTCAGCACGTTTGGGCTTGGCTGGAGGACCTCACTGTCCAGCCAAGGTTCCTACTCATGTCTGGGGGCAGTTGGGCAAGATGGCTTTGCTTTAATGACCAATTAGCTCCTATATGGCTCCTGGTCCCCTGTCCTCCAGAGGACTAAGCAGGGCAGGAACAGTCATGTTCCCCACAGGGACAAGCTTGAGTCTGGCACAAGGCTGGCTCTGACACCATAGTCTGGAGCCCGAAGCAGGTTCCAGGCTGGCAAGGTTCCAAAGAATGTGAGAGGACATCCTTATCACCAGGTATACAGGTGCTGTGGCATCTGAGCACCTTCAACATTGTCACAGCTGCTCCTGAGGGCTGAGTGGATGCAAGGTCTCTCTGACGTCAGCTGGCAAAGAAATCAGGGATCAGGCATGATGGGCAGTCCAGTCAGGAAATGGTGGCAGTGCCCATCAGGATGAGAGGAGGCCATGTTCCGGATCTCAGTTCAAGCTGAAGACTACATGAGCTGCTCATGGCTGGAGGTGGCAGTAGGAGTCAGGGAGGAGTTAGGATGTTACAAGGCTTGGGCATGGGGTTTTGCTGAATTTAGAGACCGTGCCCTGTGACAGGAATCCTAGGGATGGACAGCTGGACCAGACAGTCACTTTGTGTTAGCAACTGTTCATGGTGACCACGGGGTCCTCGGTGCAGAGGACTCTAGGCTCACATGCTGGGACATCCTCACTAACCACAGGAAGATGTCTTCATGCCCTGCTGAGTGGAGCATAAGGAGGAACTGAGCCCAATGCTGGGAAGCTGATGGCAGGGGCGGGGTGGGCATTTATGTCTGTTAATGTGACTTATCCACCAGGTGTCTGGTGGTCACGATTGTCTGAATCCTATAGCCGTACAGCTCACAGTGCCTTCCGAGTGTGATGGTGTAAACCTGATGTTCAGTAAGTGAAGGATACCATCTTATGTTTTATTGTTTGACATCAGTCTGTGGCTAATTATTCCAATGGCCGCGTTCACACACTGGCTTTTGTGTTAACTCTGATCATTTAATTTAGCTGAAGACACTAGATACTGCTTCCCTGATGGCTTCCCTGATTGATTAGTGGAGCAAATAAGAAAAACCAAGGCCAGAGAAGAGTGTCCCCTATGCTAGAGCATACAGCTGGCTAATGTGCTTCAAGTGGCATTTGAAGGCAGTCTGGCTCACTTTGCCTCCCTCTCCACAATTCCTGGTCTCTGTCCCTGGGCCTGGGGCTTGGGAACCACTGATGTGGGATGTGAATTGTATTGAGAAGAGCTTTTCCATACTTGTGAGTGATGGTTACGCTATCCCTGGTTTTCAGGGTCCATTGGGGGATAGATGGAACAGAGAAATGCTGGGCAAAAGAGTGGCTGGCAAAGCACAGAGATTTTGTTTTAATTTTCCCACCTTACTTTATTGTATTATGTATGTTTGTATGTGTATGAACTCATGTGCCATGGGGAGCACGTGGCATCAGAGGACAATTTGGTGGGAGTTGATTCTCTTCTTCTACCATGTGGGTTTCAGAAATTGAATCCAGGTCATCAGTCTTGGTGGCACATGCCTTTATCTGATGAACCATCCCAGCAGCCCACAGGGTGACTCTTAAGGGTCCCTACCTATTTCCTTCCCCTCAGTTTGAGATACTAAGCTACTTTTGGTGAAAATCGATTCCAATTTCTAGAACTCTCGTGACTCTCATTGTGGTGAGTAAATCTGATGTATAGATGGGACAGGAAGTCATGCACACTGAACACAAATAGCCTGATGTGTTCCCTCCCATGTCTGCAGATGCAGACTCAGAACCTGTGTATGCATGCGCATTTGCACAAAAAATGATCCCCCCAATTCATTACCATATGGTATGACACTGGTCCCCAGTGTGGCTTTCCAAACCATCACATTGAAGATCCGCCAAGGGGAACTGTGTTTCCTTCATGCCTCTGCTCAAGCAGGCCCTTGATTCCTAAGGAGGAGAGGAGGGGACAGCTCAGCTACCTCTGTGTCTGCTCCTTATGGCAGCCATGCTTCCTCAGGAGGTCACCCTTGACATTTGTAGGCAATTTAAGCTTCCTGGTTAATGCTGACATCCAGCTATAAATACCATTGCTTTAAAAATAAATCCTGCCACAGGCAGGCTGGAAAATGGTGATTTTTGTCCCTGTATGGTGTGTAAGGTTTTTGGATCATAAGGTTTTCTCACTGTGTAGCACAAGGCCTTGGGATTGAGGTATGGCACTGGGTAGATACCACCTTGGGGGGGGGCAGGGCTTTTAGTTGTCCTTCAAGGGGCCTTCACCTTGTGTGTTCAGGGACAGCCAGCATTGTTACCATGTGGACACTGTATTAGTTACTTCTCTATTGCTGTGGTAAAGCACAAGGCAACTTACAGAAGGAAACCTTTGCTTGGGTTTATTGTTCCAAAGGGTTTAAGAGTCCATGATGGCTTCAGGAATGGCAACTGAACACTTATGTCTTGAATCCGTGCATGAAGCAGAGAAACCAAACTTAAAATGGTGAGAGTCTTCACATTATCAAAGCCTACCTCTAGTGATATAATACTTCCAATAAGCCTACACCCCAAGCCTTCCAACTGGAGACTAGGTATCCAAATACCTGAGACTATGTGGGACACCTCATTTAAACCAGCATGGGTGCCGTTTGTGCGACAGTGAGAACCACTTGGTGAGATTCCGTGGCTATCAGTTTGGCCACTCTGCATGCTCCACAAGAGGAGATGCTTGGTGGTCTGGGATAGTCTAAACTTTTCCTAAGCTGGGTGGTGGCTACTGAACCATTTCTGTGAGGGGAAGAAGATGGCTTGACTGGGAACTGTCTCTCAGTGACCACAGAAGGAGAGACTCTGGGAAGAGCTGAGTCTAGGCTTTGTTGACTCCGAGAGGCTCAGAAGTAACCCCTGGCAATAAATAGAGGGAGAAGATTCTTCTGGAAGCCAAGCATACAAGTGGCAATAAGGATGGGGAAGCAGCTCAATTCACCTAGAAATGACAGGAGCAGAGCTGTGGCCATTCCCATTGTTATGGACCCACAGGAGCAGCAGGAACCCCACAGATAGATGTCCAGGGACTGTGTCCAGCATGGGGTCACCTCTGTTGTTATATCTGTGGGGGATTCCAGGTAAAGGATTTAGGAAGAGAAATGATGGGGAGAGTTCTCAGTGGGTGTGTGAGTAGAATCCATTCTTTCTGGAGGTTCTATGACCAAGGAGCCAAGTATGAATCAGTACTGAGGGGACCTGGGTTGGCTGGAGAGGGGGACACTGAAGCAAGGACAGTTACCAGCTAGCCACTTAGCCACTTCCCTCAGCTGCTTATAAAAAGGTCACAGTCTATTGTCCTTTGGGGATGTATTTTCTACCTCATCTGTGTGTGTGTGTGTGTGTGTGTGTGTGTGTGTGTGTGTGTGTGTGTGTGAAGAGACACCATGACCACGGCAGCTCTTATAAAGGAAAACATTTAATTGGGTCCAGCTTACAGTTTCAGAGGTTTAGTCCATTATCTCCATGGCAGTAAACATGGTGGCATGCAGGCAGATGTGGTTTTGGAGAAGGAACTGAGAGTTCTACATCTTGATTGCAGGCAGTGGAAGTGAATTGTGAACCACTAGGAAGGCTTGAGTTTCTGAGACATCAAAGCCCACCCCCACAGTGATACACTTCCTCCATCAAGCTCACACCTACTTCAACAAGGCCACACCTCCTAATAGGGCCACTCCCTAAGGACCAAACAGTCAAACACATAAGCCTATGGGGGCCATTCCTACTCTAGCTACCACACTAGTTCTCTTTGCCTGCTCTTGCTCTTGCTGGCAAGTCTATTCCTTCACTGGCATTAGAGCCTGATTCTTTGGGATTCCAGCATATACTGAAGATCAGCTGAGCCTTCCAGTCTCATGGACTGAACAGCTACTGGGTTCTTGGACCTTCCTTTGGTAGACAGCCATTGTTGGATTAGCTGGACCACAGTCTGTAAGCCATTCTAACAAATCCCCTTTCTATATATCCATAGATTCATTCTGTAAGTTCTGTTCCTCTAGAGAGCCCCGAGTAATACAGGCATTGCCCCCCACTTTTTTTTTTTGGTTTGAGACAGGGTCTTTAACTCATCTGGAGCTCTCTGATTAGTCTAGGCTGGTCAGCAAGCCCTAGTGCTGGCATTATATGCAAACACCACTGTACTTGGCTTTTTAATGGGGGTTTTGGGGTTTGAACTCAAGTCCTCAGGCTTTCGAGGCAAGCATTTTACTGCTAGAATCATCTCCCTAACATGAGGGAGGTGAAAGTGACTTATGTCAGTTTTGCACCTCCCAGCAGGAAGCCGATGCGTCTGTTTCCCCTGCAACCTCTGAGGACTCACAGTCTGCAGCCCCACATCTGGAGTTGTGTGTGCATTTGGCTAATATGTCTTCTGCATCCTCGTGAGGAGTGTGGTCTCCTCCTCTTCACTAATCACTTCCTTCCTGGCACTAAATAAAGAGTGCCCAGGCTGCATTTAGCAGCTCTCACTTCCAAAATAAACAGAAGCACAGAAATTAGCTGGGATAATAGAGCAATTAAACAGCTGCAAGGAGGCGGCTGCTGCACAGGGTCCATGGCATGGGAGGAAGCCCACCTGCCCCTCTTGGAGTTTGGACATGGCCATGGTGGCAGTCAGGGATGCACTAGCTTTGTACTTGGACATTCTTGGTGGTATCCAGGCTCTACCATGTTCTAGCTGTGTGGTGTTAGGCAACAAACTTGGCCTCTCTGAGACTATTGAAGAGTAGCCACCACAATGGCACTGGACTCGGCATCAAGTTGGTATAATGCTGGCATGTGGCTGGTCCAGCCTGTGTCTCACTTCCCATCATTATCTTACCAAGACCACTGTGGTTACTCATAGGACTAGTGGCGGGGCCCCTGATCACCTCACTAGTCAATATTTGGGGGGTGCCCTGGGTTGGAAGTGAAATATCCCTCTCAGGATCATATGCTTGAACCATTGATCCCCAGATGGTGTTTTGGGACATCGTGGAGCTGTTTGTTAAGTTCCACTACTTGGTGGCAGTGTGCCACTGTGGGCCTTGGAAGGTTACAGTGTCACCTTGCTTCTGTTCCTGCTCACTATGGATAGAGTCACCTGCTACTTTGCATTCCCCTCTGTGAGAGTCTGATGTCTTTGAAACCAGGATCTAGGCTAAACCCTCCCATCCTTAAGCATTCTATTAGGAAGTGGTGATGGATATAAAGGGTCCCAACGCTCCCTAGGAACCCAGAGAATTCTGATGGATGTGTCCAGGGACTCTGCTTGTGTGGGATGGGGGATCTGCCATACCTTGTGTCCTAAGAATTCATTATGCTTTGTGCTGCTGGTCTGTAAAATTGTACTGAAGCGGAGGGGAAGTGAAGGCTGCAGTAGTTATGGTTAGGTATCTCCAGGCTCTACTGGGAGCCACAGCCAGGCAGAACCAAACAAACATACACACACTGACAGACAGAAGGACTCCATGAAGACACACCTACCTGGCCTCCACCCCCAGGAAGTCAAATCCGAAGGACTCAACATTAGAGCAGGCAGCAAGGGTCCAGATGGCACACTGCCTATGAGTCTCCTGTCCAAGGATTCAGCCAATATGGATGGAGACAATCTGAAAAGCATGCACCTGTACCAGAGTGCAGCCCTTTCCTCTTGTTCCCTTAACACAATGTGACTGTTTACACAGCATCAAGTGTTCTATGTCATCCAGAGATGGTGGGAAGGATGTGGAGGAAGTGTGCGTCAACACTGCCTTGGTGTGTGAGGGGTCTGAGAAGCTAGGGTTGGGTGTCCCTGAGGTTTTGGAAAAATCCACAGGGTACCTCTCATGGCTGCCTGGTGGTCCTCTATCTGCCTTGTTTTTAGCCAGATGGAATGACCTAGCCCAGTCCCAGTGTGAGCAGGTTATAGTAACTGTTTTATGGGATTGTGTTCATATCTTGGGGAGTTCTGTTTTCCCAGCATCCTGAGTTCCTGTGAGCATTTCCATAGCAACAGTGAAACCGTCACTTTTGTCTGCAGAGGTGCAGGATAATTACAGCTCTGGAGTTCCCTGGGAGTGACTTATGGAGACAGTAAAGGGGATGAAGAGGTCATGGTGCCTGAACACTGCACCCGGGGAAGACTTTACTTTTCCAGGCTGAAAAACAGCCAGCTGAAATCCTGTGTCCATTGAAAACAGAGGCTTAGCCCAGGCCAAAGGCTTGGCTCAGTGGTAGAGTGTGTGCCTAGAATCCACGAGTGAGGGGCTAAGGGTGTGGCTTAGTGGTAGACAACTTGCTTAGAAACCTCCCAGTAAGGGGCAGGAGGCTTAACTCGGCAGTAAAACACCTGCCTAGAATTCCCCAGTGAGGGGCTTGAGAGTATGGCTCAGTGGTAGAGCCTAGAATCTCCCAGTGAGGGGCTGGAGATGTGGCTCAGGACTAGAGAACTTGTCTAATATACATGTTAGATTCTGTCAACTTGACACAAACTAGAGTTCAAAGTATCAATCAAGGAACTGCTTCCATTGGATCAGCATATGGACAGGTCTATGGGAATTTTCTTGACTGATTCCTGATGTGGGAGGACCCAGTCCACTATGGACAGTGCTACTCCTGGAAAGGTGGTCTTGGTTTTTTTTTTTTTTTTTTTTTAAAAAGCAGGCTGAGCAAGCCATGGGGAGCAAGCCAGAAAGCAGTATTCCTCATGGCTTATCTTCAGTTCTTGCCTTGAGTTCTGATAGACTGTAACCTATAAATCAAACAAACCCTTCCCTTCCCAAGTTGGTTTTAGTATACTTCATAATAGCAACAGAGAAGCAAACTACAACACCTAGAATCACCAGTGAGGGGCTGGGGTGTGGCTCAGTGGTAGAGCACCTGCCTAGAATCCCCCAGTCAGGTGCTGGGGACATGGCTCAGTGGTAGAGCCCCTGCCTAGAATCCCCCAGTGAGGGGCTTGAGTGTGGCTCAGTGGTAGAGCACCTGCCTAGAATCCCCCAGTGAGATGCTGGGGGCATGGCTCAGTGGTAGAGCACCTGCCTAGAATCCCCCAGTGAGGGGCTGAGGGTGCAGCTCAGAGGTCTACAGTGCACTATGGCAAACAGGGTCCACAATGTTTCTGAGGAGAATGGATCTTTTAGTACCATGAGAAGGAGATGTTCAGGGAACAGTGTCAATTGCCTTCTCCCAGAGACATGTCTCTCATTTCATGATATAACTTTAAAACATCAGGGAATGGGGGTATATAGCTTAGTTGGTAGGGTATATGCCATCATGCATGGGTCTCGGATTCAACTCTAAGTAATTCATGAATCAAGTGTGATGGTTTACACTTGCATCTTAGCACTGGGGAGGTGGAAGCAGGAGGATTAGAAATTTAAAGTCATCCTCAGCTACATAGCTGATTCCAGGCCAGCCTGATACCAAACTGTCATGGTACAACATGTGTATAATATGAGCACTCTGGAAGCTGAGGTAGGAGGCTCACAATTTCATGGCCAGCCTGGCTACCTATCAATCCTATCATCAATCAGTCCATCCATCCATAAATCAATCAATCATCAATCCAAAACCAACTAAATAAAGACAGTAAAACAAAACAACAACCAAAGCCCAAGACTCAATAAAATTGCCAGATTAAAAATAAATTACAATAAACCATCAACTAGTTCAAGCAAAAGAGGCAGGCAGCCATGCTGAGCCTCTGTCCCAGGTGCCAGGGTTCCCCTTCATCACACACGTAAGTCAGAGGATGCCTGGGAGGAGGGTAGCCGCTCTTCAGGGTCTTTGTGGGGATGCAAAGTCACCACATGCCTGTGTTTGAGGGAGCACTTGCACTTGCTTCTGCCTCCAGTACCCAGGTGGTATTGTTGAAACCTTCCTGCTTGGGAAGGAACCCAGACTTACAAGTAAAGGATTTAGACTTTAAGGGATTAGCTCAGTGGAGAGAGTGCCTTCAGTGCAAGTATGAGGACTTGAGTTCAGATCTTGAACACCCAGAAAAAGCCAGGCATGGCTGTAATCCCAGTCTTGGGGTTTAGGGTGGGGAGCAGATACAGAAGGATCCTGAGGACTTCCTGGTCAGATAGCCTAGCCAATCAGTGAGTTCCAAGTTGATGAGAGACCTTGTCTCAAAAAATAATGTGGAGAGTTATACAGGGAGTCACCCAGTGTCATCCTCTGCTCTCTGAGGGTACATGCAAAGGTGTAAGCACCTGCATATACATACTACATCTCTCTCTCTCTCTCTCTCTCTCTCTCTCTCTCTCACACACACACACACACACACACACACACACACACAGCACACGCGCACATGCACACATGTATGAAATTTAAACTTTGGAAAAGTTTGTCATAGATGTTTTTATTATGTTTTATTATGTATTTATTATGTTATTATTATTATTATTATTATTATTATTATTATTATTATTATTATTATCAGGAAGGAAGGAAAGAAGGAAGGAAGGACAAATTAAATGTGAATGTTTTGTTCCTGGCAACCTCCATGCTGGGAAGCATCTCACATATGAGGTTCTTCACTCACATATGTGCTGCTGTGGCCAGGCTGGTGGTTGGTCAAAGTGACGGTGCTTGGGTTCTGTAGCTTCTGACATTCTTGTTGATCCTCATGACTGGGATGATCAGAGGTCAAAGGCAAGCATCAACCCCTGAGTTCTTGAACTCGTCTTTCTAATGAAGATTGCTTGGCGGTCCCCAGGCAAATGAGAAGCTATCTCATGCATTGGGACCATCTCTGGAGGACATACTGGAGGACAGAGCTAGCAGTGAGTGTAAATTGGGACTCTGAGGTTTGTGGTAGGCGTGAACTCTGGTGTTGATCCTGGAGAGATATGTACTTTACCTGTTGTGTGAGACCATGCCTCAGTTTCCCCATGGTCAAAAAAAGGAGAGTTATAGCACTCTCCTCCAGTGTTAGTGGAGGGTCATGTGATTTTGATGCAGGTAAGAAGCTGGAAGCAGTGCAGGATGGGCAGGAGAAGAAAGGAGCCTTGTCTGGTGTTTGCAAAATACCTGAGCTAAAGCAGAGGAAGAGGAGCGAACGCCTTCCCACGCCACACTGGGGGAAGAGGAGGTTCCCTCTGCCTGAGCCGCAGCTCTGCCAGATCTCCTGTGCTGTGAATATAGACAGCCAAAGCAGGGGAGGGTGCCTGGGGACCAGGGTTTCCCAATCTCTCTGCCTCCCAGTGAAAAAGCCTGGGAGAGGAGGCGGGTGTGTCGTGCAGCTCCTCGGGGTGGGGGCAGAGAAAGCCTGCTGTCCGTGCATGGTGGTGGGCAGCAGGTGCTCAGGGGCCTCCCTGTCCCCACAGCATATGCGAGAGGCTGCTGAACGGCGGCAACAGCTGGAGTTGGAGCATGAGCAAGCCCTGGCTATCCTCAATGCCAAGCAGCAGGAGATCCAGCTTCTGCAGCAGGTGAGCCCAGGAGTGTGTGTGTGTGTGTGTGTGTGTGTGTGTGTGTGTGTGTGTGAGAGAGAGAGAGAGAGAGAGAGAGAGAGAGAGAGAGAGAGAGAGAGAGAGAGAGAGAGAGTATCTGCATGTCTCTCTGTGTATCTGTGTGTGCTTGGCTGGGTGGGGTATATGTATGTGCTAGACCTGGGAGCTTAAAGTACGTGTATGTGTATGCATGCCTGCTGCACCTGGGGAGGTTTTTGTAACTGTGTACCAGGCTGTGTCTTGGGGGCTGCAGAACCCTTTTGTGGCATTTAGTCCACTCTGGGCCCTGGTTTCCCTTAGGCTTCCTCTAGGCTCTATCTTGTAACATGCAAAGCTGTCCCATCAGATGCTGGGCTGTGGCAGGAAAAGCATGCAGACAGTTCCTGCCAGGGGCGTGTCATGCTTTAGCTTTGGGGAAGCAGGTTGCACACTGATTTCATCCTGGCCTGGGATGAAATCCTGTCCCTGGGAAAGGCAAAGGTCAGACATGTGGTGGAGGGAAGGGAACCTAGGCTGTGACTGTGAGTTTGGCACATTCCTGTTGTGGCCTGTTATGACATCACTGGATGGAAGGATTTGAGTTCATAGCTGCTGTTGTTATTAAGTGGTATTATTACCTGTGTTATTAAGTGGTAAACCTGGGTATATTTATGGCAGATTCCATTAAGGGGGTGGGTAAGGGATGGGTGAGAGATGCAGGGCCAGATGATTCAGGGTATGGCTTCCACACTGTGATGGGTGAGGCTGAGGAAGCCCACACCTACCTCAGTCCAAGCTTGCTTTGCTAGCCTGTCTCTTTTCCAGGTAGGAAGATCCCTATTGCAAGAACAGGGGCCAGGAAGGAGGGGCATGAAGAATTAGAATATGGAGACCAGAGACTGGCTGTCATCTCTTTCTTCTCTTTCCTGAAGCCCAGGGTCCCCATCTTCCTTGTCTCTCATTCTCTTAGCAGGGCAGTTGGCCCCTGCAGGCAGAGCTTATCCACTGTGTGTCAGGGGTATGACATCACCCACACCTGAGCTTCTATGGGATTAGAGGCTAGGCTGTGGGCATGGGCTCTGGGTGTTTGAGTCCTGGTTCAGTGCCGGCCAGGATGGGTAGTAGGTGACTCCTGTGCCTTCTGTATGGTCCCATGCCCATCTGATGATCGTCATGGGTCTTTGATCTTACAGGGACACTTAGTTGCTTGACCCAACTGGTTGGTGATAAAAATCTGTCTGCTTTACCCAATCAGGGTTATCAGCCAGAGGCAACAGGTAGCTGAATTTTGAAGCCCATTTTTGTAGTCAATATCGGAGACCTTGCATTAGGTATAGATTTCATTAAGCTACTGTTCATGGGGACTGTCACAACCATACTATTGTCTGTCAAAACAAGTTGGCCAGCACACTGAGAAACAATATTTTGTCAGGATATTATTCTTATCTTCCTCCCCAGGGCTGGGAGGAGCAGGATGCTGTTCTCATCTATTCATTACAACTTGAAAGCGGCATCCCCAGGCCGGGTCCATCTGAGACAGATAAAGAGTCTGCAGACATACACATAATATCTAATAAGGGTGACAGGATATGGCTTCTCCACAGATGGCTCCCTGGGAGCCTGGGGTCATATTGACAGAGTAGCTATCTGATTAGAAAAGGAACAAGCTCCACCTGTTTGCTCATCTTTTGTCTGTCATCCAATTTCCCCTGATCCTTTTGTCCCTTCATCATGCTCTTTATTTTGGACATATGGACACTTCTCCATTTGTGAGGACAGAGGAAAAGTAACTGTATAAAATCAAATGCCAATTTCTGTAATTTCTTAGAAACAACAGCTCAAATGTAAAAGCATTAGGGAGGTTTCAGAAGGTGGACTGGAATGAGACAATGAACTCTTCCCCAAGTTCATGGTCCATTTTGTCTTCTCTGGATGGCACAGTCTGAGCACTGCCCATGCTGACCCCTGCCTTCCACCCAGAGTTGGTTCTTTTGTCAGACACTGAGCCAATCCAAAGTGGCAGATATGGTGTCCGGGGAGCCCCAGACTCTGCCATCTCAGGATGGAGGTAAATGAAGAACTAAGTGACAAAACAAATCAGACTCCATGATGACTAACACCTTGAAGGTACTCAGAACCTCTCAGGGTCCCCAGGCCATTTCATGTTGCATAACTGTCATGTTGTGTGAGTTTGCTCCTAGCCAAACTACACTGTAGGTACCACATGGGACAGTATCGAGATGTGTCTGCTTGTTGGTTTGGGAGCATCAGGGTTCGAGGAAAGGTCATCTTGTAGTGGGTACTCAGTGATGACTGGGTGAACTCAAGAGCTGGGGATCCAGGTTAGCACAAAGAATAGGTCAGATGCTGTCCCAATGCAGCCTTCATCACAGTGCCTCTGTGAGACAGAGGTGGTGAGTTCTTGCCATTGCACACCCCGTCACATCCCGGTAGCATCTGCTGAGTGACTTGTGACCATGGCAATCAGCCCCCCTGAGCCCTGGGGTATGGAGTCCTCTCTTCTACAGCTACAATCAAGGAGCTTGGGGTTGCAAATGGGCTAGAGGTCCTGGCATGTAAGTCTGATCCCATGATGACCTCTTCAGAGCTATTCTGTGATCCTAGAATACCACTTCCGTGGCTACAGACTTTCAGAGTCTCAGGCCATCTGTGTCCTTGCTCCACAACACAACAATCTATTATATATACAAAGGTGGGGCCATGTGAGGCCTTTGTGCTTTGGAGTGACAGCTTTCAATCCTGGGTCTGCTTCTGAAGTGGGAGGTGCAGAAGAGCCAGTGTGCTACAGGGCATATTTTTTGTTGATTTCTTCACTTTGAGTGGAGTCAAGACTTTGTTATATGTAGAGATTAGGGTATGCACAGACTAACACTACACATAGACTCAGGACAGCATGGGCCCTGCTGTTGTTTGTGCTTCTGGGGATGGAAGCCAGGACTTTGTACATGCTCATGCTAGGCAAATGTTCTGTCACTGAGAAGTACCTGAAGCTTCGGCATCATGCTTCCATTTTCCTAGACATGTCTCGGGGATGTGGTCATGTGTTTGTCAACATCTCAGCCGTGATGGAAGTCAGCTCAGGGCTCCTGTTGGAGGCCTTGCAGCTCCAATAGTTACAAGAGGCTCATTTAAACTAATTTAAATAACAGCAATAAAGATGACTCTGCTCAGCTCCATGCCACGCCAATTGCCCTGGCAGAGGATGGCTCCTGGACCGAATGTCCTATGCCTGTGTTATGAATCCCTCCTGAGTGCATGTCTGTCTTGAATCTATCGCCACAGCTGTAAACTGTCCCTCTCTCTTATACATCTGACCCTGCAGGTGATAGGTCCCTTCTGTTCTGCAGAGCGTCGTAGGCATCATGGGAGCCATAAGTCTTCCTCCCTGCTTCTCCATCTGCAGGCATCCTGTCTCCACGAAGGTCACACTTCCCCCATGTTGGCAGTGGCCCCAAAATGAGCCTCGCTTGAGTTACTGCTGAGATTTTTTTCAAGACTCTGGAGCTGCCAACATGGAGTGTTAAATTTAACAATCTATTCCAATCGCCCAAATGGCCCAGCTTGGAAGTGGCCTATGAAAATGAACTCCTGATCAGCATCCAGAGGCAGAGATGGAGTCACTGCTGCCAAGTTGGCCCGGCCTCCCGGGCCTGCCTGAGTGCTTTGTTGATTGAATCCTGACAGTTGAAAATTGTCTTTGACTCGATGACAGAAATTTATAAAAATCTCTCTGCTTCCTGGATGTTCTTCTCCCTCCCCTCCTGCCCCATTTTGTTATTTCTTCTGTCATTGTTGATGTTTTGTTTTGAAAGGAACAATTTCAAGTGTCAATTCGTGAGTGGAATTCAATAACTGTGTGATTAGTGGGCCGGGTTCTAGTGGCTGGCCTGGCTCTTACACCCTCATTGGGAATCTGTGTAAATGAGATACGTGGTGAATGTTCTTCTCAGAAATCTTGGGCTTAGTCTCCTTTGAGTCCATGCAATGGAGCTGAGTTCTTGCCTCGACCCAGCCCACACACAATCTCATAGCGGAGGAGATGAGGTAATGTTCCCTTCTCACCCGCAACAGTGCAAAGTCCAGGCTGATACTCTCCGGAAATGGAAAACCCAGTGTGAGCCCTGATGGACACGTGGCTTCTTAATTAGAGCAGGTGATGAGGCAGGAGACTGGAGTGCCCAGAAACAAACTGATTCACAAGCTAAAGAATGAGGCATTGGGGATGTACCTCAGTTGGTACAGCACTTGCCTAGCATGCATGAGGCTAGGTCCACCCTTGGTATGGCAGACATTTGCTGTGACAGTATGTGCCTGTCACCCCAGCACATGGGAAGTAGAAGGAGAAAGATCCCTAGTTTATCTTTAGCTACATGGTGAGTTGGAGGCCAGCCTGGGCTACACAAAACCTAATCTCAAAACAAACAATAAATGAAGCTAAAGAATGCTTGGGGCCACTGATGAGCCCAGCTTAACCAGACACACAGCCTGGTAAGGCAGAGGCCTGGGCTCTCTCTTCACTCCATCTCATGATGCAACCTTAGGCCCCCTAAAGCTCAGTTTATCCACTTTTGGTGGGAGCACCATTCTTACCAGTGGGTAGCATTTATTCTGGGAAGTTTATCTGCCTATATTACTACAGTCTGACTTTGGGTATAGTCAGGCCCAGGACCTTAAGCAGCTGCTTCAGGCACAGCTGAAACTCAAATGCCATCATAATTCATTTCTCTCTGCCTTCCTCTGGGCCAGCTTCACCTTTAGTTTTAATGTGTAGACCTGTGGCCATTCTAGCCTTTCCCCTCATGGTGGTAAGATGGCTGCAGTTGCTCCAACTTCTCATCTCTAGTCCCAAAGGAAAGGGCCCCCCTATTTGCCCAGCATCCACCAGCAGAGCTCCTGGCTGGAACTGGGCACTGTGGTCATAAATAATTGGAGAGAGTCTGGGATTATATTTAATCTCTTCCTTCAGTAGTTCAACTCCAGGCACTCTCCTCAGGTGATGAGGCCACAAAGACAAATATGACGTGGACTGTCACTGTACTGGGACCTCAGGAGGCGTGGGGACAGGAAACAATGAGATTGCATTTAAATTTTCTGTGTAAACTGCCTTTTGCCAGACAGGGGCTCTCATGCAAAATTTCTTCAGTAAAACTCGAACATGTCTTCTTCTGTGTGGTGTGGGACTTAACTATGGGAAAGGGGCAGGCCCCTGCCACAGGCTGAGAGTATGGGACTCTATGCACCACAGTGCCTCCTTCAGGCCAGGGTGACCTAAGGAGGACCTGGAGCGTAAACAGGATAGTACCACATTTCCCAAGCAGGAGGATGGATGAGAAGACAGTGCTCTTCAGGCTTAGCATGGAGATCCCATTGCTCTGGTTCAAACTCACATGGTTCCTTCTAGCTGCAGGGTCAGAGCCATCTCGGTGTAGCCCTGGCTGTCCTGGAACTCACTCTGTAGACCAGGCTGGCCTCAAACTCACTGAGACCTGCCTGTCTCTGCCTCTCCTCTGCTACACTATTGATGCTGGGCCCTCATTGGAACTCCTTTGAGATATCCTGTTGTTGCCCTGTGTTATGGAGATCCTGGAGCTTTGGGTCTGCAGGACCGGCTCCTTCACATGCTCCAGCAGATGGTAGATGGGGTGGGCCAACCCATAACCCTGGTTCTTGGTCTTGGTGGTTGCTGGGTTGGTCAGCCCACCAGCTCTCCCCAATCCTTACCACCAGGGTGAGCTCTCCAGCATTGCCCTGACTAGTTCACACCTTTCAGGGATGAACAAGGGGCGGGGCCAGTTCTCCTTCCAGCTGCCATTCTTAAGTGTCCATCCTTTCTCTGACTGACTGCCCGAAGATCATCAGAACCAACCGAATCCTCACACCTGGTGCAGCTCAGGGGAAGACCTGCAGAATCTACCCTCGTATTGGGAAACCAGGACCCACGAGCACACTCTGGTCATGCAGCTTCCAACCCGAGTCTCTCCTCTCCTTCCTAAATACTCTTTTCTTTCTCCACCATGAACAGGCTCAGGTTGAAGCTAAGAAGGAGCATGAAGGTGCTGTGCAGCTGTTAGAGGTGAGCAGGGTGGGTGGGTGAGGCTGGGAGGACTATAGAGTTGTCAGAAAATAAATGGTATCCATTGCATGTCAGAAACTAGACATGACCACAGCACCCCCTCACTCACATTGTCCTTGCAAGTTTGCTCTCTCCTAGGAACTGTCACCATTTCTATCCCTACCACTGAGGTAACAGCACAGAGAGGTGAATCAACTTTTTCTCAGTCACACAGCCCGGGTCAGAGCTGTATGTCTCAGTGGGCTGTGCCTTTTGGCTAGCTGCTCTCAATGAGAAATAAGGAGGGGTTTCTTCTAGGATCAGTGTTGGGTTATATTCCCGGTGGCTCCATCCTCTGAGGGATGGCATAGGGGACATTGCTGAAACTTTGTATTCTTGCTGGAGAGACATTTGCGGGATCAGAGAAGGGAGGGTCTAGGACATTGGTTCTTAAGCTTCCTAATTATGTGACCCTTTAGTATAGTTCATCATGTGGTGATCCCAATTCTAAAATTCTCTCATTGACACTTCATAACTGTAATTTCTGCTGACATGAGTTGTAATGTGAATATGTGACATGCAGGACATCTGATTGTGACCCTCAAAGGGCTCGAGACGCACAGGTTGAAGACACTGATCTAGGAATGAAGTGTTTAATGCCACACCAGCCACTTCGGGGATCACTGTCGCCATGGAAGCGGCCATCTTAGTCACATGCAGACCTTCCTCAGTGGTCCTGAGGGTGTGGAAGCAAAACATCCACCAGTTCCCATCATCTGGGATGGCACACTGGGAGTGACCACCCCTGGTCTGTGGCTTTGGTCCTGTGTCAGTCTTCTTAGAGAATGACAGACAAGTAGAAAGAAATTGAGCTCTTGGTGTCCTTAGGAGCCTTTGCCATTCATTCCTAGTGCATAGTGACCACTTAGCCAGTGGCCACACTGTGATTGGCATAGTGGCGAATTGTACTGACTGTGTGGTTCCCCAGACTGCCTGTTACCAGGGAAGGGGAGCTTTCCAAGTAATTGCAGGATGTCCCCTTCCCTGGGGGAGTAGCTGCTACTGAATACAGAGCATGTGCTCCTCTTGTGTCATCCTCTAGAATCTATCCCTCCCACAGGGAAGGTCCTCTGGCCACTCTCCTATGTATTAACGTTGGTCTTTGGAAAGTTTCCGTTAGTTAGTATCAGAAGGGACATGTGTATGTTGCAGGACAGAAAGATACACATCATGGGAAAATGGGAACAGGGTACCTCCAGATGGACATCCACCTCCCTGGGGAACAGTTTAGTCTGACCTCCCCTGGTTAGGAATGAGTCCCTTTCTTCATTTTCCTGGAAGCTTACAGACTTGGTCGCCCATGTCATTTCCATCTCCTCCTGAGTTGTCATTGCAGCCTGTTACAGCACTGCTGGGTAGCCTGTGCTTTTGAGCTATGCTAACATCCATGACACAACATCCCTTTGTTCAGAAGCTGGGGAAGGCCGCTTGGCCATGGGCTGCACTGGGCGCTGTCCACTTCATTCATGCCGTCTTTCTGTAATTGTCTTGTCTGGCTCTCCACCCAGAACACTCTGGAGTGCATGCAGGTATTCAGTGTAGCTTTCCCATCCCCAAGTGTACCCTGTGGTGCTTTCCCTATGTGGGCAGTTCTGAGCCCTGGGTCTGCTCCTCCTCCTCCTCCTACAAAGCACCCTGAGGATCTGACCCTGCACAGGTGCCTGGTATGGGTGTGGATCAGGGCTCCTCAGGCTGGTGCCAGCTGAGGAGTGGGCAGAGGAATACACAAACACTTTCTTGCAGTGCTGAGCTGGCCCTGTGCACACGTCTTCCTGTTGCTTGCCAGTGCTGTGAATTCAGATGATCGTGGACAAAAGGCTGGGACTGATGTTCTTGGGATTGGTGCACGGATGGGAGGGCCTGTAAATAGGCCTAGAATTCCATTATGGGTCATCAGAATTCACTGTGTGACCCCTATATGCTTGCCCTCTTATCCCATCCATCTAGAGCCAACAGCAAGCTCCTTCCACAGGGGACAGGTTACTCTGCTCTTTCTTTCTAACTTCCCCTGATGTGGTCCCTGGCTCAGACCAAGGACTGATAGATAATAAAGTCAGAGAGGGGTAGCCTTCCTCACTTGGAGGTGAGGGGCTCTCAAGAGGGATCCTTAGACTGACCATCATGGCATACATCTCTGGGAGCTTGTTATAAATATTGATCCCCAGGCCCAGGAAAGGCACAGATGGAAGTCTGTTTTATGCAGCCCTTCAGGGTCTCAGGTGGCTGGGACTGAGCCACGTGTCAGAGGAGGCATCAGGCTATCTGATGAGAAAGAGAGGCACTTGAAGTCTTGACCAATGCACATTCAGACATTATAACTGAGAACTCCTGCTCTTTGCAGTCCCCCCAACCCCACCCTAGCTCTGTGGAGAGACAGGGAGGCAAATCCCACACACTGGTTGTTGGGATACCTTCTAAGGGTGGTGATCTTTGGAATATGTGGAACACCCTAGATGTCACCTGGGTGACTGTCTTTAGGCAGAAACCTGCTAAGAAAAGTGGTCTGCATCCCTGTGGCATCAGCAATATAGCCACTAGAGGAGGCTGAGTTGGGACATGTTGCAGCAAAGCTGTCTGCATATCCACCGGCTCCACAGATATTTGTAATTCCCAGCGGGTGCATGGTCAGTAATTGGGGTGAGGAGGCTGCTGCCCAAGACACCCAAGAGAATGCCAGTTTCAGGAGTTGATCAGAAACACAGTGAGCATCCTTTAGTGGGGACCCCAAGGTTAAAAGGTTGAGTCCCCAGCACATAGCTACATCCCTCTCTCTATAGAGCAGGTGAGGTGGGGACAGCTGTCCTGCTGAGTTGCAGGGGGGGCGGGCTTTAGAGAATGCTGGCCCTTAGCCCGTGTGCCCATTTGTTCCTGAGAGAAGGGAAGAGTGTGCCTGGTGACATCACCTCTCTGCCACTGAGAAAAGTCTCAGCCAGGAAAATGCATGGTGGAGACCACCATGATTGTGGGCAATGTCAGGATGAGAGCAAGGGGTCTGGGCCTTGAGGGCAGGGCAATTTCCACAAGATCTGTTCCTGTGGCAACCATGATGGATGCATGGGACTCCATGTGCTTGTGGGTGACTCTGCAGGTGACTTCTGCGTGTCCCATTGTCTTTAATTAGAGAAGTGTCCTTTACCTTCAAAGCTACCTTAATTTGGACACAAGCCCAGCATGCAGCCCCACACCATGGGAAACAAAAGTCAGAGAAACTCTTGTGGAGGCGGCAGGGAAGCCGGCAGTCACGTCTTCGGATATTTGCCTCTGGCTTTTAAATGCTCTGCCTGCATTTGTAAGCTGCTGCACTTAGTCCAATTATAGAACACTTTGCCATCTGCCACAGCCATGGTCGTGGTCACAGCACAGACCCCTCCAGCCCCCGCCTGCAGGTGGTTGTTCTCTGAGAGGCTTGGGCTGGGCCAGCAGAGAAGAGTGGGTGGGTATACCCATGAGGCTGAGTGAACACACACAGGCAGGGTTCCCACCATGCAACAGAGACTCTACAATGCTCTAGATAAACTGAAGTAAACACCACAGAATCAAAGCAGTAGCCAGGAGCAGAACTGCTGTTCCTGGGAAGTGTCCTGGAAGTGGGTGACTTCAAGCTAACCAATGAGTGGTCCAGACACTCAGCAGCTACAGCCAGGGAAGACTGGGGGCCATGGTCATAGAGGCTCCTGAGGAAGGACCAACAGGGGCACCTAGGCATTTGAGGCTGCTGTGGGCCCTTTCTTGCTGTTGGAAGTTGCTGAGGCCTGAGTGGGTATCTCATCTTTCAAAGCTGTTTTCTCGGATGTTTGAGGAGATGCCAGCCAAGGGGTTGGAAAGAAAGTGTTTGTCAGGGGGTGGCCGGGCCTAGAACTCAGATTCTCTGTAGTAACCTTGAAGACCACGCTCTACCCACTGCTACCTTTCAGTTCACTGTGAGTCACCCTCAAAACTAGGCACACTGCAGCGCCCCCTTGTGGACATACTTTATAAAGCAAACAGTTACTGACAGCACAAGAGGGGCCATTGGCCTGCATGCCTCATGCCAAGAAGCCCCAGGCCTCTTGATCATGCACATGTCTGCCATCATCTCCCTGTATGCTTACTGGAGGGAAAGCTGCAAGCCCAACATATTCCCAGGCAACTGGGTGCTTGGAGCATTGTCTAGACACAAGAATATTAAAAATCCCAACCTTGGCCACTAACTCAAGGACAGAAAGCTTTCATCTTCCTGTTTCTTACTTATTCACTTATGGGACAGTGCTTAGGTATATGAGCTAACTCCATGTTTAAATACTTTAATTATTTTATGTGCATGGGTGTTTTGCCTGTATATATACGCACCATGTACATGCTGTGCCCACAGAGGCCAGAAGAGGGCGTTGGACTGACTGGAACTCAAGTAACAAACAGTTGTGAGTTTCCATATAGGTACTGGGAATCGAACCTGGGTCCTCTAGAAGAGCAGCCAATGCTCTAAACCACCGAGCTCTAGCCCCATGTTCATATACTTCCATTTTCACTAACCAACACCATCTTTTCCCATTCCTCACACTTGGGAAAAAGTTAGTATGGCTGTAACTCTGGCATACAAACTACTCCACTTGACTCTGGGATCTCTGAACTGGCTGGTGGTGGCCTCTAGGGGCCAGGGAGGACATAGACCTGGAGAGGCAGGCTCAGATGGTCTGAGCTGGTCATGCTCCTTGGATGCAGAACCCCAGTCAGTGCTCTCTGACTACACCTCACTTTGGTTCAGTGAATCAGGTGTTCATGTATGAGGTCATAGCTCCTGTCATATCTGAACAACACTGATGTCAACCTTTTTATTCAGTAATAGTTTTGGACTTGCATAGCTACAAGCAGATGTATGGAGTCTGCTGCCACCTGAGGACATATGCTCATGTTGTCCTTGAATATTCACACCCTCTCCCAAGCTGAAGGCTAACAAGCACTGGCTAGATCCCTAATGCATAGTGTTGACATTTTGTATGTGGATGGAGAGTCCTTTTGTCTCTCCTTAGTTAGGTCTGGTTGTTGTGCAAGATGCTCGATGCTTTTCAGAATGTAGGATTATTCAAATACTGTTTCCTGCTCAACCTCACACACAGGGGACCTCACTCACCTCTGTAGGTACCCATGGCACATTTGATAATTCAAGTGATCTGATGGCTTTTCCCTCATCAGGACATTTGGTGCTGGTTCCTCTGATGACCCTGATGTCACCATCCCACACATGGATTCTGCTCTTGAGGTCATACCTGTCCTGGCTCATGAATCTCCCTATGTTCTCCATAGCCCACTGTGCTGCAGAGCCCAGAGGTTTGGTCCCTTGCCTTCCTTTGAGGTGAAGGCTGTCTCAGCCAACCTCATTCAGCTTTTAAAAAGAGGAACCCTGCTGATTTTTTTAATGAATTGAAGAAATTAATTATAGGCTTGGGATCCATTGCAGTTATTTTTAGAAACCCGTGATCACAGACATAAATAGCACTCTGTTCTGGATGAAAGAGCTGGGATACTTAATGCTTATGGCATGAGGAAGAGGGAGAGGAGGTAGAGGAGGAGGGGGAGTGAGAGAAGGGGAAGGAGGTGGGAGGAGAGAAAGAAGAAGGGGGAAGGAGAAGGAAGGGGGGAAGGAGAAGGAAGCGGGGAAGGAGAAGGAAGGGGGGAAGGAGAAGGAAGGGGGGAAGGAGAAGGAAGCGGGGAAGGAGAAGGAAGCGGGGAAGGAGAAGGAAGCGGGGAAGGAGAAGGAAGCGGGGAAGGAGAAGGAAGCGGGGAAGGAGAAGGAAGCGGGGAAGGAGAAGGAAGCGGGGAAGGAGAAGGAAGCGGGGAAGGAGAAGGAAGCGGGGAAGGAGAAGGAAGCGGGGAAGGAGAAGGAAGCGGGGAAGGAGAAGGAAGCGGGGAAGGAGAAGGAAGCGGGGAAGGAGAAGGAAGCGGGGAAGGAGAAGGAAGCGGGGAAGGAGAAGGAAGCGGGGGAAGGAGAAGGAAGCGGGGAAGGAGAAGGAAGCGGGGAAGGAGAAGGAAGCGGGGAAGGAGAAGGAAGCGGGGAAGGAGAAGGAAGGGGGGAAGGAGAAGGAAGGGGGGAAGGAGAAGGAAGCGGGGAAGGAGAAGGAAGCGGGGAAGGAGAAGGAAGCGGGGAAGGAGAAGGAAGCGGGGAAGGAGAAGGAAGCGGGGAAGGAGAAGGAAGCGGGGAAGGAGAAGGAAGGGGGGAAGGAGAAGGAAGCGGGGAAGGAGAAGGAAGCGGGGAAGGAGAAGGAAGCGGGGAAGGAGAAGGAAGGGGGGAAGGAGAAGGAAGCGGGGAAGGAGAAGGAAGGGGGGAAGGAGAAGGAAGCGGGGAAGGAGAAGGAAGCGGGGAAGGAGAAGGAAGCGGGGAAGGAGAAGGAAGCGGGGAAGGAGAAGGAAGCGGGGAAGGAGAAGGAAGCGGGGAAGGAGAAGGAAGCGGGGAAGGAGAAGGAAGCGGGGAAGGAGAAGGAAGCGGGGAAGGAGAAGGAAGCGGGGAAGGAGAAGGAAGCGGGGAAGGAGAAGGAAGCGGGGAAGGAGAAGGAAGCGGGGAAGGAGAAGGAAGCGGGGAAGGAGAAGGAAGCGGGGAAGGAGAAGGAAGCGGGGAAGGAGAAGGAAGCGGGGAAGGAGAAGGAAGCGGGGAAGGAGAAGGAAGCGGGGAAGGAGAAGGAAGCGGGGAAGGAGAAGGAAGCGGGGAAGGAGAAGGAAGCGGGGAAGGAGAAGGAAGCGGGGAAGGAGAAGGAAGCGGGGAAGGAGAAGGAAGCGGGGAAGGAGAAGGAAGCGGGGAAGGAGAAGGAAGCGGGGAAGGAGAAGGAAGCGGGGAAGGAGAAGGAAGCGGGGAAGGAGAAGGAAGCGGGGAAGGAGAAGGAAGCGGGGAAGGAGAAGGAAGCGGGGAAGGAGAAGGAAGCGGGGAAGGAGAAGGAAGCGGGGAAGGAGAAGGAAGCGGGGAAGGAGAAGGAAGCGGGGAAGGAGAAGGAAGCGGGGAAGGAGAAGGAAGCGGGGAAGGAGAAGGAAGCGGGGAAGGAGAAGGAAGCGGGGAAGGAGAAGGAAGCGGGGAAGGAGAAGGAAGCGGGGAAGGAGAAGGAAGCGGGGAAGGAGAAGGAAGCGGGGAAGGAGAAGGAAGCGGGGAAGGAGAAGGAAGCGGGGAAGGAGAAGGAAGCGGGGAAGGAGAAGGAAGCGGGGAAGGAGAAGGAAGCGGGGAAGGAGAAGGAAGCGGGGAAGGAGAAGGAAGCGGGGAAGGAGAAGGAAGCGGGGAAGGAGAAGGAAGCGGGGAAGGAGAAGGAAGGGGGGAAGGAGAAGGAAGCGGGGAAGGAGAAGGAAGCGGGGAAGGAGAAGGAAGCGGGGAAGGAGAAGGAAGCGGGGAAGGAGAAGGAAGCGGGGAAGGAGAAGGAAGCGGGGAAGGAGAAGGAAGCGGGGAAGGAGAAGGAAGCGGGGAAGGAGAAGGAAGCGGGGAAGGAGAAGGAAGGGGGAAGGAGAAGGAAGCGGGGAAGGAGAAGGAAGCGGGGAAGGAGAAGGAAGAAGGAGAAGGAAGGGGGGAAGGAGAAGGAAGCGGGGAAGGAGAAGGAAGCGGGGAAGGAGAAGGAAGCGGGGAAGGAGAAGGAAGCGGGGAAGGAGAAGGAAGGGGGAAGGAGAAGGAAGCGGGGAAGGAGAAGGAAGAAGGGGGAAGGAGAAGGAAGGGGGGAAGGAGAAGGAAGGGGGGAAGGAGAAGGAAGGGGGGAAGGAGAAGGAAGTACAGGATGAGGAAGTGGTAGAAGAAGAGGCGGAGGAGGATGGGGAGGAGGAGGAAGAGAAAGAAGAGGAGGTAAAGAAGGAGGAGGAAGGAAAGGATGCGCAACTCTGCAAGAGGAGAAAGAGGAGGTAGAGGAGGAAAAGAAATGAAAGGAGACGAAGGAAGATGATGGAAGGGAGGAGAGACCGAGGAGGAGGTGGAGGAGGCAAAGGAGGCATAGGTGGAGGAGGATTGTCCACTCATGAGCCCCGATCATGCCAGGTGACAGACTGACTCACAGCCGTTTTCCTACATTCCCGCATGCCTGTAATAAACAAGACTCTATTGAACACCCATTAGGTGCTTAGGTCAGGGTCAAGTTCTCGGGGAGCAACAGGAAGTGCACAGATTAAACCCTTCCCTCACTACATGCTGCTGAAATTCCAATAGAGAGCCCCACAGCACTCAGGAGCAAACTACCACACCTGTCCTGCCCAAGGAGGGAGCTTGCTGGTCACCCTTTTCTTCCATGTGTTTTCCTGGGAGGTCCTTGTCTTTCCCTAGGTGTCTTGGTGGTGTTGGTTAATGACAGTGGTGTTTCTAACCCAATAGCAAGTAGAATTTCCCTGGTGCTGCTGCAAGCCATGTTCTTTGGGGGTCTGCAGGCCCATGGGATAGGCACCCATTGAGATGGTATTGCATGATGGGTTGGCAGCTGGGCTGTTCCCTAGTCAGTGCTGTTTCAGCCTCATCCTCCAAATATCAAACAAGTGTGCCAACCACAAAGTGCCCAGGCTGCACGCAGAGCCTGGAACAATCCACGCTTGGCTGGGAGCTGAGCGATGGCAAGATTTCTTGGCACCTGTTGTTCCCCATGGTGGCCAGCAGCCAGGCTGCCTGTGAGGCTGGGCTACCAGACACTGCTGTTCTGTGGAGGTGGAAGCAGCCCCTGCCATACACAGGCACACAGCTTGTGTGTGTGTGTGTGTGTGTGTGCGCGCGCACGCGTGCGCATGCACACACACACACACACACACACACACACACACACACACACACACACACACATACACACTCTTAAAAGACGCATGTGCCCCCCTGCACATCTGCACCACTGAATACTCCTCTTTGACCACTTGTCCTGCCTCTGCTGTGCAGTCCAAGGTCCGAGAGCTGGAAGAGAAATGTCGCGTGCAGAGTGAGCAGTTTAACCTTTTGTCCCGGGACCTGGAGAAGTTCCGGCAACACACTGGGAGTATTGACTTGCTGGGCAGCAGCCCAGTGGCCTTGCTGGATGTCCCGTTGGCCCCTGGCAAGCCTTTCCCACAGTACATGAATGGACTAGCCACCTCCATACACAAAGGTAAGTGGCAGATGTTTGCAACAGCTGGGGAAGGGGGCCTGTGGTGGAGAGTATGAAGACCTACTACAGCAGGACTAAGGACAGCCCAGGCTGCTATGTCCTTATCCATTCATAGAGTGGCTTGAATACTCTAGTATTCGGGTGAACTGGTTTGTGTGGGTACAGGTGCACATGAATGTGTGGGTGCATGTGTGTAGAGGACAGAGGTCAATCTTTGATGGTGTTCCTCAGGAACTGTCCACCCTGCTTTTGAGACAGGGTCTTGCTTTGGCCCAGGGTTTGTGGATTAGCCTAGGATGGCTGGCAAGTGAGCTCCAGGGATCTGCTTGTCTCCATGGCTCTAACACTGGCATTCTGAGAAGTGCTGCCATGTCTAGCTTTTTGCATAGATGCTAGGGATGGAACTCAGTTCCTCATGCTGGTGTGGCAGACACTACCAACTAAATTATCCCCCAGCCCTTCCCTCCAGATTACAGGCTTCATACCTTGATAAGCCAATGCCAGAGAATTGCAACTACTTCTTAAACAGCCTTGGCCATAGTGCAAAACAAAACAAATCCCCAACTTGTTGATATATTTCAATTAGGGGAGCAATTAGGGAGCTGAATGCTAGATTTCCTTTTGTAACAATGTTAAGACAATTTCCAAACTCTCCTGGTTCTTATCAAAATGGAGTGGTATCCCTGGTAATTTTTTTTTAAATTATAAAAACAAGGCAGTGCTCATCCCTCTGTGTCAATGGAGTTCTCTCCCCCAGCTCCTCAGCTATTATTTCTTTCCTTCTAGCTCTCAAATTGCAGGAACTGACAGACAGCACCAGTGACTGTTGCTATGAGAAACAAGATGGAAGGGATGGGGCTGCCCAAGGCCTTCTGACTGTTTACTGTTTACTGGCTGTTACAGGAGGTGTCTGGGTGCCAAGGTTGTGATGTCTGTTAGATGTCAGGGTCATGTAGTAAGTCCTTCTCAGATGCAAGAGATCAGATAGGCTTCAAGGTAACCTCTGGCCCAGATCGATGCTTGCAGATAGATGGTGAGGTAGAAAGAGGCTGGGGCTGTTCTAGAAGGGGTGGTTGGGCTCAATATTCAAGCCGTGAAAGGCACAAGACAGCTTCTGTTCTCTCCAGAGAACTTGCAGCTTCCTGCTTTGCATCCTAGCTGCAAGGGAATCACATAGATCACCCCCTCAGCATGGCAAAATCCTAGGACGCCACCTAAGGCAGAGCTGAAAGTTTCTTTGGGGGAGGGGTGGTTACACAGCTACCTCTGCCTGGCATGTGTCTAGTTCTGACTCCAAAGGAATGCAAGTGTTTGGCACCAGCCACAGGTGTGCACCGCTCTTCTCAGGCATGAAGTGGCTGGTGCTCTCTTGAACTTTCAGCAGCTATGATCATCTATAGGAGAGAGCTGCACAAGATTGGGGCCATTAATTTCTTGCCATGAATGGGCTCATGAGGCCCTGCCTCTCTCTGAGGCTTTATAGACAGTTCATGGCTGCTGTGGAAGGGGCTTATGAGGCCCCATCTCATTTGGGAGACACTTTCTTTTCTGGTGTAGCTGCTTGTGAGCACCCCCGGCTCTTCTAGTTAGCTCTATTTAAACCAATCTAGATAGTCCCTTAGAGATGTGCTCGTGTGCCATGGGACCCAGAGCATATGCTTCCTGACTGTGTTTGGGAACAATATAGTATGACACACTGTAGATGAAGTATTAAATACCAAGACCTAAACCTATTCACCTTGAAGCCCAGGACTTCGCCACTAATGTTTCTGTACCATCCTGCTTCCTTGGCCAGCTGGCCACCACTTTCCCTCTCTGCTTCTAGAACTCTGGCATCATCAGAGTCCACATGTGACTGACCATTGTGGTCTGCATCTTCTGGTGCCCAGATTATTTTATTTTGAATAAGGCACTCCAAGTACTTCCATGCTGGTGGGAGCAGCAGGATTTTCCTCTTTATTTAAGGCATTTTCTGGGTCGCTAATTGCATTGGCTTTAGTCCCTTTTTATTTCCTGACTTGGTCTTGGGGGTCTCCTGTCCCCCAGTAAGGCAACTGGAAGTTGGGGAAGTTCAGGAAGAGGCTGGATGCCCCAGACAAGAGGTATGCTGACCTGAAAGCAGCAGAGGGTGCCAGGGAAGGCCAGGCCATACTTTACGTTTAGAATCAGATTTGAAAGAGTGTGGTTTCAGAGTTCAGATCAGGCCATCCTGGGTCAGTGTGCTCCAGGCCTGGCCTCAGTAACATCCTGTGAGGATAGGGTGCAGGGACCTGCCTTGGTATTGAGAAACCTATGAAATCATTTCTAGCCAGAAACTTGGTAACTGGACAATTGGGACTTTTTTTTTGGTCAGATTGACAACAGATTTCAATGTAAACCAGTACGAGTAGTAAGGTCATTGTCATCCAAGAGGGGAAGAGCTGGAGCGTAGCTTCAGGTACAGCTCCACTCAGGGACCTTTGATGATGTCATAGAAGATCCAGGCTCTGCCTCTCCATATTATAGTGCCCAGCTCTGTGGGCCCACTGGGTACTTTCTATCCCCATCAGAAAGGCTGTAGGGTCACTGGGCCTAACAGCCTCCTGATTTCAAGCCAACAGAAGGAAAAGACCCCATGCTCTGGATGCGCCAACCCTCCCTGATTGGACCTTCTTGTGCCTCATATCACATGTCACCACCAAACCTTCAGTACAACTAGCCTGTATGCTACCCATGATGATCTAGTCCAGGGCTACAGTGAGCCATGAGGGAGGAGGACATGGGTGAACCTCACGTGGACAACGGAGAGAGCAGAGTACAGGGAAGGAAAAAAGCTAGCATGCTGATCCAAGGACCTGTCTCCTTCCCTCATCTGCTCCTGTGTCCTGGCCAGGTCACGAGGGCCCCGCTGGACACTACTCTGTGATTGGTGACTATATCCCATTGTCTGGGGACAAGCTGGAGTCTCCGTGTGTGACACCCTCCTTCCTGTTACGATCCAGCAGCCCAAGATGCAGATTTGAGTCCGAGGTGAGTGCCACTTAGCCAGCTCCAGATTGAATCTGGTGGGATGGATGTCTACACCCCACCCCTTCATCCTTCTTTCCATGCCCCCCTCCTTTCTCCCACCCACCCAGGTCCTGTTTCATTCCATTAATTTTCTACATCCATCACCATGGGTCAGGAATTAGGGACCTACTGTTTACAGGCAGAGGAGACCCTGGATATTATGAGGAGGCAGGGGATACAGGCAGTGGGAGGACTCAGCAGCCCATCAGTATCTGGACAGCCAAGTGCTGTGAGGGTTCTACAGACAGCAGAACTGGCTACATGGACTTCTGATCAGACAGGAAGGGGCTGTGAAACCAGGAGGTTCCTCAATTGGTGTTACTGTATACCTGAGAAGCCAGGCATTTGGTTGACTGAGTACAGCTGGGAGGTGGTGGGGTGGGGATAGGTGTGGCTTTGATCCCTTGAACAGCACTAGTCTCTGTGTAAGTCACACAGGGTGGTGCTGGAGGACTCCCAGGAAGGAGTGGCATGAAGGAACACTCTGCCTTCCACACACACAGGATGGGAGGGGAACTTGCCTTCTCTAGGGCACTATTACTCAGTCTCCCTTTTATCTGAGATGAGTGATAGTAGGTCCTTATCTCAGAGGCATATCGCCACATGCCCCGGGATTGTTGCAACAGGGACTCTGGTGGCAGTGTCCTTAAATTCTGTGGATGCCGAGACCCCAGGGTGAAAGAGGGGAAATGAGGTGTTTAGGTGGGAGCTCTGCTTTGGCCCCACCTCTCTCTCTCTCCAGGCCTACCCCCTGAGAAAGCCTGCCAAGCAGTGGCCATTACCCCCCAGATGCTCAAGACCACGCCTACAGTGTATTTAAGACCAGGCCCATAGTCCTGCCACGTGATTTCTCTCCTGCCTTCTTCCCCTGAGAATCACCCAGGAGTTGCTTTGCACAGATTAAACCTGGTTTTATTAATTCGGCTGGATTTGGCTCACTGCACTAGCAGAGAAACCTACAACTGGGGATTTTTCAAAATACTTATCAAGAGGGTTCCTACTTTTTCTTTTCCCAGGGGTCTCTGGGCTTACTGAATGCCACTGGAGATGGCAAATGGGGTCCTCCCTAGCAAGAGCCCTCTGGAAGCAAAGGGTGTGGTCACCTCTGTCTTCCACAAGCTACTTGGCATGGCATTCAGGTGTCTCAGGCTATAGTACTTGGGGAGGGCACCCAAGTCTCTGTTGATGTTCAGGCTAGGGTTCCAGAAAAGGTCTGTGGAGGTGGTTCCCATTTTATGAGAGTTTCAAAGACTGGGCTTCTTTCCCAATGAAGCCCAGTGAAGCTGTGGGCAGATTTCCTGAATGTCACCATGGATGGTGTTATGTCACTGTATGTGGGGGGGTGCACATACGGGGGTGTGGGGACATGAAACCTTTAGTATCACTAACTGAAAACCACCATCACTGTCTTCACAGATGGACAATGACCGGAATTCTAACAACTCCAAGCAAAGCAGTTCTGGGAAGGTGCACCTGTGTGTTGCCCGCTACAGGTAGGGTTACCACACCACATTCCCCACCCTGAGCGCTGGGGCAGAAGAAGCAGGTGAGAGGCAGGGGGTGCACAGGATGAGATCACACTTTGTGTGAGCCTCTGTGACCCAGTGTCTCAAGCTGAGCACCCAAGGGCTTGCTCCCTCACACTCTGGAGGTCAGCAGCCAAATTAAGGTGCCCCATGGTCATGGCCCTAGGAAGACTCTGGGGGAGAGTCTCAGGTCTTCCTCAGGTTCTGGCGGCCCCAGTGGCGTTGGTTTACAGCTGCATCTCTCTAGTTTATGTCTCCACCTTCTCATGGTCTCCTCTTCTGTGTGTGTTCCTGTGTCTCATGCATTAATGTTCACCTTGGCCAGTGTGATATTTTCTCACCTGGGTGACATGTGCAGGGACAGACTTCTTGGCAAATGAGGACACATTCAGAGAGATCAGGAGCTGAGATTTGTGACAGATCTTTTGGGGGGACATCATTTAATCCACAACAGGTGGCAAACAGAATGTCACAGGGGAGACTGTGCCCAGAGCCTCCATCGACACCTCCCATTCCCCACCCTCTATTATTTTGCTGAAATCTCAGGCATTGTGTCTTGGAAGTACTCAGTAGGGCATACAGTTGATCAAACACAGTTTCTGGATTTTTTTCTTTGTGAAAGTGTGCAAAGATATATCATAAGGACATTTAATAGGACACTGAATACATAAGCCAGGAGTTAGAAGTGGTGTCTAATCTGATATTAGAAAAACAATTCCATATAGTTTGGTGACCTAGACAGTGGAATATTATACTAAAACTAAAAAAGCAATGGCAGACTTCATGAGGTAGAAATACAGTATCCTACATTGCAAGGTTAAAAGAAAAAAAAAGGTAAGTAACATGTATAATGCTGTTCTACCTCAGTTAGTTAATACATACTCAGAGGCAATATAATTGGGCTGGAGAGATGACTTAGTTGTCAAAAGTCCTCAATGTCCTTCCAGAGGATGTAGGTTCAATTCCAAGCACCCACAGCTCACAATTGCCTGCAACTCCAGCTCAAAGGGACTCAGTGCCCTCTTCTGGCTTCTACAGACACTGCGCACACATGTGCACATATATGCACCCAGACACATAAAGAAATAAATCGTAACAAATAAAAGCAACAGTGTTCACTTTGTTCGTAGTAGATATTGGAGTTCAAGCTGAAGATCAGAAAAGCAAAGCAGCCAGCTACTAGAGCTCTTTCATCTACAAAATCTTCAGACTGAAAAGAGAGAGTTCCTGTCTCAGCCCACCTTATATTCCTCTCTAATGTCGGGATTAAAGGTGTGTGCCACCACTGCCTGGCCTATATGACTGACTAGTGTGGCTAGCTTTGCACTCTGAACTTCAGGTAAGCTTTATTAGTTAGACCATAAACAAAATATTACCTTTAACCATTGGTGTGAGCTAGCCAGAGGAGGCTTGAGAGGAGACATAGGATCTCACTAACATGTGCTATGGCACCATTTGAGATGTAATAGCTGTGAGGGCCACATGCTGGCAGACCATGGCCAGGGCCACTAACATGCAAACTGCTTCTTCCCACAGTTACAACCCTTTTGATGGGCCCAATGAGAACCCGGAAGCCGAGCTGCCTCTCACGGCGGGAAAGTACCTCTACGTCTATGGGGACATGGATGAGGATGGGTTCTATGAAGGTCTGTGGATGTGCTGCGGTTGATGGGCACTTGTTCCAGGCAGAAGACCAGCCTGCCCGGGCCCTGGGAGATGCACCAGGTTCCCACATGTTCCTGGCTGCTAGCCCTCTGTTCTGTCCCTCCCTATCCCTAAAGGTCCCAGTCTCCCTCTGTGATGATTGCCAGGACAGTGGAGCTGGCTTCCCGAGTGTTAATGGCAATAGATGGCTGGCACTTGGGAGCCTCGAGTGTTCATCTTGGCAGAGCTCCTGGGCAGCTGTGTGCTGACATTGATGCTGATGGATGCTCTACAGTCACCTCTCGTTATCCATGGGGAACAGGTCAACACTCAACCTTAAGGATGCTTGAGTCCCTTTTAAAATCATGAGGTGTTTGCACATAGCCTGGGTGCCTCCTCCTGTGCACTGGAACTCCTTCCTAGATGGCTTCTAACACACAATGAAAGTACTTCCCAATGACAATTAGACTGTAGACAGACTCTGTACATGTTCTATACAGATAAAGTTATTTTTCATTAATTTTTTATTAATTTTATATACCAGTCACAGTTTCCCCTCCCTCCTCACCTCCCAATCCCTCCCCCAACCTCCTTTCTACCTCTATCCACTCCCCAGAAAGAGTAAGTCCTCCCATGGTTAGTCAATAACACCTGGCATACCAAGTTAAGGCAGGACCAAGCTCCTCCCTGCTGTATCAAGGCTAAGCAAGGCATCCCACCATAGGGAATAAGTTCCAAAGAGCCAGCTCATGTGCCAAGGACAGATCATGGTCCCACTGTTAGGGGCCCCACAAACAGACCAAGCTATGTAACTGTCACCCACACACAGAGGATCTGGGTCGGTCCCATGCAGATTCCCTAGGTGTTGATCTGGAGTCCATGAGCTCCCCTGAGCTTGTGTCAGGTGTCTCTGTGGGTTTCCATGTCATGATCTGGATCCCAAACTTATTTTTTTAAATCTTTTCCATATTTTGAGGCCTGGGGACTGGTGGATAATAAGGACCACTGTGTTCCCCAAAGTGCCCATCTGTGGACCCATCACATGACCTGACTGGGTGTGACTTTCCTGTTCTTGGGGGCCTTGAGACTCTTGTTAGCTCAGAAGTTCAGCCTCATTCCCTGACATCCCCTTCCCATTCTACTCGCCCTTAGAGTTTACAGAAAGGAACTGGGCTCCATCTACCCAGAAGGCCTCAGCTTTATTGCTTTTTAGCCTAACAACAATGCTACTGCCCACAATCAGCTTTCTGGTTTTATTTCATTTGTATTTTATATGTATGGGTGTTTTACCTGCATGTATGTCTGTGCCTCACATGTGTGCAGTGCCTCGGGAGGCCTGAAGAGGGCATCAGATCCCCTGAAACTGGAGTTGCTGGTAGTTGTGAGTCATGGTGTGGGTGCTAAGAATTGAACCCAGGTCCCCTGGATGCTCTTAAGCACTGAGCCATCTCTCCAGACACTGCTTCCTGATTCTAGATGGAGTTGTCCATCTCATGGCCCTTCTGCTCTATGGGAAAGCCTGGTCTTGTCCTAGTCTCCTGAGCAGGAGGGATGTTTGTTGAATTAGTTTTCTCTTGAATGAGCTTGGATTGCTTCTCAGAGTACATGGGAGCGTTGGGATTCATTTCCTGGATGCCCACTTATAAGAGTTGCATTGCTCCTGTGACATCTATAAGCTGAGGCCAAGTGAGTGGGCAGCCCTCTCCCTGGATGTGCAGCCCCAGGAGATCTCACCTTAGGGTCAACAGAATGCCTAGCTCCACCGCCAGATGACTTCGTTGAAGTCCCTGAAACTTTCCCATCATGCATTGTGCCCACCTAAAGGCTCCAAGGGCCTCACTCAAAGGGGTTCCAAACTCAGGCTTTGATGGTGTGTGTGACAGTGGGACTTGTTTCTGTTCTCTGTGCCTCCATCTTTCCCATTGCAGGATGGCAATAACAATAGCACTCACTGTTCTCAATGTCTGCAAAATGGGTTGGATGCTAGGAAGTGCTTGGAACATAGCCTTGTACATGGTCATTCCTCAGTAAATATTAGATACTGTCATCACTATCCCCATCATCACCTCTGTCTCCAATACCTTCACCATCATAGTTCCCATCACCATCACCATCACCACTATCATAATCACCATCACTGTTATCAATCACCATTATCATCACCAGCACCATCATTATCATTATTAAATCATCATTACCACCGCTATCATTATTACCATCATCACCAGCACCACCATTATCATCACCAATGTTACCATATCACCATCACTACCATACTATCAATATTACCACCACCACCGTCATCATCACCACTGATACTATTACCTCCATCATTATTATTACCAACTTCACTACCATCATCACTTCCATGTGCCAGACTGTCTTTGGTGCAAAGGATTGACTGCCTTAAGACCCATACCCTAAGTAGAGGTTAGGAATAGAATACAAATCCTAATTTGCTCTCTGCATGCCATGTCACAGATCCCCAAGGCAGGGGGATCTGGGTAGGGAAAAAAATCCAATGGTCATGGTACCACAGCCTCCTGGGGTCACCTGGCCTCTCTTGGAAGGTATGCTATGATAAATGGTCGTGTGTGTGTGTGTGTGTGTGTGTGTGTGTGTGTGTGTGTGTGTGTGTTGGAGTTCCTAGCTTCTGTACATAGTCTCTTTTGGCAATGCTAGCATCCATTTGAGTCCCATTAATCCAAGAGAGCACACACACACACACACACACACACACACACACACACACACACACACACACAGAATTCAGCTTCTCTCTAGAATAAAAAAGGCCACCCACCTCAACAAAAGCTAGGAAGTGCTTGGAACATATAGCATTTGCTTATGTCACACAACTTAATGGCAACTCTAATTGTCTCTGACACTTTGGCAACCAATCCAGTGTTTTTATTTCACATCAGGTGGATACTAGGGACATAGGTGCTCTGGTGATTTACCCAGTAGGGAGCCACCTTTAAATCCCTATTAACATGATCCTATGGTCAAAAAATGATAGTCATTTGCTAATCTCCAAAACCTATGGCTTTGATGTGTTTGTTCATCTTGACATTTATTGAGCACCAACTGTGTGCTGGAGTTTTCCAGTGCTGGGCACGCAGTCAATATGAGCTTTAAATCCCTATTGAACAGCTTCCATGTTACCAGCATGTGCTTGTTGTGCACAGCCAGATTCTCATAGGACTGACTGAGGAAATCAGACTTGGTGGTGGATGGGGCTATTGCAGTCAGAGGGTATGGAGGGGACAGGTATGTGAATTTCTACGATGCTTTGCTTTGTGCAGTGCTGTGGGGCCCAGGGTCCTGAGGGATGGTGAGTAACATCTGTTCTTGTATCCAACAGGGGAGCTGCTGGATGGGCAGAGGGGCTTGGTGCCCTCCAATTTTGTGGATTTCATCCAGGACAATGAGTCACGGTTGGCTGGTACTCTGGGGAGTGAGCAGGACCAGAACTTTTTCAACCACTCTGGCATCAGCCTGGAGCATGACAGTATCCTTCATCTTCACTCCCCAACTCAAGTGGACTCGGGCATCACCAACAATGGTGGGGGGACTCTGGACATGAGCATTGATGACATCGGAGAAGACATTGTGCCTTACCCTAGGAAAATCACCCTTATCAAACAGCTTGCCAAAAGTGTCATTGTGGGCTGGGAGCCTCCTGCTGTTCCACCTGGCTGGGGCACGGTGAGCAGTTATAATGTGCTGGTAGACAAGGAGACACGCATGAGCCTTGCCCTGGGTAGGAGAACCAAGGCATTAATCGAGAAACTTAACACAGCTGCCTGCACCTACCGCATCTCCGTGCAGTGCGTCACAAGCCGGGGTAACTCGGATGAGCTGCAGTGCACACTGCTGGTGGGCAAGGACGTAGTAGTGGCACCGTCCCAGCTGCGTGTGGACAACATCACACAGATCTCTGCCCAGCTCTCATGGCTGCCTACCAACAGTAACTACAGCCATGTCATCTTCCTCAATGAGGAGGAACTGGACATCGTGAAGGCAGCCAGGTACAAGTATCAATTCTTCAACCTCAGACCTAACATGGCTTACAAGGTGAAGGTCTTGGCCCAGCCCCACCAGATGCCCTGGCAGCTGCCGCTGGAGCAGAGGGAGAAGAAGGAGGCCTGTGTGGAGTTCTCCACACTGCCTGCAGGTGAGCCATATCCTCGGCGGGGTGGGGGGTGGGGATGGGGTGAGGGGGAGTGTCTATGAGGAAAGGATGCTAGAGCTCACCCTGTATTGGTAGGAAAAGGCAAGAGGAAGTGATCATAGGAAGTCTGTGCTATTCTTGAAATCCCTCAGATCCTCTGGGAAGTTCAGAGCATGGGTGTCTCTTCATGGGTTTAGAGTTGGCTCTTGGATAATATTTGGGGATGTACCCTTAGCACTTGATCTGTCAGAGGCTGTCCTATAATAGACAGGAGGGGAATGAGGTCACCATTGGGACTGGAAAGCCACACTCTACACCTCATACCTCCTCAAACAACACAAGGGGAATCATGAGTTGAAGAGCCCACTCTTCTTTATAATGCTGTCCCTTCTGTCTTGGTTTTGGATATAAACATTTACCGATGGACCATGCAAAAGATGAAGTAGTCCACCAAAGCTGCCACAGGGCAAACCTGTCTCTCCTCTGCTTTCTTGACTGTAACTGGGAGAGAGTGTGCCCTCTTTCACCCTCTCCAATACTCTTGGGGACAGGGCATGTCAGGCTTCTGGAGGTCTCCTGGTATAGATAGGATCCTGTGCTCCTATGTCAGTGAGTTGCCTCTTCAGTGTCCCTGAGTGTTTGTGATATTGGTGGCTGCTGTGTGCATCCTAGTAGGTTTGTGAGGCAGAGGCAGCCCACACAAGTGCAGGGCACACACATGTATATATACACTCAATGGTGATTTTATGTGCAAGAGAAGGATAAAAGATTAGATGGTGCCCTGCCTCCTGACTATCCTCAGGAAGAAGATGAGAGCAAAACTAAAATATGTCATGAAAACTGTGGAATTGTTTATTGTTGGCCATTGGTCACAGGAACTCTGTAACAATGTGGTCCAGTTAACTTTAACTGTCAATGTGACACAGCCCAGAAGTCATGCAGGAGAAGAGCCTTGAGGAGTTGTTTAGATCACATTGGCCTATGGGCATGTCAGTGGGAGATTATCTTGGTTGTTAATTGATATAAGAGGGCCCAGCCCACTGTAGGAGGCACCATTCCCTAGGCAGGTAGCCATAGGCTATGTAAGAAAGCTAGCTGAATATGAGCCAAAGAGCCAGCCAGTAATCAGTGTTCCTTCATGACTTTTACAGCAAGTTCCTGCTTGAGTTCCTGCATGACTTCCCTCAGAGATGGAATGTGACCCAGAAGTATAAGTCAAATAAACCCTTTCCTGACCCCAAGCTGGGTATTTTTTTTTGTCAGTGTTTTATTACAACCATAGAAATGAAACTAGAACACTGTTCTTCATCAGGGTTTGATGCTTCCTTTCTATCCCCAGTGTGCCAGACTTTTATCAAGATTGAGTTATTTTTCAATCTTGATAATCTCTCCTTCTGTCAAGTCATGATTATACTTTAATGTGGTAATTATGCTACTTTTGAATATTCAGCAACGTCATACTTCTAGGGTTCAACTTGGTGTTTATGGGTGGATGATCCTTGTTTTTAAATGATTTATTTTATTTTCAATTATGAATGCATGTGTTTGTGCACGTGTGTGTGTGCATGTGCACATATTGTGTGTTAGTATAGGTATGTGAGCCGTGCATGCAGTTACCGAAGGAAGTTAGAAGAGGGCATCAGATGCCCAGAAGCTGGTATTATAAGTGTTTGAGAGCCACCTGCTGTGGTTATGGGAACTGGATTTAGGTTGCTCTTAACCCTGAGCCATCTCTCCAACCTCACTGGGGAGTTTTCCATCTATGTTTATGAAGGATATTCATGTACAGTTTTCTTATAATGGAAGCCATGCAGATCAGTTGTTTTCTTTGAAGAGATATTGAAAGTTTCAGGTTTAAGACATAGGGTTATTTAGCTCTTGTATCTTCTCAGTTGTCAGTTTGGGTTAAGTACATCTTTTTCTTTAGGTTTATAATACAATTACATCACCCATCCCTTCCTTATCCTTCCTCATACACCCATCCCTGCTCTTTTTCAAATTTATGGCCTCTATTTACCATTAATTGCTATTACATGCTACATATTATGCACACACAGAGACACATATATACATATATATGTGCAAGTGTGCTCGAACACACACACTAAATGCAACCTGCTCGGTCTATATAATGTTACTTGTATGTATGTTTTCAGGGCTGACTATTGGTATTGGGTGTGCTCTTCTCTGGGGAAGACTATTCCTCCCACTCCTGGCAACCCTTAGTTACCTGTAGTTCTTTGTGTAGACTTGAGACCTCATGGGCTGAGTGTGGTATTTCAAGGAATTTCCCTACAGGTTCTCACTAAATAGCTGGCCTGGAACTCACAGAGATCCTCCAGCCTCTGCTTCTCTAGTGTTGGGATTAAAGGTGCGTGCCACCATGCTCAGCTATGTTATCCTTTAACTGTCCTTAGATCCATAGTCATGTCTCCTCTTGAATTCCTGTTGGAAATTTATGCTGTCTCACTGTTGTGATGGGAACGGTGATGTTTGTTACTTCATTGGTGGATTCAAAGCTGAAACTTTTGTCCTGGATCAGTTCTGTTTTTCATAGTTTTATATAACATTGTCCTCCTTTTTCTGTTGGCTTTGGGTTTCACCTTGATCTTCTGTTTTTGATTCATGTTTTTGAGCTAAGATTGAGATAACTAATTGAAAACTATTGTTTTCTAAAATAAATATTTAGACACATAAAGTTTTTTGTTATTTACCCACAGCTCTCAACATGTTCTTTTTCGTTATTGTTAAATATATTCTGATTATCCAGGGAAAATATTCATAACCCTCATTATGACTAGACTGGCTAGTTTTCCAAATATTTGGTGATTAAAAGAAAAAACATGCTGCTGTTATTGGTTTCCAGTTTCATTGTTTCAGGGTTGGGCACAGTTTCTTCTGTGAGTCCAGAGGTACTGAAACCTGTTGTATGGATATTGTCCACCTTGGTGAATATTCCTGGTATATTTTACAGCAATATGTGCCCCATGCTCCCAGGGAACACTGGTAACAGTGAAATTACCTAGAAGAGCTTTTTCAGCACTCCGTGTCCTCACTGGGTTTTATTTGTTTGACCTATCAGTTACAGATAAGAATTGTTTTTAACTTTGGTTTTTGCTTTGTGTATCTTGGGGTTTATGTATTAGTTCCATATGTATTTGAAAGTGTGACCTCTCTCCAATGACATTTTCTCACAACCAACAATCCTCTCTATCCCTGATGATCTTTACGTCTATTTCATCTGATGTTCATGGGATTATTAGCTTTCTTGAGCTAGAATCTACACGTTCTATTTCCCAGCATTTACTTTCAACTTCTTGGAGTCCTTATACTTTAAGCCTGCCTCTTATAAGTAGCATGAGGTAGGATCTTTGCATTGCCATAGCCTGATAATCTGTGCTTCTTAACTGGAATGTCTGTCTGTTTAATTTTTCATCATAGATAAGACTTAAGTCTACATTTCTGCTCTTCTGCAACCGTTCTGTCTGCTCTTTATGTCATTGATGACCCCTTCTTGCTTTCTTTTGAGTTCATCATTTTTAAAACATATTTAGTATTTATTCTTTCATCAATGTGTACAATATGTTCAAATTCACCCCAGCCACTCCCCCACCACACACAACACAGTGCTTTCCAGACACAGGTTGACTATTTTTATACTTTGTTCTCTTTCTACAATTGACTTTTTTTTGGGGGGGGGGATATAACGCACGGTCTTACTTTTAGCGATTAATTTCATGCATGTGTACATGGCATACTATAAACTGCCTTAAATTGCAACGTAATTCCTGTTGTCCTCTTTTAATTTTGTTTTCATATGCTGTACTTTCACAATGCTGTGAATACCTATTCTGTACAGTCTGTAGAAAAATTACCATAGCTGCATGTTCAGTTTTGAATGAGTTTGTTAAGCATATAGCCAGCAGATAGAGAGAAGCACAGACAGGTAGAATACATCATCAAACTGGACATTTAGGACATCCAGCCAAGGTGACTGGAGTAGCCGGACTGAGGGAAGAACAAGCAAAAGTAAGTTCATCAAACCAATTTGGGCTTGCAAGCATCCAGCAGAAATCAGCAGGGGAAACTGAAGCAGCTGGCTGGAGTTTCAGGCTAAGTTTTTTTCTCTGTGTTTGAGCTCTGCCCCTTGGACATTTCGTTATTGTAGGATAAGCAGTAAACATTGCTGAAATGATTTATCCTCTACCTGTTCACAAGGCACAGTGCCTTTAACCCCTTAGCTATTTGCAGTTTTTCTCCTTGTTATAGATCCTGGCCAGCCTGATCCATAGGGGGAGTTTTAAGGAGCTCTTGACCAAGCATGCTTACATCTAAGATAGTGAGGGGCAACCCCACCTCCAGAACCTAGCTCAAACAGCTCATGACACTTCACAGCCCCCTAATACATTGCTTTTCTCTTCATTCAAATAATGATTTCTTTGAAGAATTTTAGCAAATGCCCTTTCTCATTTTCTAATGCAACTGCCACTTACACTGCCCTTTGGTCTTCCAATTTGCAGCCCAAGTTCCCACTTATTGTCATCTCTTTTTAACCCCGATGAGTTTCCTTTAGAATTCCTTATGTTTTTGTTTATCTAAAATAACCCACTATTTACCTTCATTGTTCAAATATATCTTCTTACGGAATTGAGTTCTGGATGCTTTGTTTCTCTGAGGGTGCCATTCCACCTTTGTTTGACCTGTTACCCCTACTGTTACCTTCAGGGTACTTCTCAGAGAAGGGCTTTGGCTTTTGAAGCACATTCTGAACACACCTTTCTTAGACAAAGGTCACATATGAGCCTCCAGGGAAAGGACTCTGATCCAGGCTGAGTTTTGTCACAGTAGAGTAACGTGGATCTGTGCCATCATGCCACAGGTACATGCTGGAGTGAAGGATCTAGCTTCTAACCCTGGGCAGCAGAGTGGATTTTCTGAGCCTTGGTTTCTTCATTTACAAAATGATGTTGGAGACATCATTTATAATATCATTATGAAATGATGTGGAGAAGTCCTTGGACTCTGGTGATGGCCAGAGTCCTACAAAGTAGACTCTGAGTAATACAAAGCATGCAAAGTGCATAGGATGGCTGGCATGAAGAATTCCCCAGTGAGTGGTATCCTCTTCTGGAATGCCTTGGTCAGGTCTGTGACATGTATGGTTTTCCTCTTGAGCTCATGAGTACGCTCCTTCCAAAATGAAGCCATCTGGACTCTCAGTCAAGAAGAGGTGGGAAATTCTACCCCAAGTTTGAAGGCATATAGTCTATCTCACAGCCACTGGAATGGCTTGGAGACCTGGGAAATATTTCCCTATTACCTGAATAAGTGGCTCTGAACACATTTTCCCCCCTAAGACCCAGTGAGCATGGTTCACATGATGTCCTGGTTCACATGATGTCAGACCACATCTAGACTGGAAGCCACCAGTCTAGACCCTTGCAATATCTGGGTCAGGCTTGACTCTTGACATGAGTTTTTCCAGTTCCATAGAATGATCTGATGGGTGGTGTGAGGTCAAAGGTTGCTGTCTCCAGAGTTTGGTGATGAACATGAAGATGGAGGGGTTGGGCAAAATCCAGATGAAGAAGTAAGAAAGGTGGGAAGAGGGGTGTGTCGGAGGTCTCTTTCCTCCAGAACCATCCAAGGCTGCTTGGCTTCCAAGTCCCTTGGCAGAAGGAGCTCCATTCAATTGACACATAGAGCAGGTTTCTCAGAGGCAAAGTGGGGTCCCTCCCTGGATGCAGGTGAATAAATGCCAGGTCTGGGAAGCAGCACATCTTCCATGGGCATCCAGCTGAATGCTTGTCTTTGCTACCTACAGTCTCTTTTTAGCATTCTCCTCTCTACTTTCCTCTCTTCTCTTCCTTGTTAACCATATGGACAGCTCCATTTCCAGGTGTGACAGAGCAAGTGAAGAAGGGCCCAAGAACCATGCTCTGACAGCATCTGTCCCTTCTCTCCTTTCAGGCCCCCCGGCCCCACCGCAAGATGTCACTGTCCAAGCTGGAGCTACAGCCACCACTGTTCAGGTCTCCTGGAAGCCCCCTGCACTGACTCCCACTGGGTTGTCCAATGGAGCAAATGTCACAGGATACGGCGTGTATGCCAAAGGGCAAAGGGTGAGCATGGGCTGTGAGCCTCTCTACCCTGCAGGGGCAGGCTTAGGGAGGGAGGAGGGGGACAAATTCTCAGGGGAGAATTTGAGGATCTTCCAGCTCCAAGACTCCACCAGCCTTCATAAGACCCAAGTTGGGCCTTCACTCTGGGATCTACCTGCCACAAGTCTGAGAGTGAGGAAGTCCCGTTCCCTTTTGCTTCCCAGCTGGGTCCAGTGTCCTCTCTGCCCTCACCACTGCCCTGCTCCACCCAAAACTGATACATCTGATTTCACCAGCATCAGGATCCCAGGCGGTAACTGGCTTGCCAGTTTTAACAGACTCTGTGTTAGCAAGTTAAGACACATGTAGGCAATCTTCCATTTGCATGTGACCAGACCTGGACTCTGAGAAATAGTTGTATTTTTGGTGTTGCTGAGTGGAGAACCTACCTGCTTAGCCTGTCACCCCTATCCTGGCACATGAAGCAGAAATTTTACCCCAAGGAAGTCTGTAGAAAGCTTCTCTTTATCTGTTCACTGGTGTCTTAGTTAGGGTTTTTGTTGTTGTGAAGAGACACCGTGACTACTGAAACTCTTGTAAGTGAAAGCATTTAATTGGGGCTGGCTTACATTCAGATGTTTAGTACATTATCCCATCTGGAGGCACACAGCAGATGTGGTACTGGAGAAGTAGCTGAGAGTTCTACAGGAAGAGAGGGATACCACTGGGTCTGGCTTGAGCATCTGAAACCCCCAAACTCACCCTTCATGACACGCTTCCTCCAACAAGACCACACCTCCTAATAGTACCACTCTCTGGTGACTAAACATTCAAATATACAAGCCTATGGAGGCCATTCCTATTCCAGCCACCACTACTGTTGCCACCCCATTTCCCTCTCTGGTGACAGATGGGGCTGCTGGACTTGGGTGTTAGGCATCCAGCCATTTCTCCCATGATTCACCTCTTGCAGGCTGTAGGTTCTCCTGGTAGAAGTTCCATGAACTCTAAGGGCAGGTTTCATGAGCAGACAGGAAGCCCACTTGTTCTACCCCCTCCTCCCCTCCCTACAACTGTAGCAGTAAACAAGGTCACATTCAGATCCCTGTGGAACCCTGCATCTGGTCTAGAGATGGAAGAAGACGGCTCTGCTTCATTGATCTCATAGCTACCTGGGTCCTTTGGTTTTGCTAACTCTTAGAGTGACTTGAGCTAGATGTTGGGCTCAAGATATTGGGTTTTTCTGCCAGACATCTGGCTTCGGGAGAGGCCACTCCTGGGTCAACATGTGCTGACAGCTTGTGACATGGCTTTCTTTGTGTGCAGGTGGCTGAGGTCATCGCCCCCACAGCAGACAGCATCGCAGTAGAGCTGGTCCGGCTTCGAAGCCTGGAGGCCAAGGCCGTGAGTGTGCGCACCCTGTCTGCACAGGGAGAATCCATGGATTCTGCTCTCGCTGCCATCCCCCCTGACCTCCTGGTGCCTCCAGCCCCCCATCCAAGGACTGCTCCCCCACCAAAGCCATTAGCAAGTGACCTGGATACCAAAGACCAACACCTGGGTCACCATGTCAAAATAGACGAGTCCTGGGAGCAGAGCCAGCCACCAGGCCCTGCACATGGCCACATGCTAGAACCACCTGACATGCATAGTGCTGGCCCAGGCAGAAGGTCACCCTCACCCAGCCGGATCCTCCCTCAGCCCCAAGGAGCCCCTGTGTCCACCACCGTCGCCAAGGCCATGGCCCGTGAGGCTGCACAGAGGGTTGCTGAAAGCAGCAGGGTAAGTTGTGTCTTCCTAGAGGGGTTTTGTCCCCATACTCTTGGGGTGGGGTATGACCTGTCCGTGTGCCTAACAGATAGAAGCCAATATACCAGAGAATCTAGACCTCAGCCTAGGACTGTTGTCTTGAACTGGGCAGGGCCCATTTTTTCACTGGAACATTCCTACTGGAGTATTTCTGTATGTTGGGGGGAGGGGCTATTGTGACTGTGAAGATGGAGTGAGGTTAGGACATGTGCTCAAAGTAAGTAATAAAATGTGCATTAATAAGTCACCTGTAGGGTGCACCTCCCCACCAGGGGGAATAGGACCCAGGAATGAACAGGCCCAGGACCTTCCTACCTCTCCCAGGTATCCACCTATCAGATGCCTAGATGTTTGGGGCAAGCTCAAGTTTCTCTACCAAGGTGTCAGTGGGACCTACTGGCAGGGACCCTCTTAGTGTCCAGTTGTTTTATGGGTCTCACCAGGATGGTGACCCTTGGGAATGTCTGCCAAGGCTAGGGCATCCTTCTCCCAGGGTCTAGGTCAGGAGAGTGAGTATACATGACCAAGGGTCAGCACCAGAGTTGCAGGTGCCTGAGAGGATGTTTCTAACACATGTTTAGCTCCATGTATTCCCATGAGGGCACAGAGCTACCCTGACTCCAGGGCCCTAGAACCTTTTAGAAAACTGTTTGTGAAATCTGGTTTGCTCAACAGTGGCCACTGATACTTACAATACTTACTCATGAACTTGGGGCCTCTGTTCAAAGGGTGCTCCGGGGCTCAGTGAAGCTGAAGCCAGGCCTGCACTGGGGTCACTGGGTGATGCTTATGGCCAAGGGGCGGAGGAGCCCAGTGCAGCCTCAGAGCAGATCCAGGAGAACCCAGCAGCTGCTAGGCTGGGTCAGAGACCCTTTCTGGGCTCCTGCTTCAATGCTATGGTCACTGTTTAAATGAAAGCCTGGCGAAGCAAGCAACAGAGGAAGAAGTTTCCCACTGAGGTCTAAGGTTCCCTCCAGTGACACTCAGAGTGATTCAGGCCCCCGCAGAGAGGAAAGGCGAAGGGAATAGCTGGCCCCGGGAGCCTGGACCTCATGGGACCCACTCTCCAGCAGCAGCTTAGAGCGCATGTTAAGGGGTCACAGCCCAGAATATTCCATGCATCTGCCCTGAAGGCTCTGCAGGGCTCAGTGTGGGAGGGGCCTCTCTAGGATACCTCTGGGGATCTCCTTGCCCTTCTCAGCACTTGGGGGGAGGATAACACAGTGTGTGTTCCTGGGGTCCCCTCTAGCCCTTTCCCACAAGGCCACTCATCTTTGTCCCTTTCTCTTTCCAAGTTAGAGAAAAGGAGCCTCTTTCTAGAGCGAAGTGGTGCTGGGCAGTATGCCAACTCAGACGAGGAGGATGGCTATGCCTCCCCTGAGGTCAAGAGGAGAGGGACATCTGTGGATGACTTCCTGAAAGGGTCAGAGCTGGGCAAGCAGGTGAGAGTGTGTACCCCTGCATCAGCCCTTGACTGGTGGCAGCTTTAGCTGGAGGCATAGGAGTTGAGTTGTGAAGACAGCGCCCTAACCTGCCTTATGCATGTGTGTGCCCATGTGCCCATAAACACATTTGTGTTTATGTATGTACGTGCGTTTGTGTATGTACTTGTGCTTATTTGATATGTGCGTGTGGATACAAGTGTATGTGCCTGTGTTGTGAGTGTGTATGGTGTGTGTATGTTCCTGTTTGTGTATGCTTCTGTGTGTGTGTGTGTGTGTGTGCCTCTGTGTGTACCTTTTACACGAATATGTACATGTATGTGTGTTTGTGTGTGGATGTGTAAAAATGTGTCCCTGTGTGTTTCCGTGGGTGTACATGTGTGTGTGTTTTATGTGTGTCTGTGTATGCTTGTGTATGTGTGTGCATGTGCATTTCTATTTGTCTGTTTGGTAAATATGTGCATGAGTATGTTTATTTATGCACTCATATATGGTACCTGTGCACATGTGCTCATATGTAAGTACATGTGACCAAATGATTGAATTCCTGTGTGTCATTGTGTACATGTTTATGTGTGTGTATGTGGACATGTATATACACATCAGCATGTGTTTCTATGCATCTGTGTGTCACTGTGTGCATTGAGTATGTGCATGTGTACTGTGATGAGTGTGCATATAAACGTGTTCCTATGTGTGTTCTCATATGAGGACACATATATGTTTTTTTTTTTTTAAAGTCTCAGCATCACCCCATGTGATCACTCACCCTGTCATGTGCTCTTATGTAACACTGTATAGCTATGTACACATGGGTGCTCTGGCTCTCAGCCGTCTGAAATGGCAGTGTTGGGCTTGAGCCTCTGTTCAGCTGGTGAAGTACAGAAGTGACAGATTGGAAGTTGAGTGTCATATGATGTGACTTAGCAATACTGCTTGCTCTATCTCCTCCAGAGTCTAGGGTCCTCATGACTGTCATAGTGGGGTGACCTGTGCTGTCCTCTCTCTGCTGCTTAGACACAGTTGTGTCAGGCTTCGTTTTCTTCACCAAGATGAGTGGAGCATACACCGTGCCCCGCATGCCTTCTTACATGGGCTCTACCAGTTGGCAAACATGGGTCCAGGACCTGGGAGCCTGTGGCATGTCCATGATGTCCCATCAGGAGCTGAAGGTAGCTTGGTAGTTTAGGATAGCTCTTTCAGAAGATCCAGGTTTGATTCCCAGCACCCGCATGGTGGCTCACAACTGTTTGCAACTCCAGTTCCAGGGGAGCCAGTCTTCTTCTGGTCTCCCACAGGCACTAGGCACACATGCAGTGTACAGACATACATGCAGGCAAAAATACCCAATACACATAAAAATAAAAATGAATAAATAAGAAAGAAAAAAGTCCCATCTGTGCGCCTTTTTGACCACAGCCCCACTGTTGCCATGGAGATGATTACCACACAGAAAGCAGTCGGGGGTCAGACCTGTCAGACATCATGGAAGAGGATGAGGAGGAACTGTACACAGAGATGCAGCTGGAGGATGGGGGCCGGCGCCGGCCTAGTGGCACCTCTCACAATGCCCTCAAGGTGAGCACTGAGTTCATGACAGGGTACCCCAAATCTGGGGGCTGCTCCCTTCTGCCCCTTTGCCAGGATTGTTTTATGATTGCATTCAGGAGTTCCCTGCTGCTCCTGTCTGCTTTGCCAAGAAGTCTGGAATTTGGGGATCCATTTTTGGAACCCCCGGACACAGCCAGCACTGTAGTGGAAATAGAATTACAAACAAGAAAACTAGCCCAAGCCTTACATGCTCATTCAGTGGGTGCAGCTTCTGGGTTAGCACTAAACTGGCACTGCAGGGCTGGGCGGAGGAATCCATGCAGGCTAGAGCCATGCAGCTGAGGCCAGAGGAGGCCTAGGACGGACAGCACATTCATGGGTCCATCACCCGAGAGCCCCATACCAGGAGAGAGTCCATATCATCCACCCCTGGAGATCCAATACAGATGTGCAGTATTCTGCATTATGGTAGACAGAAGACAACATGCATCGCAGCTGTCTGCTCAGGGCCTCTATGGGGACCCTATGGATGTTTTGCCCATAAAGGTCCTTGCAGGGGCTTTGGGGACCTCCATGTGGCCCTGCATGGTATGGCTCACATGGTTCCCTGTGCCCCTCCCCTAGTGGGTCCCACACAGATCTCTTCTGAAGACTCCTGGTCTGAGACTCCTACCTGTCCTAGGCTATGTTCCAGAGCAAGAGCTACCTTGAAATGGCTCATGGGTGGGTCAGGGAAAGGCATACACCTGTGCTTTCCACCTTCTAGACACTTCTCTGGACAGGGGAAGATGTTAGAAACTGCCTCCCAAGAACTGCTTAACAAAGGAAGGGCCAACAAGGGTGTTGTGAAGCAGCAGTGTCCCCCAACCTCTCTCCCTCTTATAAACAGCCCAATAGTATCCTAGGGGAAGTAGGATCAGGGTAGCCATGGGTATGTGCCACTCACCCACTGGGCTTCTTATGGGTGTGGGTTTCAAGAGTCTCCTAATAAACTGCCAGGGACAGTTAGGAGCTGTGGCCACGCTAGACCCACAGTTCCACATGGCAGTGACTGGCTAAGCCAAACCAGGTTTCCTGGAGGGACCAGGGCACATGACCCTTCATCTCCAACTGGCCCAGCTCACCTGCCTGCCCTGTGTTACCCTCTTTTTTATCTATCGTCCCTCATCCTTCACCTTCATAGAGCTTAACACACCTGAGCCAAACATCCGTGAATGTTGCACTATGAAGGAGAAAGACACATGAGTTATCAGATCCTGTGCCCACCTACTCGTGGGCAGTGGCAGAGCATATAGTAGACTATACTAGGAAACAACCCCTGCTCCCCATGGACCGAGGTGTCCACAGACCAGTGGGGACAGCTGGCAAGGCCATCACAGGCAACATGCCAGAGCCCCAGCAGGCATGCTGCAAGTCCCCAGATCTCAGCAGGGGATGGGAGCAGCTTTCCTAGAGTCAGTCAGCTCTCCCCAAAGGAGGGTATAAAGCAGTGGTTGGCACCAAAAAATGCCCTTCAGAAAGAGAAAGAGGCTGAGGGCCAGAGCTGGCAGGGAATGGTGCACATGGAGACATAGGCTAAAGCTGGAATGAAGAGGGTTTGTGAAGCAACCTCAAGAATGGCCAGCTCTGTGCCAGCTGCTGAGCCCAGATGGGCCAGATGTGGAAGATAAATATCAGGTGCAGACACAGAGGACATGGTCCTTGGTCCTTTGTAGGCACCAAGTAGGCAATAGGTCTGTTAAGGCAACATTATCAGAACACTGATGGTTCACTTGAAAGGAATGTGGCTATTGCTTTAGCTAAGGGAGAGGTGGATGCTCAGCTGGGGTGGTAAGTGCTGGGAAGGCAATGGTCCATAGGACCAAGGACACTGTGGGGCCACCTCCAGTTACGATGGGCATTCAATGGCAGCTGTTCCTGGGCTGCAGGGAATCAGCCACTGTGACAGACAAATTCCACTACTTTGATAACTCATCATCATAGAGGCAGGCAAGGGCCTGGGAGCATTGTTTCCTCCCATCTGGGCCACCCTTTTTTCCCTCTGGCTCACCCGCATGGAGTCTGCTCCTGACGTCCGCTGGCTCGTCTGTGTGCTGTCCCTCACCTTCTGCTCTGCGCCTACCACGTGGCCCATTTGCTCCATCCCAGAGCCCCAGCAGGCATGCTGCAGGTCCCCCACAAGCAGAGGCTGCCTCACGCTGTCCGCCCCCACGCCTCCCTGCCAAGACTAATTCTGTGTGTGTTTTCTCTCCTTCCTCCACCGCCTCATGTCTGGTCATACACCGCTCTCTCACACATGCTGTCCCCAAGGAATGCCATAAGGCTAGGAGCTTGGAAGGCGCTTTCCTGGAGCAGCCCGAGTTTCCCCAACAGCCCCACCGCAGTAAGAGACTGTTCAGTATCCCCGAGGTAGCTGAGGAGGACACGGAGCATGGCGAGCCGCTGCTCAGGCAGGGCATGGGGTCCTCGAGAGCCAGGGCCTTGTTGGCCATGGAGCGTGGGCCAGCGCGGTCCTGTTGGGGACATCCAGTCCTACAGGGTTCCTGGCTCCCTGCAGAGCACAGGGGCCCGGGCATCCATATGGAGGATCTGTTTCTGGAAGACAGAGGCTGTCGGTTCAGCCGCTCGGCCACCAGGAGCCCGGACAGTGGTTTGGACTGCGGCAGTGAGGAGGAGGAGTCTCGATTTAGTTTCAGGAGCACCTCGGCCAAGTGCAGTCCAGGCCCTGGTCACTGTCCCTGTAGGAGAAGCCCGAGGCCCCTGCTGGCCCGGAGGCGGACGCTGACCCGACAGAGCAGCATCGAAGAGGACTTTGGGGAGCAGGTGGACCCCAGTGACGTCATCAGGAGCGATGACACCCAGCTCAGCCCGGAGAGGCCTGTGCCCAGGAGGGATGGCTGGGACGAGGCCAGCGACCACGAAGATTTTCGGGGTGTCTGGAGGAAAAGCCCAGCCATGCCCAACAGTAGGGCAGCTGAGCGTCTCGCACAGCCTCCTCCCCGAGTGGCTGACGGCCCTTTGGTGTGTCAAGTAACCATCCTCCCCACACGCTTGCCAAACCAATCCGTGCTCTCATCCTTTTGTTGGTTTTTGCCTTTGGTTCGGGTTTTGGAGTGCATCGGGGACTCTCTGGGCCGCTCTCTTTGGTTCTCCCTGCATCTTTGATTTCTTCAGTCCCATTGCTTCCCAGTTGCTTGACCATCCCGAAGGTTTTCTTGCTTTGGAGTAACAATCTCCCCACAGAATCAGCGATGGTTACGGCTGCTTTACTTAAAGGACAACTGAATCTAAGTTTTAATTAAGGGTTAGCTGAACTGCTGAGTATCTAGAACTCGGGAAACACACATCCCCCACACCCTAAAATGATCCTTAGGGACTCAAGGAGGACTGCTGGTATGATCAAAGGCTTTTTGCCCTTGTTGTTTTGGCTTTTTAAGTTTTTCTTTTTCCTTTTGGCTTTCATCTATAACTGTTTAAAAATATGAAGAATAACCAGGGAAGAAACTAATTTTTGTAAATTGTTCCCAAGGTCTTCCTCACCCCCAGTCTTTTCCCCTCTGTGTCTACCACACAGCAGGGGGTCAGCCAAGGCTTCCTACATCTCTGTAATTGTATCCTTTCTACATCATCTGTCCCCTCCGTGCTCAACTGTCATTGGGCACACAGGTGGGCATCAGAACAGTGGCAAGCCTCCTTCTGAGCTGTGCACTCTGTGATGTGTCCACTCTAGTGCCAGGCACTGCCTGCACCCCTTGGTGCCTGCCCAGTCTCACCCAGGGCTGTAGGCTCAGACACCTTGACTTCTGTGTCCTTGGGATGGCCGCCATTAGCCCGATTCCTAGTGATCTGGTCTCCTTCAGTCAGTTCTGACTCCCAGTCCGAATGAGAGGTAGACATCTCTAGACTGGAGGCCTGCTCAGGCCCAGGTTAACCCCGGAGCAAGATTAAAGCAGATTAAAGCACACAGATACTGCCCCCAAGTGTCCAGAGCCCTCCATACCCCTCTGTCTGTGATGAACTTTGGGAACTATGGCAGCGTATCTCTGCTAGTGTGACTCCTGGGGATGGGACAACAAAACCAGGAGAAGACTTACCTGAAATGGAGCCTGAGCTGTAAAACAAACCATAGTTAATTTGCTGCAGAGGATTTGGCTTCAGGAGCAATAGCATCAACCAAAAGCTTCCTCCTATGACTCATTTTTACCACCAGCCCCACTGTGGTATGTCCGGAAGGGACTCTGATATAGAAAGCAGGTTCCTGGGCCTGGCTGGCTTCTCCCCCAGGTCACTCAGCTAACCTTTCAGTTAAAAGCTACGTTTAGTTGCCTTTAGTGCTTCTGCTTCCAATCCGGATTGATTTGGCTGTAACTCCTCCTTTTCTTCCAAGGCCAGCCATGCCTAACTACAGTGTTCTTTTGGGTCTAGATTTTAGGAAACCCTGCTTTGATGGGGCGAGCCGACCGAATGGATCATGGGAGCCGAAGGTATTCTCACAGTGGTGGAGGTCCTCAGAGGCACCGACCGACAATGGCGCCATCCATTGGTTAGTGGCCTGATCAATATCATTCACTTTCTGTCCACCGCCTTCTTAAAAACAATTCAGGGATCACACATGAGGTCTCTGGTCCCCGTGAAAATGTCTGAGAAAAACAACTGAAGGACACGAGGACTCATAGTATCAGGGTTCAGTCTATCGTGGCAGGGAGGGTGTGGGCGGAGAGTAGCTCACCTTATGACAGCCATCAGTGTGGGAGGGGAGACACAGAGACAGTGGGGAGAGGAGGAGCAGAAGGGGAGAGAACAAAATGCTACATTTATTGGATTTATCCTTTCCCTTCCTGCGCCATCAACCCCAGCCCCTGGTGGCTTCCACATTCCCACACGGAGGACACAGTTCCTCCTGCTAAATCCTTTCTGTACCCACCCTCAGAGACATACTCAGAGATGTGCTTTAGGGATTTCCTGAGGGGGGAGAGACAGAGACTGAGACAGACAGACAGAGCCCGAGATGCTGAGTTGACTCTATACCCCAGATATCACGATGAGCTCTGGGTGAGTTGAGTTGCATGAGTGTATAGGCCACATTGGTGCAGGTCTTGGGAACACTTGGAAGCTGGAAGTGTCCCCAGGACGTGTGCTCCCTTCCCTATTCACCACTGGCCCTTCCCCTCATCCATCCATGTTATGATAAATCTTTCCACCATAAGCTGCCTGAGCCCCGCCGCCACGTATGTGCTTTACGCCAGCCGCCTGCCTGAGTTAGGCCCAAATGAATACACAGAAACTTGTGTTAGGTTCAATGCTGCTTGGCCAATGACTAGGATTCCTCATCTGTTAGCTCAGTCTTAATTATCATAAATCTATATTTTTTATAAGACTTATCTTATTGGATGCCTTAATGGCATCCCTCCTTGTCGGTGGATCACATTGTGCCACAGGAGCAGGAGTGGAGGGGAAAGAGGGCCCTTCCTGTTTCTCCTTCGCTTAAATATGAGTCTCCTTGCTATGTCACTTCCTGCCTGGATCAGCACTTCTCTACTACATTTCCCAGAATCCTCTTTGACTCCTAGTCCTGTCTACTTGCTGTCTCATTGGCCAAACAGTATTTTATTTAACAATGAAAAAGGTAAACATACACAGAAGTACTTCCCCCATCACATCCCAATCGAATTCTCTCCACCCACTTCATGACAGCTGGGCTTCCTTTTTTTACAGACCATTTGGGATTCAACCAATGGTGCCCAAAGCTATCATTTGGTTATTGTCACCAACCCATGTTAAGGGTGGCTGCAGATATGGGGGGGGGATACTGCTGCCATTGGCACGGAATCATGGGGGCAGTAATCTTATGCAAGGTGTGTCTGGATTCTTAAGGTGAAGAACTCAGGAGGCTGCAGGCATGTCACTGGCCCCAAAGACAGAAAGGCTGTGTAACAAACATCACATCTTTCATCCTAAAACTTGAAAGAGCATGAGCCCATGACAGCTCCCTTGCCTTTTCTTAGTTCTTATAGCCACCCAAGAACCTGTGTGAAAAAGGTTATTTAAACCCAGCACTTTGCATGGTTGCCCATGTATAGAAGGACAAACCTAAGTGCCTGTGAACACCTCAGAAGAAAACATCCATGTGATAGGTCTGCCACTCACCAAACACAGGCAGGTGGGCCAAGGAGTCAGTGACTGACAACCAGGGGTCAGAGGTCAGAGAACCCATTCCTCTGGTCCTTAATTCTCTTTGCATGTTAAAATAGTAGTGATTAGGGTCTGGAGCGATGGCTCAGTGGTTAAGAGCAGTTGCTGCTCTTGCAGAAGACCTGGGTTCATTTTCCAGCACCCATATAGCAACTCACAACCTGTTGTAACTCCAGTTCCAGGGGATCTGGCAGCCTCTTCTGGTCTCCACAGACATATAGTGCACATGCATACACATAAAATAAAAGGAAAAAATTTTAAAAATTAGCAATTAGAATTTTAGAAACCCACATCAGAAAGCATCAGTTTTTCTTTTCCAGAGGTAATGAAGTCTTCATATCATATTTTCCTGGGCATATTTTTAGCAGACAGTGGAGCCACAACTAAGTAAAATATGGTGGCTATTAATATTCTGATTTCTAGAACTAATATTAAATGAACCATGTTCTGCATGATTTTAAAGGACAGGCTCCTTGCTCCCTGTCTAATGACACCGGGTTCCTTAATTGGCTCCCTGTTTCCAAAGACATTTAGTTGTGCTCAATTTTTTCCTCAGGAATTTTTGTCCTTTGGGTTAATCTTACCCATCAAATGCAAGACCCGGGGGGATCACCTTTCTGAAAATGAATGTCCTCCCTCATCCAACTGTTATGGAGTCTGTCTTAATAATCAACTTGAACTCTCCCTCATTGTTTCACATTCTCCTGGTGGTTTGGGGGAACACAGCACATCCTATGTCCACAGGAAATGTTGACAATTGAAAACTAGTTGGGCAAAGTCTAGTCCTTCAGAAGAGCGAATCCATCCCTGACAAGAAAATGTTGCACACTGTAGACAACGTCAGACATTTAGGTGAGATCAGGTACATAAGCTGTTCCTGAGGGAAGGCACCTCTGTGTACCCTGGAGGACTTAATGGTCATGCCCAGGGGAAGCTGACCATAGGCCTCCATCCTTAGGCTCACACTCAGCTCCTGACCAAAGAGGCTTGCTATCCACAGAGGTGCCACATAACTCAACCCAGAGAAGCACAAAGAACTGACAGACATCAAATGTTGGTCAAGACCACATCCACAAGTTCCAACCCCAGACTTACCTTTCTTCCTTCCTTCCTTCCTTCCTTCCTTCCTTCTTTCCTTCCTTCCTTCTTTCCTTCTTCTTTCTTTCTTTCTTTCTTTCTTTCTTTCTTTCTTTCTTTCTTCTTCCTGCCTTCCTTTCTTTCTCTTCTTTTCTTTTTTTCGAGACAGGGTTTCTCTGTGTAGCTTTGGAGCCTATCCTAGAACTCGCTCTGTAGACCAGGGTGGCCTGGAACTCACAGAGATCTGCCTGCTTCTGCCTCCCGAGTGCTGTTTCCATAGCTGGAACTTCTTCACCCAGGTCACATGACAGGGAGCTAAACCCCTCATGCCTACCCCAGCTAGATCCAAAGTGGGGCCTCACAGCTGCCCTGGGTTTCACACAGCATCCTGTGAGAGTGACTGAGGGAGTTCTCAGGCTGCTACCTGCCAAAACCACAATGAAGAAATTAACAGATCAGGCTGTAGAAAATTTTATTCCAAGCAAAAGTTAAAGGACATTTTGTTTTTTGTATTTTGTGTTTTAAAAGATACTGAATATGAATATGAATATGTATGTGTATGGACACATACATACACACCATGTTTTTTTATTTAAATTAGAAACAAGCTTGTTTTACATGTCAATCCCAGTTCCCTCTCCCTCCCCTCCTCCCCTGTCCCCCAACGACCTATGCCCTTTCTGCTCCCCAGGGAGGGTGAGGCCTTCCATGGGGGATCTTCAAAGTCTGTCATATCATTTGGAGCAGGGCCTAGGCCCTACCCCATGTGTTTAGGCTGAGAGAGCATCCCTCTATGTGGAATGGTCTCCCAAAGTCCATTCTCTTGCTAGGGATAAATACTGATCCACTACCAGAGGCCCCATAGATTGCTGATGCCTCCTCACTGACACATTTGGGGGTCTGGATCAGTCCTATGATGGTTTCCCAGCTATCAGTCTGGGGTCCATGAGCTCCCCCTTGTTCAGGTCAGCTGTTTCTGTGGGTTTCTCCAGCCTGGTCTTGACCCATTTGCTCATCACTCCTCCCTCTCTGTGACTGGATTCCAGAGTTCGGCTCAGTGGTTATCTGTGGGTGTCTTATTCTGCTTCCATCAGCTACTGGATGAAGGCTCTAGGATGGCATATAAGTTAGTCATCAATCTCATATTCAGGGGAGGGCATTTAAGGTAGCCTCTCCTCTGTTGCTTAGCTTGTTAATTGGGGTCAACCTTGTAGATCTCTGGACATTTCCCTAATGCCAGATTTCTCTTTAAACCTATAATGGCTCCCTCTATTATGGTATCTCTTTTCTTGATCTCCTCTATTCTTCCCCTGACTCGATCTTCTTGCTCCCTCATTTCCTTCTCTCCTCTCCTCTTCTCCCCTTCTCTTTCTCCTAACTCCCTCTCCCCTCCCCCCATGCTCCCAATTAGCTCAGGAGATCTTGTCCCTTTCTCCTACTCCGGGGAACCATGTATGTCTCTCTTAAGGTCCTCCTTGTTTCCTAGCTTCTCTGGTAATGTGGACTGTAAGCTGGTAATACTTTACTCTATGTCTAAAATCCATATATGAGTGAGTACATACCATGTTTGTCTTTTTTGTGACTGGGTTACCTAACTCAGGATGGTTTCTTTGAGTTCCATCCATTTGCCTGCAAATTTCAAGATTCCATTTTTTTCTCGCTGAGTAGTGCTCCATTGTGTAAATGTACCACATCTTTTCCATCCATTCTTCAGTTGAGGGGCATCTAGGTTGCTTCCAGGTTCTGGCTATTACAAATAATGCTGCTATGAACATGGTTGAGAAGATGTCCTTGTTGAATGAATGTGCATCTTTTGGGTATATGCCTATGAGTGGAATTGCTGGATCTTGTGGTAGACTGATTCCCATTTTCCTGAGGAAACCCCATACTGATTTCCAAAGTGTCTATACATGTTGGCACTCCCACCAGCAATGGAGGAGTGTTCCTCTTTCTCTACATCCTCTCCAGCATAAACTGTCACTGGAGTTTTTGATTTTAGCCATTCTGACAGGAGTAAGATGGTACTCAGGGTTGTTTTGGGTTGCATTTCCCTGATGGCTAAGGATGTTGAGCACTTTCTTATGGGTCTTTCAGCCATTTTAGATTCCTCTATTGAGAATTCTGTATTTAGTTCTGAACCCCACTTTTAAACTGGATTATTTGGTGTTTTGGTGACTAGCTTCTTGAGTTCTTTGTATAATTTGGAAACCAGCCCTCTGTCAGATGTGGGGTTGGTGAATACCTTTTCTCATTTTGTGGGTTGCCATTTCATCTTGTTGACTGACACATCATTTTTTAAATTAAGATTTGTCTTTATGTGTATTATTACCATTCATCTGCATATATGCCTGTGCTCTGTATACATGCAGTGGCTATGTAGGCCAGAAGGGGGCACAAGATTCCCCCAAGGAACAGAAGTTTCAGGTTGTTGGGAACTGCTGTGTGGGTGCTGGAAACTGAACCTAGGTCCTCTGCAAAAGCAGCCAGCGCTCTTAACCTCTGAGCCATCTCTCCAGCCCTCGAGGCATGTTCATAATACATGAACAAGAAAGGAACAGGTGCCAGGACAAGAAGGCAGCAGTATAAATGGTTTGTACCCTAAGGTACAAATGGCTTTTAGAGAAATAAAGACAAGGGAGATACTATGATGTGGGGGTTTCTTATTTAACCTCATTTTAAAATCTGGAATATTTCTCTTCTTTTCCCCTTAAATTTTCTGACAGCGGACAGGTGAATGTTACATATATTTGGGGTCTAGGAGATGGTGCAGGATGATGGGGTGATGTTTAAGCATGGTGACCACTTCATAGAGCAGGTGTGCATCTTTAAATCATTAATATTTAATGAGTAAAAGAAGCTGCCTCTTTGGTGTTCTCTGTCCACTGATGTCATCCCCTGATCACAGGCTAGAGATAGTTGTCAGGCCAGGCTGATCTCCCAAACCTCTCTTCCTCCTGCCAATTTCAGCTTCTGATCAGCTCACAGGATCAGGAGATTACCTAGCCACAGATCCTATTGCAGCAGTTCTCAGCTTGTGGTTGTGACCCCAGGATAGGGAGTGAATGACCCTTTCATCGGGTTACATATCAGATATCCTGCATATCAATAACAGCAGAAAAATCACAGTTATAAGTAGCAATGAAATAATTTTATGGTTGGGAGTCACCACAACATGAGGAACTGAATTAAAGGGTTGCAGCATTAGGAAGGTGAGAACCACTGTTTTATTGTCTCCCTTTCTATGAAATGCATGCCCATCTACATGTGCATACATGTGCATACATGTGTATACAATTGGCCTCTGTATTTCAGGTTTCACATGCTCAGATTTGACCAACTAGACATAGAAAGTATCTGAAGGATACTTTCACCTTACCCAAATATACACAGACTTTTATTTCTTGTCACAACTCTCTAAACTGTGGAATAGCCAAGCATTCCATGGAATAGCCAACATCCCATACTGGGAGTGCCCTGGAGCCAATTAAAGTGTCTAAGATGGGTGGGGGTAGGGGGATGGCTAGAGAGGTGGCTCAATAGTTAAGAACATGTATTGCTCTTGCGGTAGACATTTGACTCCAGAAACTCAAAACCACCTGTAACTCCAGCTCCTAGAGGACCCGACTCCTCCAGCCTCTGAGGCACCTGCACTCATATGCACATACCTATACATAATTAAAAATACATCCTTTTAAAAGAGTGCCAATGTGGGATATACAAAGGTTCTATCTGCCATCTTTTTAAGGGGCAGCAGGATCATTGTGGAGTTTAGAGTCTGCATGAGTGGAGTCTGCAATGAGCATCTTGCAGGTATAGCTAGAGAACCACACACCTCATGGTATCAGGTGGCACATTAGGATCCAACAGAAAATCACCATTAGATACTGAAAAAAGCATTAGTTCCCATCCATGGAGGGTGTATCTGCTGATTGTTCAGAGCTGGCAGAACAGCACTGTCAGCCATGTTGAACTCTGAGATGTGAGTGAGTGGTGAGTAAACTTATAGTTAGCCTTGTGTTCTGCTGAGGACCCAGAAAGCAAGGGTCACATCTGCACTCTCAGGGGACCAAGCACCTATTCTGGCAGAGCCACTGACTCAAGGCTTCTTGCTACCAGGGCTTTCGCTCACAGTATGGCTTAGGTTGGAGTGAGGTCCTGCTCTGAAGCAATCACCTGCTTCCACAGACCACCTCTGAGGGATTTCTGGTCCCATGCTGAGCCCAAACAGACAAAGATAAGCACTCAGGGCTGCCCTTTCCACAGATGCACCCCTGAGTTGTTCCACAGGTGTCACATGATCCCTGTGATCTGTCCACTGCATGCTCCAGATGAATACACTGGGAGAGATCGCCTTTCTCCAGACTTTTATGATGAGTCGGAAACTGACCCTGGTGCTGAGGAGCTCCCAGCCCGCATCTTCGTGGCACTGTTTGACTATGACCCACTCACCATGTCCCCAAACCCTGATGCTGCAGAAGAAGAACTTCCCTTCAAAGAAGGACAGATCATCAAGGTAGTGATGGTTGCTGTGTCATGGGACAGGGGACAGAGACTGGCAGCGGGGATGGAGTGGTGCTCGTGTGAACATGGAAAGTAATAGACTTTTAGCCTCAACAGCTGTTGAAGGAGAAGGCTCAGGGGCTGTGAAAGCCTTGAATGTAGAGCAGGCATTGCCTCTACTCCACCCAGGAAAAGGGTCCCTGCCTTCACCTGTCTGCCTGATAGGGTTGTGCAAATACCCATGCTTATGTACCTGCATGCCTCAGTGTGTCCTGTGTACTAATGTGCAACCAGAGCCTAAATTACAGACCCCGAATTTGAAAAGCAGAGGTTTTCCATGTCCTGTACCTAAACTTCAAGTAGGCACACCAATGCCGGGGGTGGGGGGGTGCACAAGAGGAGCCATGGTCACTGGGCCAGTGAACCTGTGACTGATGCAGGTGAAGGGTGGGCTTTGAAAAGTGTTTTCTAAGCAGTTTGGACTTTAGGTGATTCTGCTGTCAGTGGGGTGGATGTATGGCTGAGCTGACCTACCAAAACGATCTGTTGGTCCCTATGGTTCCAGGTATATGGAGACAAAGACGCAGATGGCTTCTATCGTGGGGAGACCTGCGCCCGGCTAGGCCTCATTCCTTGTAACATGGTCTCCGAGATCCATGCAGATGATGAGGAGATGATGGACCAGCTGCTGAGACAAGGCTTCCTCCCCCTGAACACACCTGTGGAGAAAATAGGTGAGTGCAGTCCCCCAGGCTCTGCTGTGCTTACACTTTGCAGTAGTCCATAGAGGGTGGGGGAGCTACAGCCCCCAGAAGCACAGGCCATACAGTACCTCTGAGTGCCCAATTCTTGGGAGGATTTGCTACCCCTTCCCTTCTTGTTGGGTAAAATTCACTAATTCATTCTGCAATTCAGTACTGCAATACACCTGCATGCTTTAGGAGCATTCACATATCCTAATATCTCATGTGCATGAACACACACACACACACACACACACACACACACACACACACACACACACACACACACAGCCCTGATGGGGGAAGTACAGCCAAAAGTCTTCTTGTTCTTGTTTGCTTTCTGTTGTGATAAAACATTCCCACCAAAAAAATGACTTGGGGAGGAAAGGTTTTATTTCACCTTACAGTCTGCAGTCCAGCGTTGAAGGAAGCTATGGTGAGACCTGAGGAACAGACCATAGTAGACTGCTACTTACTGGCTTGCTCAGCCTGCTTTCTTTACAACCTAGTAGGCAGGGGTGTCACTGCCCACAGAGGGCTGTTCCCCACCCATATATTAATCATCAGTCAAAACAGATGCCCCCACAGACTTGCTCATAGGCCAATCTGATAGAGGTAAATCCTCAGTTGAGGTTCCCTCTACCCAGTGTACAGTTACATTAATAAACTGGGAAGGACAGGAGGAAAGATGACAGTAAAGCTGGTCAGTATCATAACATGGCCCTTCCTTGTGGGACCAGCCTTCCATCCATCTATCATCTATCATCTATCTATCCATCCATCTAGCTAGCTATCATCTGTCTATCTATTTATCATCCATCCATCCGTTTATTTGCCTTCCCTTTATTCAAGGGGGCTCTGGATCTGTAATTAGCTCTGGAAACTGGTTGATAGGCTGCGATTCTCTCATTAGTATGATCCAATATAAGCCTTCCTTTCATTTGTTTTTGAAATTCGCTGCTTATACAGATGAACAGAAGCTGGGTGGGCTTATCTATTTTGTTCCAAGAAACACCATGATTAATTAGCCTATCCCCAAAGTCAGACCATTGTAGGCATTGCTTTGCCTGTGCTGTCCATTATGGTAACTGTGTTTACCTTGCCTTTGGTGATTTGATGCTGCCACCTGGCCATGCTACTCTCAGTGACTCAAAGACATCACTGCCAGCATATGTGATGACTCACCAGAACTGCAATTCTAGAGCCCCTGCATAGCTAGCAGGTGACTCTTCCAAGAGTCTTGTTAACTAGCAATTATTCACAGCTTTAGAAGCTTGGGGAGAGGCCTTGTGAGTCTTGTAAACTTCCAAGTGTTCTGAGCCTTGTAAGTTTCCTTAGCTTTGTGGAAGGTTTCAATTCAAGGGACAGATGTGGCTTTTTCCCAGAGCAATGGTCAGAACCCCAAGGTGCCTACTAGGCTTTGCCAAGTCACAGCCACCTGGTACCTATGGGAGGAGGGTCCCCTACCTCATGGAGCCCCTGTGGTGTGGTAGACACAAGGGAGAATGTCACTGTGAGGGTAAATAGTCTAGAAGAAACATTAAGCACTGGAGAGTGAGCCAGTTCTCTCAAGCTAGGGACATTAGCAGCTTACATACACCCTTTGGGCACTAAGTGGAGTCACCACTGATTTGGGGATCTTCACAGCTAGATCTTACGGTTTTGCAGAGAGAAGTAGAAGAAGTGGCCGGGGTCACTCTGTGCCCACACGAAGAATGGTGGCTCTCTATGACTATGACCCGAGGGAAAGCTCCCCCAACGTGGATGTTGAGGTACCAACCTAGACTTCTTTCATGATGACCTGGAACTACTACCAATACCTTCCTGCCTAAGCTTCCCATGGGCACCATCCTTAGGCCATGTGCCTTTAGGTCTCACTCTTGTCTGAGCATTGTAGAAAGGGAGGCTCAGTAACAAGCCACTCCTGAGATGATGGCAGTCACATTCTCTGGCTCACAGCCAGCTACAGAACACAGGTCCATGTTTTCAGTAACCCATGGATAGCCGAGGTCCAAGGATGCCAGTGGAAACTCCAGAAATCAATGAAAAGTGAGCAAATGGCCATTCTTAGCCACACCCACAAATTTCCCCACCCCATTCTACCCAGCTGATAGTCACCCTAATCCAACATGGTGCACGGGTTTGCTGCTGAGAATGCAGACATGCTCAGCCTATCCAGAGAATGGTACACTTGCTCCATTGTACTCTAAGTTCTACTCATCTACTGAGGTGTCTAGTTCATAATCTGTGTCATGCAGATATATGCCTAAAATACACTTAACCTACATGCAGCATGGCGGTCACTGGGTATGACTCAAGTGTTGGATGTCATAAGGACAGTTATAGTGGCAAATTCTTGTCCCTACAGCCCAAGTCTCCCAGCATATGTATTGAAAGAGTGACCCATGTCCCACACTTATTGGGCATGGCAATATGGAGTCCCTTTTAGTGAGAGGCTGATGATGATCCCGCATGTACATTTGAAAGATGAGAGGGAGGGCTGGTGTTCTCGGTGTCTGGGGTAGCCGGGCACCCCCTGGCACACAGGCAGAACATGATCAGAAATAAGAAAAAAAAAAACAACTCAGAAATAAGGCTGAGGTCTTTGCCTCGAGAGTCACCTGTCCCCAAACCAGATTGATCTGTATTCCTACCCACAGCTTTGCTTATCAGCCGCTGGCTGGGGAACCTTATCAATTCACTCTTATTAGAGACACAGCCATATTTGTATTTATCCCCAGCTAACTTTGTTTCTCCCTTCTGCTGGGCTCTATGGTCTGAAGAAGGGTCTAAGGACAGTTTGACTCCTGGACACAGGGGCTTGTGTTCACCACTCTCTGTTCTCCCCAGACTGGGATCTGACACTTGACAGATGGGTGTTGAATTGATGGTGGGGTTGGGCGATTTTCTTGGTGCTGAGAGGGTGTTTACCAATAGTCCTCACTCTCCAGGAATGTTCCCCAATCTTCCAGGTGTGTAGAGTTACCATGTGTCTAGATTTCCTGTGCATTACCAGGAGGTTGCAGTGACCTTTTATCTACTGTGTTTCTCTTGGGCTTAGAACAGACCCTTACCCAGCTTTGAGCACACTCCCCATCCCCATCCCTCAGCATTATACCCCATGTCTTGACTTAGTTGAAAGTCAGGTTAATTCCCGAAAAGTGGGAAGAATCCAGGCTCTTGTGGTAGAATACCTATCTTGTTGCAACATTCTCTTAGCTCTATCTTCTGTTTTGCAGGCTGAACTTCCATTCTGCACGGGAGACATTATTACTGTTTTTGGTGAAATCGATGAAGATGGATTTTATTATGTAAGTTTTGGGAACATCAAGAAATGCTGTTCATCTTGTGGGTCCCATGCCCTTGTTTACTCCCTCTTAAATTAACACATAAGCTGTGATCTGTATATGTCATGTTCTGAAGCACTTGCCTGGCTTGCTGCCTCTCTGAGCTGAGTTCTCTACTGTATATGATATAGAAGTTTGGGGGCCAAAATGACACATGGCTGTAATCCTGGTACTTGGGAGGATGAGTCAGGAGGATTATAAGTTCAAGGCAAGGCTGGACTGTATAGCTAGATCCTGTTTCAAAACCAGAAGAGGCATAGGGGAGGAGGGAACAATGCGAGAAAAGAAGGAAGGGGGAGGGAGGGAAGGAAGCTAGCATTGTGGTCTCTTGTTGTTCTCTACTAATTATAGTATTTTCTGTGTCTACAAACCGTAGACAAAGCAAACACAAAATTGCCACCATCCAAACATTTACAAAACAATTTGATTTTCTAGTTTATTTACGGCCTGGGTTGTGGGGTTTCTTTCGTGGAGAATAGGATGTAGAAACAAAGCAAACAGGTGGAGCAGCTCCAGCTTCACCTGCCTCCCCACAACTCCCCTCACTCATAGCCAAACCCTCAGGTGGACCAGCCCTGGCTTTGTAACAGCCCCTTCACCCACAGCTAGCCCAGCCAGACACCAGAGAGTCACCCCCTTCCTGCTCATTCCCTGTGCCAGCCATGCTGCCGCCTTCCTGTTCTACAGCTATCTAATGAAAGGTGGAGTTAACTTCCTGCCTCTGTAACTGGATGTCCTCTTCATGCCACCCCCACCCCTGTGGCCACGCTGTGTGGCTGCTCCCCATCCCCCTCTATGGCCTCCTGAACATACTTGGAAGTCTTGCTTTTCCATGCAGTGGTGGATGGCCCCAGAGGTCCCCCTCCACAGCCTGAGGTGTGCAGGGTTTTAGAGCTATGACCCTTTGAACCACCAAGATTTCACAGCAGGTTTTGGTGGGATAGCCACATGGCCCTGTAGATTTTGGTGAACTTTCCATGCCCCTGTGTGGGATTTGGCAGGAGAGCCTTGCACAGAGTGACAATGTCTTTCTATAGGTTATGGTGTCTACTTGTTAGCTTTTCATTGTGAGAACAGCTTTGTTCTATCGCTTTGTATGAGGTCACAGTTCATTGTCTTTGTGGACGGTGTGTCGAAGGCTCATCACAGTGAGTTAGTTAATCTTACTTCTTCAGTTCTGTGCTTAGTCCTCACATGCTAACATGGGGCTATGTTCAGTTTTTTCTGAGTTAGAGCATTATAAAGATGATTTCTATAATAACCTGTCCTGTAGCTGGAGAGCTGGCTCAGAGGTTATCATACCTGCTTCTCTTGAAGAGGACCCAGGTTTGGTTACAAGCACCCTAGCCTGGTGGCTCACAACTGCCTGGAACTCCAGCTCCCTCTTTTACTCTCCTTCATTGGCATTGCATATACTCACAAAAATACATCCATATCATATATGCTGAATTCAAGTTTTATGGAGGATTACAAAGACTGCAGTTCTTGGCTCTGCTCTTTCAAACTCTGTATTTTTATAACACATTTTATAATATATTCAGGGGAATAATTTTGTAGTGAGCCTTGCCCCTCCAGCAAACCCTTATGCCTCTGTTTAGTGAAAGCATATGCCATATTTAGGATAGGTTCAGGGGAAACTGTCATGTCAGTCTGACAGAGAATACACTTCCTGTCATCTAGCAAAAGATTCAGAAATTTTTACTCCTTTTGAAAATGTGTCTTTAAATCATTAAGAATGTATGGATCTTACTGCTGTTCTCTACCCTTGAGCCACATCCCCGGGCTTTAGTTTGCTTTTTTCATTTTGAGACACAGTCTCCCTCTGCTGTTCAGACTGGCCTCCTGAGTGGCTCTGTCACAGACTTGTGCCTCCAAGCCTGGCTGCAGATGACTGTGGCAGCACTGAATCCCTCTTGGGGATGTGTGTATTCTTCATGAACTACTGTCTTGAGTGCATATCTGTTGTCATCAGCTGATTCTCTTGAGTGCTCCAAACGTTGACTGTTAGTCTCTGATGCTCATAGCTGTCACTTCTACTTGCTGTCTGACTGTCATTCATAACAATGTTGAATAACACTTCAGTAGCAGATGCATCTACCCAAGGTAGACGTCCATCTTCCTGATACAGTCCTGATTTAGTTTACTAAATTCTTTTCATCATTAACCCATTGACTATGGAGTATATAGCACATATAGGAATATATGCATATATATATGCATGTATGCTGAACAGGCTTGTTTTCCTGATTTCTTAGTACACTCCTCACTATTGTATGGGAAGGCTACTAACTTTTGTATTTCAATTTGCATTCTGCCACTCTTCTGGTGGTGCTTATCAACTTTAGAGAGTTTCTTGTTGGAGTCCTGGGGTCTCTCACATACAGGATCATGACATCTGCCACAGAGACACTCTGACCTCTTCTTTCCAAAACCTTTGTTTCCTTGTCTCATTGCTCTAGCTAAGACTTTCAACACTATCTGGAATGGAGAAATGGACACTCTTGGCCTGTTCCTGGTCTTAATGAAAAAACACTTTGAAGTTTTTCCCATTTAATATAATGCTGACTATAGGTTATCTACAGGTTTTATTATGTTGAGACATTTGTCTTTTATTCCGAGTGTCTCCAGGACTTAACATGTAAGGTGTTATACTTTCTCAAAAGCTTTTTCTACATCTATTGAAATAACCATGTGATTCCTCTCCTTGACAATATCTACTTAATGTAACTTATGTTTATTAATTTATATATATCGAACAGTCCCTGCATCTCTGGAACAAACCCAACTTAGTCATGGTAAATGATCTTTTTTATTAACTGATTAACTATGGGATATATATGTGCATATATGTATATATGTGTACATATATACATGCATATACATACTAAATGGGGCTGTTTTTCTGATTTCTTTCTTCATACACTCCTCATTAGCATATAAGAAGGCTCTTGAATTTGGTTTGCAAACATTTTGTTAAGAATTTTAGCATTTGCCAGGCATTGGTGGCACACACCTTTAATCCCAGCACCTGGAGGCAGAGGCAGGCAGATCTCTATGAGTTCAAGGCCAGCCTGGTCTACAGAGCAAGTTCCAGGACAGGCTCCAAAACAATACAGAGAAACCCTGTCTCAAAAGCCCCCCCCCCAAAAAAAAGGAATTTTAGCATTTGTATTCATCAGAGAAATTGTACTGCAATTTTCCTTTGCATTGCATATTTTTCTGCTTTTGATATATCTGTCACACTAGCTTTGTTAAAAGACCTTGGTAATGTCCCTTTTCTATTTTAAGGAATAGTTTGAGAAATGTTGGTCTTACTCTTCTTTGAAGGTCTTGTAAGATTCACCAGTGAATCCACCTGGGCCTGAACTTTTTTATGTTGGGAGATTTTAATCACTGCTTCAGTCTCATTGTTACAGATCTAATGAAATTGTTTACTTAATCCTGGTTTATTCTGATGGGTCATAATGTCTAGAAGTTCATCCATTTCTTTTAGATTTTCAGTTTATTGGAATATATGGTTTTTAAGGTACTACTCAATTTTCTGATGCTCATTGGTATCTATCATAATGGCTCCCTTCTCATCTCTAATTTGGGTCTTTCCTTGCTTTCTGTTGGCTAAGGGTTTGTGAATCTTGCTTCTCTCTTCAAAGAACCAACTCTCTGGTCGTTGACTCTGTATCTTTTTCCATTTCATTAGTTGCTGCTCTGATCTAATTATTTCTTTACATTTGCTGATTTGGCTTGCTCCTTTTCTGGAGTTTTCAGGTGTCTTATTAAGGTATTTACTTAGATCTCTCTGATTTCTTGATGTAAGCCTAAATGTAGCTATAAACTGCCTTGCTAAGACTGCCTTTGTTGTATATCAGAGCTGCTGGTATGTTTTCATTTTCATTTGATTTTAGGGATGCTTTTATTTCCATTTTGATTTTTTATTCATCATTCAATTGTATGTTGTTTAATCTTCATGAGTTTGTGTATGCTCTACGGTTTATCTTGCTGTTAATCTGTATAGTCTTATTCTAATGTGATCAGAGAGGATACAAGGAATTACTTCAGTTTTTCTGTATTGAGACTTGCATTGTGTGATATGTTTTAAACAAAGTTTTATGGGTTTCTGAGAACAATATGCATTCTACAGTGTCAATTAAGTCCATTTGATCTATGGCGTCATTTAATTCAGATGTTTTTCTATCAGAATGAACTGTCAGCCACCGTTACTGTGCTTGCTTATGAACTTGGATGCTCCTGTGTTCAGGAATGTGTAAATGGTGCCGTCCTCTTGAAGAATTGCTTCCTTAATGTGAAGTCACCTTCACTATCTTACTAGTTTGGTTCACAACTATTTTGTCAGATGTTAGAGCAGCAATAACTGTTTTTGTTTTGTTTTTTTTCTAGTCCCCATTTGTTTGGACCATTGTTTCCATCCTTTTGCCCTAAGGCAGAATTGGCCTTTTTTGATGAGGTGCATTTTTTTTTGAGGCAACAAATAGATGCTTCATGTGTTGTTTCAATCCAATTTACTAGTCTGTGTCTTTTGATTGAATTCTAATGGTCTCAGTTCCCCCAGAGTTGTTGAAAGCTGTGTACATATTCCTGCCATTTTGCTGATTTTTCAGTGCTTGGTTTTTCTTATATTATTTCAGTGTGGTTGGTTCTTGTTCAAAGTCTCATGGTGGATTTGTTTCTCTCTTCAGTCTGAATGATTCCTTCAAATATTATCTGTAGTGTTGGCTTAGTGGTCACAAATTCCTTCAGTCTTTATTGGGGAAACTGTAATCATGACAGATCCCCCTACTGTGTATAGGAGTCTGGGTTGGCCAAGTTGCCTTTCAGAACCTGAAATGCATTTTCCAGACCAATTCTAAGATGTCAATTGCCACGTCTGCTATTACTCTGATGGGCCTGTTTCATTTGTGACTTGGTGTTTCTCTTGAACGTCCCTTTTTTGTGCTGTATATTTAGTGCTGTATAATCATGTTTTGATTAAAACATGAGGTTCTCTGGTCTATGTGGTCTGGATGGGCCTCTCTCCCCAACTCTGGAGAACTGTCAGTTTTGAAAATGTTTTCTGTACCTTTAGAACCAGATTTTCTTCTTCCTGTGCCTATAATCCAAAGGTTTGGTCTCCTAAGAGTGTCGCTTATATCTTAAAATTCCCACTTAGGATAGACTGTGTAGCTCAGTATTTTATCATTGTCCTTGCTGGATAGTTCCATTTCTTCTACCTTGTCTTCTGGCTCAGATATTCTGTCCTTCATCTGTTCTGTCATTGAGACTTTCCATGGCATTTTTTCAACTTCCGGTACTTCAGACGGAGTTTTCTTCAGCATTTCTCTTTGTTGAATCCTCTTTCACACTGTCCATCACCTTATTTTCTCTAGTTGTTTGGGTTTTGAACATCCTTATGATTGTTATGTTGAGCTCTGTGTCTGGGATTTCATTTAACTCATTCTTACTAGATGCCACTGCTGCAGGATTAGTAATCTCTGGAGGGGTTCTGTGTCTTAGTTTTTCATGTTTCTTATGTCACCATGATGGGATTTATGCATCTTATTTTTGTTGCTTGGTTCTTTCAAATTTGCTATTTTCTTTTAGTTGCTGTATTTTTAACATGCAAGATTGGTACAGTTGTTTGTGTAGTTCATAAAATAACTCCTCGGTCTAGGAACTCTGAATGCTTCGGTAGGCTGTGTATTAATTATTCCCTGGGTGGCATGTTAAACAGGAAAACCACCATAGCTACTGGGTATTGCTACCCTACAGCTATCAGACTCTCCAGTTAACAGGGGCCCTTGAGATGTCAACAACTGTTAGAAGATAACCATGGAGTATGGAGTGTACATAGGTTCATTTAATGAGATTGGGAGTGTGAGGGCCTTATGGTAAGAAGGAAAATGATTAAGTATTAAGTTGACGTTGGAAAAAAATGAGATTGACAAAGTGGCAAGAGGGAGAAGCTGGCATATTGTTAGGGTTTACAGACCTTAGAGATTGTTAAATCTAAAAAGTAAAAAGGGGAGAAAAAAAGATGTAAGGGGAGTGTGAGGAATATAGTAAAAAATAGTAAACTTGGGTGGGGGGATGTAAAATAGACGTCTTCAAATATAAGCATAAAAACAAAAGCAAAGCCATGTATATGTATATGCAAGGTTAGAAATTATGTAATAGAAAATAACAGAACATTTATAGTCTGCCTTGCTGGCACAGTTGTGCTGAGTTGAAAGGGGAAGTTCTCTGATCCCTCTGGCTCTAGAAGGCTTCCGTTGCTGTGTGCAGGAGGGACCTGTGGGAGCCAGCCATCTCTGTAGCCTCAGTGTTCTGGTTGAGGAACGGGAACTTGTAAGTCCTTTCTTGGCAGTTCTCTTGGACCCTTGGGCCCACCCAGGCCTCTTCTGTCCCTGAAGATGGGATGTATTCAGGGAGCAGTTTTTTTCCTTGCAATTTGTGCTGCTGTCTCCAGGGCAACTTGATTGGCAGGGAGGCTGATGTAAAGAGGGCTTCCAGCTGAGCTCTGATTCCCCACCGGGATCTCCCTGGCTTACCAAGATCCTTGTCTCTTCCAGGAGGGCACACTGAGCACTAGCTCTTTTATTTTGTCAGGTTTTGGTGGTAAGACTTCCAGCCTAGCAGCTTACCCAGAAATCCTTGAAGAATCACAGCATGCCACGGTTGTGTCAGGATGGAGTGTTACTCTTTAAGTCTATGCCGTGAAATGCCTATGTTGATCCGTTCATCCACGGTAGACACGTTGGATGCATCTGGCTTTTGGCTGGTGCAGACAATGTAGGCATAAACAGTGTGTGGCTCTCAGAGACCCCTCTCCAGGTTTTGAGGTACACACCCTGAGGTGGAGCTGTGGATCACACGATAGCTTTGTGCTGCACAGCAGCTACACCACTGCATTCCCACTCATCTTCAATGTTTGTTTTCTGGTTTGGGGAGCTCCCAGGAAGTTCTTGACCATACTCATCCTGATGGTGTAAGATTTCATGAATGTAAATTTTACTTTTTGTATCTGCAGGGGTAGGGTGGGCGGTAGGTGCCATGTGGAGGTCAGAGACAACTTGGTGGCATTGGTTCTTTACCCAGTGGGTTCAGAGATTGAACTCTGGTTGTCATGCTGATGGCAGGCACCTTACCTGCTGATCCACCCTGTAGTATAATCTGTGTTTGCCCTGTGACCAGTGGTGTTGTAATCTTCCCAAATGGCTTTTGGCTGTTTGTCTACCCATTTGAAGAAATGCCCATTTTTAGAGGTCTTTTGTTTGGCAGTTGTTTTTTACATATTCCGGTTAATAACCTCTAGCAGAAAAAACAATATAACTACATATCCCTCCCTTGGGTCTATCATTATGCACAACATTGGTTGTAATGCATGAGAGCTCTTTCTTTGATGAGGTAGGCAATTGGAGTGCTAGACCATCAATGAAGAAACACAACCCCGTGTTGTCAGGACCAACCAGATTTTTTTGTTTTGGAGCCAGGACTATGTTGTTTTTTCCCAGGCTAGTCTCAAGCAGTCCTCCTGCTGCAGCCTCCCAAGTAGCTGGGATTACAAGCATGAGGTGCCATACCAGCCAATTTTGAACTTGGTGTGAGCACTTGTAGGCAGGTTAGTGTTGGGAGCCCTGGGGATGGAGTGGTGTGACTGCTGGGGAACAACGCTCACAGAACTCACAGAACTCCACCTTAACCTGGTATGTGTGCAGGTGTGTGAGCACAGCTGCAAGGGTTTCTACCATCTTAAGCAGAAATCGGCTGGGGTGAACATTCATCTTTGTCTTGTTGATTCAGTTTTTACAGTAATGACACACTCATACATAAGGAAAACCACAGGATTGATGACACGAGCCAGATCTGACCTTCTTTGCCCTTTTGGATCCCTGGCTCCCAAATTCTCCATGGAGTGGCATTTGCTGGGGTCACCGCTGTCACAAGCTGCCACTATCTTAACGCCCTCAGACATTTTGATTTTGATACAGGATCTCGCCAAGTTGCTGAGGTTGGCCTTGAACTCCCTCGGTATCCTAACCTGGCTCAATGGAATGCAGACACCAGGCAAGCGCTTCACCACTGAGTCATTCTCTAGCCCTAGAGGATGGTGGGCTTAAGAACCAAGGAACAGCTCCAAGCAGAGTTGAAGATCTACTCCTCAGTCCTAAAATGCACTGCACTCGATAGGCCAGAACAAGACCTGTAGAAGACTGTTCCCAGGAGGGCTGTGAGTTCAAGGCTGGCCTGGGCAACTCAGTGAGACCCTGTTTCAAAATAAGTGAGAAGAGGGCTGGGGAAGTGGCTCAGCTCAGCAGAATGCTGGCCTAGGAAGTGCAAGGCCCTGAATTCATACCTTGTGCGTGGTCCAGACTCTCAGGAGAGTGTTTACACACCCAATATTCCTTCAAGCCCTGCCATTTTTAGTCAATCAACTGGTCACATACGTCCTCTTAGGGTGTCCGTATGGGAGAAGTAGGCTGACTCTTCTCCCACCCTTTGTTTCCAGGGAGAACTGAATGGGCAGAAAGGCCTCGTGCCTTCCAACTTCCTGGAAGAAGTGCCTGATGATGTGGAGGTCCACCTTTCTGATGCTCCGTCCCACTACTCCCACGACCCACCCCTGCGCTCCAAGGCCAAAAGGGTAAGCCAGCCCCCTTAGCCTGCCTGCCTCCCTCCCTCTTCCCCTCTCTGAGGTTTGGTGCAATCTTTGCATTGCTGCTTTCATGACTTGGGCCCCCCAGCATCTGCCCTGATTTTCCTCCTTCTTTGGGCATTGTGCCCGCAAATGCTTAGCTCCATCTTCTAAGTTGGTGTCCCACAGAAGGACCCTTTGGTTTCAGTCAGTCTGCCTGACTCCAAGGCCTTCCTTGGCCTCCACAATAGGTGCACAGTTTTCAGATGACAGTGAGAGTGTGAGGTTCGGGGACCCAAATGCCACTGGCTTCCCCCTTAGGGTTGTAGATGGCAGGGCTTCTGTAGCATAGCTCGCCCGCCTGAGACTGCATTCTCTTGAGTGTCTCATCTTTACGTTTCGCCATCACTGCGAGTTCTTATCTGTTGTATTTTACGTATATGTTTTTATCTCTTCGCTCATCTGCTTGGACATAGAAGAAGAGTGTTCATTTCACACCCTAATCAGGCATGTAGCCTTCACGTAAGTGAGCAACTGAAGACACCTTAGAGAGATACCGGCTTAAGCTACCCTAAGCGGACAGCGTGGTAGTCTTAAGACTTCAATGTGGGCTTAAAGAAAGAGAGAGAGAAAAGAAATATGTCTCAAAAACCCATTGGACCTAAAGTATTATAGGCTATCTCACCTGGTCTCAGTTGCCAGACAACTGGATTCATAGTGAAACGAATCATCTCGAACAATCATTTTTAAATATGTCCATTGAGAATATGGGAAAGGCCAACCTTGGGAACATATTTCTTAAAGCCGTTTGTTTACACAGAGTGCGCCAGCGTGTACTCACAAGGAAAGCTGCCTATTGCATTGTTAGCCACCCTCAGTAAAAGCACAACCCGATCCATGTGTTTACTGTAAGCAAGTTTGACTCAGACTAATAGCCAAGACAAAACTTTGATCCCAGATCAAGCCCTGAGGGGCAGCCTTGGCTCTGGGAATGCCAAAGCTGGCCGGAACACCCAGCTACAGCACCTTGGCCTTAGGAGCAGGTGTTCCCTCTCCTCAAAGCACAACCATTCAGAGCTCATGGAGGTGAGAGAGGCGCTGGCATGCCAATGCAATACTGTCTCCCGACTTGGCAGCTCCCATGATTGCACTAGCTGGCCCCATGGTATCTTCAGGTGTGCTTTGGGGTGCGCCCTAGGTGTTTTCCATTAGAGTTAGACCTTGATTTTAAATCCAAGCAAGCTTGGGGCCCCTTTGTCTTGTATGGTCTATATGCCCATGGAGGGCCCAGCTCTCACTTGCCAAGTTTTGCTCTGGGGAGTTAAGAGAACCAGAGGCCTGGTGATTACTGGCCATGCTCAGGTGTGGGCCTAGCTGCAGAGTCAAGTAAAATTGGTACTCTGTTCCTGAATCAAATTCCACCCCTCCAAAGCACAACATGTTTTTTTTTTCCACTTAAAAGTCTCTCAAAACTCACCATGTGCTGGGGAAAACACACTGTTCTATTTGGAAATGGTCAGAGTGTTCAAGAAGGGCCTTTGAGCTTCCTTAGATTGTGATTAAGGTTCATTTCAGTTTTTTTTTCTTTCAAACAGTGTGCCACCCCCAAAGTTTCTGTAGGACTCTACCTGACCCAAGGGCTCACTCCACCATGGCAGGGTCTTATCGACTCATCTAGTTCATGACCCATCCAAATTCCCATTGAGAGCTTTTGCTTTACGATAATTGATGGGTACTCGGCCACCTTGCCTAATCCATGTGATTGACAATAACTCCCCTGCTTTTAGTCTGAATTTTCAGAGTAAATTATGACCTGGCTTTCTTTGCCAAAGCGATGGCCACCCTGTCTCCCAAGACAAAGACAGCGAAAGCCCATGGAGGCCAGCCTCTCTCTCAGAGGGGCCTTGGGAGCGGGCGTGTGCTTCTCATGGCATACTTTAAAAATTGAAAGAAGAAACGAACCACCCACCCTTTCCCCTGGCTGGCGGGAGATGGGGCAGTATGCGCGTTACCGAGTGAATTGTTGTTGGCACTGACACACTCAATAAAACTGTCGCAATGTACCTACTAGGTTCCTCCCGAGGGTTCAGGGACAGCAAGGAGAGCTCCATCCCCCACAGCCCATCTCCATTCGGGGTCACCTACGTCATCTATGGGTTCTGGTAGTCCTGGGAGAGGCAGGGAAATGTCCTCGAAAAAGAAAAAAGGGCTGCTCTCCAGAGGCAAGAAACTGCTGAAAAGGCTGGGTGCGGTGAAGTGACCTGTGAGCCTCCGGACAATTCCAAATCCATGTCACTTGCTTTAATTCCAAACTAGGGCTTTCATGACTCCCAAAACCCAACCTTGACCTCCCCCACCCCCTGCCAAAGCAGTAGAGAGATGCACTCTTACACTATCATACACATAATACCATTGGAGAGAGAAGGGAGAGGCTGCATTGTGGTCCCCTCCTTCTCCACTCCCAAGGTTCTATTCAAGGTCTGGGGCGGGAGGTGGGAGGGGCAGCTGGCTGAGCAGCAGGGGAGGGTGGGCTCTCTACAGCGCCCCCTACCTGCAGTTCCAGCCTGTACACACTTGACATCAGCTCTTACAGGATTTCTGACCTCCCCCACTTCTCAAGATGCTTGCCTCGTTATGCATTACTGTCATTTCCACTCTGGTCTTGAAATTCCTAGTTTAATTCGCCTTGATGTTCTGCCTTATAACTGCACAGTGGTTTGTACTGTCGAATAAAAACACCGTGTGTACTTCGCATGTGTTGTGCATTCCTGGGCTTCATCCTCACTGACATAGTGGCTTCACATCACAGTGGCCCGGGCCCTACATTTTCAGATGCCTGCCTTGGTCTTTCAAAGCCAGCCAGCACCACACAGGACATGTTTACTTATCCCACCACACAAAAGAGCCAAGGAGAGCCGGAGAGACTGGCAGCATGCATGTACCCTAGCCAGCCAGAGAGCTGACAATCTTTGCGTTCAGTGTCCCATCCTGTGGCTTTTAGATTTCTGTTACTTTCACTGTTTGTTGAAATGCTTTGCCCTGATACACCACCAACAGCACACATAGCAAAGCCACCACACGCTTCATTAGCCAGACCAGGCTAGCCTAAATTGAAATCTCACAAACACAGCCCCACACTCACCTTCATCATTAGCCTTGAACAGCAGACCTCCTGAGATGCTGGCAGGTGTGTGACAGTCACTACTTTGTAATTCCTGTCCACTGTAAACTGTTTTTACTCTTTATACACACTTTTCAGACTGCCTTTCTTTTGTAATTTCTGGAAGGTTTATAAATGAATGAAAAGCTTTCCCCATTGTGTCTTCAAAAGCTATATTGTAAATTGTAATATAATTATATGTGGTAGATTGATTAAAAGGCTGTTCCTCAGTGTGTGAAGTGCTGTGTGGATGTGTGCATGTGTACAGTTAGGGTGACATATTTTCTAGAAATAAACTTTGTTATTTTGTACAACACCATGAATTCTGCATCTTTATTTTAAATACGCTTACCATGGCAGGGGAACAGAATTCCCTTCTGCCCCATGTCCATAAAGAACTCCATGGGCTTGGATTTTCTGGAACTAATTAAAAATATGACCTTAAGGGGCTGGAGAGATGGCTCAGCAGTTAAGAGCACTGACTGTCCTTCCAAAGGTCTCTTGTTCAGTTCCCACATGGAAGCTCACAACTGTCTGTAACTCCAAGATCTTACATAGACAAAAATACCAATGCAAATAAAATAAAAATAAAAAATATGACCTTAAACCTTCTTCTAAGGAGTCATTTATATGACACTATTGGTGGCAATCTTCATGGGAAAACAGCAGTAATTAGTGTTACTAGAGACATGCACACAGAGACCACAGGTATCTGTTGAACTTTGGATTCAAACCAACTGCTTAGCAGCACCCCCTTACATTTTCTAATAAAGAACAGTTCTGACTCAACACAGTGAAATGAAGCCTGACTTACCACATAGCTCTGTAGGGGTCTTCCTTGCAGGCTCCAATCTGTTGGCCACATTTTTCCTGGGATGTGGTGAGATGGAAGGGTATGGTAGAGAAAAGGCTTCTCTCCTCAGTGTGGCCAGAAAGCAGAAGCACAGGAAACCAGTGGACAGGCACTCCCCACAAAGCCATGTTCCTGTGGACCCACTTTCCCCAGCCAGGTCCTGGCTCCTAAGGGCCTGTTTAGTTATGAACTGACTGGAAACTTTCACCCTTCCCATCCAGTCACTTCCCAAGAGCCCCTCAGATGGCAGTCAAGCACTGAACACATGAGACAACTTTAGGTTCAATCCTCACTGTTCAGAGTAGGAGAGAAAACCAGGCTGTTTATGGCAAGATGAAAATAACAGTTCAAATCCATCACTTTAAATTTGACCACACAATTATGTAATTACAGCCACTGCTGCAATGTTATTTATGTAGAATTACACTGTTACTTACTGCATTTAAACAAAATTCTCAAAATAGGGAAAACCAGCCAAGACCACTAGGATAAATGTTCTCTGTGCTGGTGACTTTCCATGCTGCTCTAAAGGGTTTTCTCTGGCCACAGCCTAGGGGAGCATCCATGGTGAGGCAGCTGGTCACGCCATGCTACATCCCGTTGTGCTACAGAGAGACAATGCTATTCCTCATCCTCAGCCCATGAGATGGTTCTGCCCAGCTTAGGGCAGGTCTCTTCTCCTAACACCATCACCAACAGGTCCACAAGCATTTCCATGGAGAGTTCGAATCCCTTCAGGTCCACGAGGGAGGGGAACCATCATACTTACTCAACCTTTTGATAACATTTATAACCCATCCCCCCCCAAAAAAAACAGACAAATCAAAGGTGATAATGAGCTAGATTGAACTTTCTCTCCCAACCTCTTGCTTGAGTTTCTCATGATCGAGGCTCCTCCCTGCCTAAAACAAAGGGGCTTCCACCACAACTTCACTGGGCTAAAAGTCTAAAGCCAGTATCCTTTTTGGGAGATGCCATACATAGAAATGCCTTTCCTACAGCTTTAAGCGTCATCAAAATTTATCAAAAATGAGTTCATAAAATACAGACAACAGATGCTCCCACATCACTGGTTGAAGGAAGGAACACAAACTGTAACTGCACCTTCTAGCTCAGAGTCACTCAGACAAGGACAGAGGCTCCTGCAGGGCCAAGCTGCTGGCTTGACATAATACAAACCTAACAAGTGTGCATGCCCTCTAAATGAACTGTGTTTCCAGGACCTCAGCTCAGGAAAGGAGAGGTGTGATCAAGGGTGGATAAACGAGACACTTCCCATGACATAGAGCGTCCACTTTCCCACGCACAGTCCTGGGAGAAGCGGGGTCCTGAGGTGCAGGACCCATTGGAGGGCCACAAACCATGCCAGCTCTGGGGGACATTATCATCTGTCTCTCCTCCTGCCCCTTCCCTAATAGCCCAGCCCTACTTGGCCTCCTTGGCCATTCACAATAGCTGATGTCTGACTCCCCCAGACTACCTAGGAAATATGCAAATAAAGGGTGATGCTGCCCTCCCTTACTCAGACACCACCTCCTGTGTGTCCCTCAGAGGCTCAGTAGCCACAATAATGCAGTTCATTTTCCCACCTTGCAAAGTAGGGCTTCAGCCTAGATACAAAGGGATGGTTTTTATATCTCAGTATTTCCTGGCCCCCTGAACTCCTCTTGGCTGGGTTCTTTGTGGAGGTAAAATCCTGTGTGTCTACTATCACCCCCTCCCTGGATTCTGGGTCCCATTGGTTAGGGATGCAAAGCCTTATCTTATATCCTGGGGCTTGAGAGTCCTTCCTATTCAAATAGTGTGTTCTGCCTGCAACTTTTCAACCCAGGATGTACTAAAAGGCCCAGACAAGCACGCAGCAGCTGCCCGCTGGGGAAGACAGGAGTCCAGTGCCTCCTGCTTGTCTGATTGTCTGATGAGCTCTGAATGTACCTGATCCCAGAAGTGGACCATAATAATCTGTTTCTTGCAGTAGGGAGAGGGTGGAGAAGGCTGAGTCTCAGGGCACCCTACCTTTGTGCTCAGATCTGAGCCTCCCAGAGAGTCCTCCCAAGGACTGCTGAATTCATGTCACATTTGGGTAACAAGTTCTGTCTCAAGAGCCTGGCAGCCTCTGGTGACAATCTGCTCCCCTTGGAGACAGTTTCCTCAGAAAGAAGGTATCACCCTGGTCACAGATGCAGCAGCCGCTCTGCCTCTGGCCAGAGCTCTGTGTCTGTTTCTGTCAGTGTCTGACTCCATCATACCCATGACTTCTGGGTACAGCATGGAGCGAGGGGAGAGATGGGCTGTCTGAAGCAATGGCCACCAGGAGTGACAGGCTAGAAGAGAGGGGCTCGGTCCCCAGGATGTATTTCCCCTCTGTACCCTTCCCTGCAGGGCACAAGAGCTAGCAGGAAAAGGAAGGGTGTGTTGGGGGTCATCTGTACATATCAGGTAAGAAGAATCTAGTCGGCCCACAGAAGACAGAGAACAGACCAAGCCAGTACACAGTGTTGTCGGTGACAAGAGCATTACAGAGCCTTAGCTTGTGAGAGTCGAATAAAAGGGTGGGGGTTCGGGGAGAGCAGTGAGAGAATTAAGGCCCACTCCCTAGGAGGGAGTCCTTGCCTGGTATTATAGGCTGACTGCTGCCTCTTCCCTAAACAGACATAATTCTTAACTACATTCTAAATGCTTACCCATATCTCCACAGATAAGTGTAGCTCTCACCCCCCCTTTTTTTGAGCAGACAAACTATTACAGAAAGCCACAACTGATCAAAATGCAGAGAACAAATGACCGTGGGGTACCTGAACCCCAGTTATCTACAACACAGCCTCTATACCCAAGGCTCAGAGAACATCAAGAAAGTGGGTGGGGTGGAAAGATTTCAAGAGCCAGAGAACCAGGACATCTGCTGTGAGACGGTGTCTTCTATATACGACAGGGAAGCTGTCACCTAAATAAGACCTGTATGACGACATCTCCAGGTGACATGCCAGTGTGCATGGGGAAAGCTCACAGGCACCACCCCTAGATGAAAAACTACAAGTAATCATTGGCTGCTCAGAGAGGGAGAGGGGTCTTCTCCAGGAACAATCCAATCCCGATTATCCAATCCCAAGGGACCAGCCCTAAACACACGCAGTCATGAAGAACCCTTTCCTACCAGGTATTGAGAGCTAGGAAACAGTAATTCAAACCAGATGCCAATATACCAGAGCATACTGTCTGACCAGTGTTACCCCATCATGGGAGGCCGGTGTGAAGCTGAGGCAGAATCACGGGTCAGTGGAATTGGCATGCTGGTGGGAAGGATGTGCTGACTGCAACAGTGTAAAGCTGCATCCCTGGGTGATTGTAGGTTGGTTGTGATGTGTCATGAGATTCCAGCTACTACACCTTCCTGACCCCCAGGATGCACGTTATTTGTGGGGTGCTACACCTAGTGCAGAGATGACAGATGGCTAACTGGGGCTGGGACTCCACTGAGCAATTGTGATGAGCCATCACCATGCTGGGAGAGCTTCAGGTGATGCAGCTGCCTTTGAGTCACCCGTTCCCACCTGTAAGTAACACCAATACACACCCTGGCTCACCCGTGGACCCAGATGGAATGGCTTCCTTGGTCTGTTAATGGCCTTTGGGGAATGAACAGGTGTTCTGTGTGTGGCCCCAGAAATACATGTAGCAATCCCTGCTTGAGACCATACAAAAAGTCAAGGACTTGTTTTTGTTTGGAGCACAGGTCTGGGCTAGCTTTGGACTCATAGCAAATCTTCATAGCCTCAGCTTCCCCACAGCTGGCATTTCAGATATAAACCTCACATCTGGTTAAAAGTAAAAGAAAAAAAACTAACTACAAAAGAAAACAATGGAACCCTGGAAACCAGAATTTGTCTAGGGAGTCTCATGGTGGGGGAAGGAGAAGGATAGGACCCAGGTGCCAGCCAGCGGGGAGCTTGTGGCCTGGAAAGAGATTTCATGATGTTCTGAAAACCTGTCCGAATACCTTGCAGGAAGAATGAGGCCCAGGCAATGGTGGGGGCGACACTCTGACCACACAAGCTTAGCTATGCAAACCTCTTGCCCTCTATTTGAACATAAACCTTACTTCCAGATCCTGTGTCTGACACCCTGAGGATGGCTTCTGGTACTGGCTCTTTCCTTTCCTGAGTGGCCATACTGAGTAATTTGCCCTTTTGTGGTTTTTCACTGTAACTTGCCTATTTCATTGGTCTTTGGGGATGTGACTGAGCCTAGCTTGTCAGGGCTGGTAAAGATCTACCCTCTGTCTCTGACAATTATGGTAACTGAAGGGCAGAGTCTCCTGTTAAACATGGAGAACCCCTCTGGGAGGGGCCCTGCAGCAGGGCCCCACCATGGAGCCAAGGCAGGGTGGCCCTCTCTGGGTGGCTGTGCTACTCTGGGAGTTTGGTTCCCCGGGGAAACCTCCAGGTTGGCTCTCCCACCCTACTGAAGGGCTATTCTCTTGGGGTGAGGCTGACTACCTTGTACCTTATGTGAGGGGTCCACCTACACCAAAGGCAAAGGCAAGACAGGCCAGACCCTATATACCAGGCCAGTCAGCCCCTGCCCCATTATCTCTGGACAAATCAGCTGTGCCTGTCCAAGTCCTGATTCCTAGTATAACCCAGAGCCAAGGGACAACAGCAGGTGACACTGGGTAGGGCATCAGAGAGGGATGACGGCCAGACATCTTTGAGAACCACCTGAGCACCTACAAGCCATGACATTATGACATTACTGGAAATGGTAATCAGAGTATGTTGTAGCTCTGAGGACACTGTAGCCTTCCCTCCAATCCGCAGAGAATGAAACTGTGCTGGCCTGTCAGGCACCCAGATCTGATTTTGACTCTAATACTGTCCTTCCCTTCTGAGGGCCTGACAGTCGGAGTGTCCCCCTCTGATGTCAGACATAGGGTGAATTGATTAAGTGGCCACATGCCATGAGCCCAGATGGTGGCTCAGGAGCTGGCTTTGAGAACTGCAAGGAAACAAAATGCTTTTCATTTACAGAGCATCAATAAGGCCAGTTCTGAGAGGCATCGCAGAGAAAGTGAGACGGAAACTTTATTGAGCTGTGTCAGGGGCACACACATCACCGATGATTAAAACTCATCACACGGTAGCCGCACTTCAAGCTGCTCTCACGACATACATAACTCCAAGCCTCCTCTTTGCAAAAGAGCCAGACAAATGGATGTGGTCACACCTCGTGTGGGACCTGCCTGTCCCACCAGCTGCAGCCCTACAGACCCTAGGGACAGAGGCAGCTCTCACTCCCAAAGGTTCATGCAGACACTGGCACCCATAACTCATCCTACTCTATTTTTCTTTTGGTGAAGGTCTCACTATGTAGCCTAGGCTGACTGTGAACATAGGGCTCTCCTGCTTCACTTCCCGAGTGCTGAGATCACAGGCATGTGCCACCACTTTGACACATTTACGTTCAGGGTGGAATTTTACCCCTGAGGGATCTCTAGTAGTTCAAAAACAAAGAAAGTGGAAGTGTTCAAAAACTAAAAACTAGCCAGGAGTGGTGGCACACACCTTTAATCCCAGTACTCGGGAGGCAGAGGCAGGCAGATCTCTGTGAGTTCGAGGCCAGCCTGGTCTACAGAGTGAGTTCCAGGACAGTCAAAGATACACAGAGAAACCCTGTCTCAAAAAAATAAAAAAAAAGAAAAGAAAAAAACCTAAAAACTACCCTGTTAAATAAAGTGATGGGCTCTAATTTTACTTGATAAGAAAATTGCAAAACAAAACAAATAACAACATTCACTACTTTATCACCAGTCTTGTCAGCCTCTTCCATGGAGAAAAGTTTAAAGCTTTTCAACATTCTTTTCATTCTTTATGGCCTAACTTGTAAAAGAAATAATGAAAGGCACTCCACCCCAGCCTTTACCTGTAAGCCCTGAGGTGTCAGAGACCCACATAGCACCTGCCTACGATGCTTTGGGCATTCTTGCCTTATGTCTTTTCCTCCTTTAAACTCAAACATGCACAAAACAAAGTTAGCAGTGTATGGTAGGACGTGCTCCCAGGAACACCTCTGAGAACCTGCTGACACAGCTGCTGTAGGAAAGTCTATCTGTGGTACCAAGGGCCTTGCCACACTGCTCTGCCAAGCAAGTTGTCCCAACACACTACGAGAAACAATGCAAACATCAAACCTTAGCTAAATCTATAGCTGCTACATACCAACACTAGAAACAAAACTGTGGCTCCCCAACCCCCTCCCCAACATCCCGCTAGAAGAATAATTGTTTGAAAAGTAGAAGTGGAAGGATTGGCAGAGTTCCTGTAGGAAGCCAGCACGCAGGCCCTTGCTGTTGGTTAGAGGTAGTAGAGGCGGTTGGACAGGGAGAGGTTCGGTTCTCTGTGGATGCTCTGGCCCACAAGGAAGGCCAGCTTATGTGCATACTGGCAGGGTGCAGGGACTCGGATGACTCCCTGTGGGGAGAAAAAGGGCCGTCACTGGTTTGAGCTGGGTGGGACTCCCAAGGTCCCTACCACAGCAGGCTCATCAAGGCAGGTGGTCCTGAATAGGGCCCCAAACAGTTGTGCACTCACAGGCCAATTGTAGTACACATGGCAGAGCTTGTAAGTCAGTCGCTGGATGTGGTCAGGCTTCAGGCCACTGCTGTCATAGATGACATTGTAGTGTGTTGGGGACACACTCCCACTCCTTACTGCCTGGCTCACGATGAAAAAGTCATACCTGGAAAGGCAGGAAGAGCCAGGCAAGGCAAGGACATGCACTTTTTATGAGGAAAAACCTTGTGTTCTAAACGACCTCATTTTTCCTCCAGCCCTAGTGTGTCTGCAATGTCCAGGACAGGATCCTCATGAGCCACCGTGGCAGCGTGTACAGAAGACTGTAATGGTAAGAATGTTTCCATATGTGTCACCAAGCCAATGCCCCAGAGTATGCTGTCCACACTCGTGGGCCTTGTGTCCCTGCATGCTGCAGAGAGGGAGGGAACTCCCACACATGGACACACGGCAGTGGCACAGAGAAGGGCAGAGCCAGTTTCCTCCCTGCTGTGCCCATCTTAGTAACAGCAATGCAACAAATGTAATCACTAAGGACTCAGAACACATGTGCAAGAGTCAGAGGCAGAGCAACTGTACACAGTAGAGGACCCAAGCTAAGGCCAAAGCTAAACTGCACACTAGGGAATAACCAGACATCCAGAGAGTTCTTTGTTCCCTGGCACCCACGAAAGAGAGCCAGTCAGGAGGCTCCTATGATATGGATCTATTGGAAGAAGGAAATTAACCCTGCAATCCTGACGTAACCTAACCAGATAACCAGAAACTAGAAGTAGTCTACACTGAGTCTGTCTGGGAGAGAATGAGAGTCAGAGACGTTCAGTGATGTGCCCACCAGCAACAGAGGAGCTCTGACTAAGAGGGAGGTCTATGTGTGTAGCATCGAAACTGCCACCTTCAAAGGTCCCTGCCATTGGCTCCAAGGACCTGAGTGGCTCTCACAGATGCAGAACTTGAGTGGCATCTGGTGAGAACACATGTCTTCTATCTTAATTCACATAGGTGTTGTCCTTGAGCTCATGGGCTACCAACCCTCTTCTTGCCTAGTGGCCTGAACACTAGGTGGCAATACCAGGTTCTGTGAAGAGTGAGAGAGGCCTCAGACAAAGTTTGGCCCTTCCTGGGCATCGACCTTATCTGTTTGCCCCTCTTCTCTCCCGAAGTCACAGAACTCTCCTCCAGAGCCAATTCCATAGGCAACCTCTGAGCAAAAGAAAAACCCAAACCAGGTGGTGGTGGCGCATGCTGCACTGGGGATGCAGAGGCAGGCAGATTTCTGTGAGTTCGAGACCAGCCTGGTCTACAGAGTGAGTTTCAGTACAGCTTCCAAAGCCACAGAGAAACCCTGTCTCAAAAAACAAAAACAAAAAAAGAAAAACCCAAAAATTGTGTATTTCAAAATAAACCCCCTAATTCAATCATATAGCTCAGAAGAGAGCACCAAAACATTTTGTGGCCATTTCTGTCTCTGGGATGCCAGGGTCCACAAACACTTCAGAGTTCAGATTTTGGAGCATGTGCCTAACCCTGTAGAGTTAAGCACCCAAATTGGTTTTCTGATCCATGATTCTCTACCGTTAACAGCAGCTCACCCACCCAAGTCAGGGAACATATTAAGGGGGTTCCTAGCCCTCACCTGCAATGCTGGAAGCCTTCTATAGCCTCATACTCTAGAGCAAAGGGGGTTTCAGACTAGGTGGTGAACTGCTATGCCCCAGGGACAAAGCTTACCTGCTTGGACAGCCATCCCAACCCCAGAAGAGAGCTGGTAAGGAGGTCACCAGCGATGCACATCTGTCTACCTATATGGTTGAACCTGCATGCTGTGACAAGCCTAGCTCCCTCTTGCTTTCTTACTTTGGAGTCAGTTGCAGGCTACAGAGCTGCTGACACATAGATCCTTTCATCACCTTGGCCCCTGGAGGACTGTGCAAGCATCACAGATCTAAAGATCTAGTAGGAACAATCTATGGATGGATTATATATCTCAAAGTATAGATGCTGCCTGCAGAAGGGTCCAAGAGTCTGAAATGCCACACACAAAAACCTTTCAACTATCAAGGAGCCAGTCAGAGGGTGTTGCCTCCCGGGGTCTCAACACTGAGAATCCTGGCCTTTAGGGAGCATGTCAGACCAGCTTAGCTGAAGAATTTGGACTTTAAGAAACAGTGTCAGGAACTGGAAAACAAACAAGCTAACAGTGATAGTCATGAGACCCCAGAACTTACCACTCTGGCCTAGTGACCTCCACATCGATGACTGTCCCCGGAAGAGGGTTCTGGAGTCTTCCCCCAGACTGAGCAAAAAACCTGGCATTGACACGCTTCTTCACCACAATCACAGTCAGTCTTGGGCTAAGGAAAAAGGAGGAACATGGCCACACTGAGTTGGTGGCCTGTCTAGGTAGGAAGTCACATGCTCTCACATCCCTCAAGGAAGAGCCCCCACCCCCCTGACACATCATCTCCCTGCATGCTGGAGGAGGGTCAGCACCTGTCTCCAAGACAGACCAAAGGCCAGGAGTGACCTGGAAGTGGACAACCATATGTCTCTTGTGGGCCCCATGACAGGCTACTCAAATAAGGGCACAGACCGAATCTACTATGCTTGTCACATCAGAACACTGGCTCTGGTGTGTCCTTGGTGTCCATACTACAACAGGCATTTTCTACTGTGAGACCTGTCTAGGAGAGTGGGTTCAAAGGCATGCGCACACCACCGCCAACCTCCTCTGCATTTCTCACAGCCAGAACACGAGGCCTGGAGGCATTTCTTCTCCCTAGGGGCAGTGAGTAGTCTTTCAGAAGACTCACCACCTCAGTCTCCAACCTCTTGAGATGCTCCTCTTGAATTCCTTGGGACCATCATTTGTGCATATACAATCCACATGGAAGTCAGTAAATCAGACCTCAGAATGAGACTGCATCCACCATGATTGGCAGCCCTGATTCAGATAACATCAGTTCCTCACAAGCTCAGACATGGCTGACTCCCATTCTCAGGCAAAGTGGGGTCCTAAGAGCATACTACTCAGTAAGCTATTCCTGAGGACTTGGGCATGAGGCTCATGTGGCCCACACTGGGGGCTTCTCTTTCACAACAGCAGGCAAAGACTTTAAAGGGAGAAGCAGGGCCGTGCCAGAGATGTCACCAGCTGCCTGTGAAGCCTTGCTGTTGGCAAGCCCTGCCAGCTGCCTGCAGCTCTGGGTAGAACACAGATGTAGCTGGGTCCTGGGTCCATGTGTTGTGAGCCGCAGGGCTCTGTTTCAAAAGTATCTGCCTGATTAGACTGGACTCACATTAGGAGGCCCAGGGTGGTGTGTTGGCAGGGGCTGCAGAGGAGCACAGAAAATGCTCTACCCTGAGTGAACCATAGGAGGTGAGCAGTGACGAGCTATAACTTAGCCAGAACCCAGTGTCAGGGAACAGGAAGGCTGCCCCGGCTGTCTGTGCCCTCACTACCTTCAGCCCAATTGCTATGAAGTCCATGTATCTTTCTCCTCGCCATTGAGTGGCACTGACTTCGGAGTGGGCATCCATGTCTGACCCATGAACTTACTTGTAACCTCTCCCGACTGACTTGAGACAGTCCAGGAACTGTGGGACCTCATAATTGACCAGGGTCTTCAGCTGTCCATCCCCTACGCCGTCTCGGTACACAATGACACGGCTGGGCATATATTCATTGCAGCTACTCCAAGCCCTCAGAGCAGCTGTAAAAAAAGGGGGGGGGGATTTTGTGTTCATTCACAATGTCTGTTTCTCCCAGTTCCCAGACACTTTCAGGAATGGCCCAAGGGCTCCAGTCAGGTAAAGGGTACACAGACCCACCTTGCAAGCAGACCTTGAGGCCATCTACCAGTTCCTGTCCACGGTCCTGAAAGACGCAGCGGGAGAACCAGCTGTTGAGAAAAAAGCAGGGCGGTGAGGACATGGATCGGCCAGGTGCAACTGCTCCAGGCTTCCTAGGAATCTTTCTATGAAGTTTCCTGCCATCGGCTCCACATCTCCAGGAGACCTCAGCTAAGCGGAAGAGCGAGAGACTGTTCTCAAGGCACCCATGACAGTTTCCCAAATTTTAACTCAACAATGTAATTTCTTCAGCAGGGGACAATTGAGTGACCAGAGGGGTCACCAGGGATTGCCACCTCAACAAGCGGTGAATGCTCTGTTCCTGACAGACCATGTCATCTTCCCAAGACCAAGGCTACAGCCATTGACATCTACAAGTAGCATGTGGCCAGGCTCCAGGCTCCAGGATCCAGGCTCTGCCGCTGTGGGCTATTCCCTCATTCCATAAAACACAGTCCATAAACTAATATTGAAAAGCAGAGGACTGAGTGAACTGGGCTGTTACACTGAAAGCATGAGTCACACACATCCCAGGGGCCAAGGCCTGCTACTAAACCAAGGTGCTTTCAGAGTTGGCCATTTAATGAGCCATAAGATCATAGTAGAGAGCAGAATGATGATGCTGAGTGTGGCAGGACAGGGACAATGAAGGTTGGTCCCATGCTTCATTGGTACCACTGATGCTCCCTGGCTCACCGGGTCATCCCTTCATTGATGCTGGCAACGAATCCTGCGATGGACCTCCGCCCAGCTGTGGTGTCATGGTAACAGTCGATGCCCACAATCATCGCCAGCTTCAGCTTTAGTGAAAACAGTGTCATTTAGCTGTGGCAGGTTTTGGCAGCCATGAGCAAGGCTCCTTTCCCTATAGGCCCACACAGTCCCACCCTGTCTCTGATGAAAGACTCACAGGCATGTCCACCCGCCAGAGTTCCCCACCCATCTTGCAGTTCATCTGCAGGGCAATCTTGGTGGCAATGGCCATAACTGTTTGCTGCTTGCCCAGCGTCCGGGCTACCACACATTGACTTGGGGTGGGGCAGTCTGTGCACAGGTACTTTTTGATGGCATCGTATTTGTCCTTCCGATTACTTGACAACAGACAGACGACCTGAAAACAAACCAAGCACCTCATTACAGAGGACCAGGGTGTGGAAGACCAAGAGCAAGGGGAAAGACTTGAGCCCTGTGGTGCAAAGGACACTTGTCACTCATGACAGCAGTCAGTTCTGCCATGTGGCTAATCAGTGGGGCAGGAGTAACATTGTAATACTGCTTGTTTATTCTAAGTGGCAAACTGAGAGGCACAGCACAGAAACAAAAACCTGGGCGATAAAACAAAACCATTGCCACCTGAGACCCAAGCATGGCACACTATCAGCTCAGGATAAAACAGGGAGTGCCAGCACAGCTTTGCCTCATGGGTGAACAGACATGCTGCTCCCTGAGCCTTAACTCACAGCTCCCCAAGAACCATGGCTGTAAACTCTAAAGCTCTGGCTTGGGAATCTGGTCAGAATGTGAACTTTCCCAGGAAGAATGTGCCAATTCTGAGGACAAAGGGTCCATGATCAGAGTGTTCCCCTTGCCTAAACTCTGAGGGTTCACATTCAAGCTTCTAAAGCCAAATCTAGCTTGTGACTCACAATTCCAGGCCCCAGTGTCTACCCAGACTCTTGCTTTTCAATTCTCTCTTGTCCCCCACAAATTAGGTTCCATGTGTTGTCTCCATTACTGTAGGTAGCATGGCAGCAGTCTATCTGCCTGTGCCCTCTGAGAAGGAAACGAAGACAAAGAATAGTAGGTGGGACATGGCAGACCACTGTCCAGGTCTCCAGCCTTGTGGACAACCTGTTCTTGCACCTCCTGAGCCAGGAAGAACACACTGAGGGTATGAGGCACTCCTGTGCTCTTCACTGTTTCTGCAGGAGCCAGACATAAGCTGCCAGCTGGTTCTTAAGGTAGCTTGCTTTGGCTTAAGGTTTGGACTTTGCTGCACCAGTGTTCAGAGGTAGGATCTGGGTACAATCAAGGGCTGTGACCCTGTTGGTAGTTTATCTGTCTACTGAGCCATGCCTTAGTGACATTGGGAGATGGTGGAAATGCTAAGAGCCGAGGTTGGGTGGAAGTAGGTAGGGTTACCAATGAAGGAAGTCTCTGGTCCCTTTTCTCTCTGCTCTGGGACCACCATGGGGCAAGCAGCCCTGAGTCTCCACATCCTCCCTGCTGGGATGTCCTGCTTCACCAGTCCAGAGACGATGGAGCCAAGTGATCCTGGGCAGAAACTCTGAGACATGAGCTACAGTCAATCTTTCCCCACTAGGATATGTCTCAGTGATAAAAGTCTGACCAGTGCACGACTAGACACACTCCTGTCAGCAGCTGGCTGTAAGACAGCATGGTGCATCCCCACTCATGAACTTCTCTTTACCACGGCCACAGAGGATGTGTCCCCTTCACTGGTGGCACATTCTCCTGTTTGTTTTGCTCATCACGTGCAGCTCACAGGCTCCCACTAAGGCACAAAGGCAGTGAGGGCTTGTGGAACTCCATACCACTTGCTTCAGGTCACCATCATCACAATCTTAAGCCTGAACAGTGAGTGGCGTCACAGAAACTCTTTTGCTTCATTCTTGAAGGCCAGCGACTTTATAAGCCATTGCCACCAACTCCCAGGCTAATAAGGTCTGCAGCGGTGGCCTCAGGATTTGAGGAGACAGAGATCAGCAAAACACATCAAAATGTGGGGCATGTTCATGGGAAACTTGAAGAGATATTAACTGGCTAATTTCTAAGTCCAAGTATGCAGAACCCCCTCCCTCACACGGCTGAGGGTGTGGAAGTTGTGGAAGTTAGGGGAGTGGGTGGAATGAATTTCCCAAAGTGTTTCCCTTGCAGTCAGTCTCCCACCTTTAGCCTGCTGTGAGGGCATTAACAAAGTCACACCAGGCTGATTGCTGCATGAGCCCTGACCCCACCACCCACATCGCTGAGGTGCTCAGTGCCCTCCCCCACTCTGTTTATGAAGGCCTGGTCAAGCAGCAACCAGATGAGCAGCAGCATGATCACAGATCATGGCTGACCAGCCTTCTTGAAAAGCCTTTTCTGGAAACACACAAACTTAGACGTGTGCCTGGTGTGAGCAGGAGCACCAGGTGATGGGATCATGGGCCCTATTACAGTGATGCCACAGATAGCATGCCTGGAATTAGTGGCCCATGGGACTGTCCACACTTCCAAGACCAGCTTAAAACTGTGACAAAGTCAGTGGTGGGGAGTTGTGAGGGTGGGGAGATGCTCTCCTCAGTGGTAACCCAAAGTACCTCAACCTCCATGTTCTCCCTGGGCGCACCTCACACCACAATGAGGACACTCCTGCAGGCACAAATGGGACCTGCTGTCACCAGCCTGACTCATCACCATTCCTCTCCTGGGTACCAAGTCTCAATGACAGAAAGATGGCACTCACCAATGTCAAGGCACCCCCACTCAGGAGAGGTGCCCATGGCAGCATGCTCTGTACTCAGCAGCCCGTGCACACTGACCTCACCCTGGGATCTGCAGTCTGGCTGCTGACCTCACCCTGTGACCTCCCCAGCTTCTAGAACCAGAGCCTCAAGGCCAAAGGTAGCCTTCTCCTCACCTTGTGCAAGGCACACACCCACCCAGGCATCAGCTCAGCAGCCTGCCTGAGGTCAAAACACCTGAAGAGGAGCTCAAAACCTCAGTCCTCTGTCCCCCGAGCCCCATCCCACCCCATCCCAGCCCCAGCACAGCCTGCGTCCAGCAGCTACTCACTATTTGAGTGTCTGATGTCACCTTCTGCTGCAAGGCTCTCAGGTAAGCTTCTGTTCTGTCGTCCACCTCAATCCTAGGAATTACAGTAATGATGGGCAGTATGCAACCCTCAGACCTTAGCACAGTCAACATCCCTGCACCAGTCCCAAAGTACAAAGCACAGATACAGGAGGGTCACTCAGTGAAGGGTGTGGCTAATAAGTTGTGCCACCATCCTGCCTGATCTTTCCTCCCATCCAATCCCTCTGTGTTACACAGAGCCATGGACGATCTTAGAGCTGTCATGAGCTCGCTGGTGCATCACTTTGGAGCATGCACCCCCTTCTGATAACTGCCAATCACTCTGCAGACTGGAGAGTGGATGGCCCCAGACACTCACATGATTGCTTTTTTCATCTGGATGCCCATGGCCGGAGTCACTTTGAACAGGTTCTGTATCAGGGAGTTGGCCGCTTCATAATTCCTGCGGGTATAGATCAGCAGCCAGTTATCCAGCGGCTTCACACTGATCAGCGGTGCGCCTCTTGTTTCTTTGGACCAGTCTGCAAACTGCGGGTTGTAATCAAACTAGAATAAAGGGCAGAGATGCTACTGTCAGCTGTGATGAAGGCACTGGTCTTGCACAATCCCATCATGCATCTGGAACCACAGGCTACCACACTTAAGTTTGAATCAGAATAACAGATCAAAAGTCCCCAGTGGAGAGAAGACAGAAGATATAGCTGGAGGATCTTCCTATACCATACCCTTCTGCGTACCCAGGACAAACTCTCCATCCTTCCAAAGACTTATTGAAACACAAGTGCCATTTTCTTTATGGTAAAGGTAAGATTCAAACTTGGGGAGGTGGCTCATGGTTTTAATCCCAACAATCAGGAGGGAGAGGCAAGCAGATCTCTATGTGGTAGAGGCCAGCTTGGTCCACACAGTCAGGGTCAGAGAAGGAAGCTAAGCCCCTTGATGGTGGGTAGTGTCCTGTGCCAACAGCAAGTTCAGGAAAGAGCAAACACCATTACAGCAAACACCCAGAGCTTCTAAGGTTCCGTGAGTCTTCTGGCCCTTCACCTGCTGGACTGTATCTTTCAGTCCTACCTGGGTCAGGAAGGCATGGATTGCTAGAAACAGCTAAAAAGAGTAGGTATTTGCAGCATTTGATTTCATAAAACTATTTTGAGGAATCACGTTTTTCCTTTTCCTGAGGACAAAACATAAAAGCACTCTAAATATTTAGCATGACTCCTAAGAGATTCGTGGCCCAGGCAGAGATAAAGCCAATCTAACGGGCTTGTTGGCAGGACTTTCTACACCCTAAGTTTTGTTGCTTACTTCAGTCTCCCTCCTTTCCCCCGCCCCAGGGTTCTGGAACTCACTCTGTAGGCCAAGCTGGCCTTGAACTTATCCATCTGCCTCTACCTCCTGAGTGCTGGGATTAAAGGTGTGCCCCACCACCTCTCAGCTTTTTAGTCCTTTAGCAGATCTTCACTTGTCCCGACGGCTGGGCTTTGGATTCTACATGCACTACACTCACAGGCTGCCTCTTGCAGAATGACCCTATCAAGTGGCTCTAGTGATTTTCCAGAGTTTGCAAAGAGCAGTCTGGTGCATGGTGGGCTATCTCCTGCCCCTGTGGGATTTAGCTGGACACCATCCCACCAACCTTACCGTCTTCCCACCCTGGTGGATCTTCTCAGATTGTAAGATTCTTCCTGAGAAGGACAGCAAGTTTGAGTCGAAGCTCAGGCCCCAGTCTCGAAGCTCCCTCTGCACATTGTCATCCCTATGAATTGAACACATGTACCCAGCACTGCTGAGCAGGCAGTAGCCAGACTGCCAACCCACATTTTGGTATACAGAGTGCCACTGTGGCTTGCAGCACACTTCAAGGCCATCCTGGGCCTAGATCACAGAGATAAGTGTCTCTCCACCTCTTGAGTCCCAGTGCCCAAACTGCTGCCCCAGTGAGTGAGCCACAGTCTACACAAGGCCACAGTCTACACAAGAGGGAAATGCGTGTCTAAGAACTGCTTGCTCTGTTCCATCCCGCTGCCTTTTCCTGACAGAACTGGAGAGGACACATCTGAATATGAAGTTTCGTTTCTTGGCTCCCTGAGAAGAACTGGTATCAGGAACTCAGGACAGCCCTCCACAGGCCTACCAACACAGAAGGCTACACTTCCTGCTTTCCAGACCCCTCCCAGACCCATAGAGAACCCCAAAACAGAAGATGAAAGTGTGGAGCTGGCCTACTTGTGGATGTAGTCGATGAGGCGGCCCACCTCCCGCTGCCGCTGCTCAGGGGTCAGCCGTGTGTGCACGGCCAGGTCCTTCATCACATTGAAATCATTGCGCATTTTATCAGTCAGACCTGCAACCAGAGCAGTGCCAATTAGAGCCGATCAGCAAGACTGCATAGCCCCCAGTGGGTGTGAACAGGGATGAGTGAAGAGAAGAGGGGAGCACTAAGCACCTGTGAGGTAGCAGAGCTCCGGGATGAGCATGGCTGGGCCAGGCAGTGTACCTCCGGGGCCTCTCCTCCGCTTGGGCTGGCTTACCAGCACTGGCTGCTTCAAATCCGTGATTTCCTGGTTGTACTGCTGCTCAGGAGGAAAGGAAGGGATGCTACACACCAACAAGGGAGTGTGGCACATGAGTGGGTACAGTGGATGCCTAGTTAACAACGAAAGCCAAGAACTAAGCTGGGCTAGACAGTGTCACACCATCCTGAGGGGTGAAGTGTATACTCCAGGAGCAGTTGTTCTTTCCACCCACTGAGGGTCCAGGAGCAGGACAGGTCTGACCCAGCTCTCCCAGGTAGATGAGCTCCATGTAGCCAAGTCCTCAGGACTTAGCTATGGAGACCAGACCATACACAGAACAGACTTCCCAGGTTACTGTCATGGTGCTCCGAACCCCAGGGTGTGAAGGCTCTTTCCTGTCATCTATTGTCCCACAAGCTGCTTATTCTACAACCATTTTAATATTTAATTTGGATTAAAATTATTTCCACTGAGCACAAAAGGGGTGTCATCACATCAATGAGCCCAGTTATACTAATCTAGTCTTAATGCCCACCTTAGGGCAAAATGTCACCAACCAGCCATGCCATTAAAGAATCTGATACATGTCTTTTCTTACTCTATGCCTTAAAGAACTAACCACTAGAGTTAAAGAAAAAAAGTTAATGTTCCCTTAGACATGGTCCTCACACACTACTGAACATGCATGGCTAGTATGGCAGGAGTTTGAGGTCTCCCTGTCCCCATTTCCTTAGAGTCCAGGCCACAGGATCCAGGTAGGTAGGTAGGGCTGGAGTCCACAGGTGCTGGAATGACCCTTGATCTCCTATCATCTGCCAGGAGCAAGCTATTCCTTACTGAGACCTCTCTAGGATCTGGACAAAGAGACCCTGCTGCAGCAGAGCTGGCTGGCAAGGACCAGGAAAAGCTACAGAGCAAGGGACCAAAGCAAGCTACTTGCCACCACTGGCAGTACCTGTCTGTCCCCAAGATACACTATCAAATGCAACCATTCTGCTGGACAAAGCTGCTAGGGCAGGGTGCTTCCGACAAGGGGGATTTCTTGGTGATGTAGGCAAGACTAAGCAGGGCCTGTGTGCTCCTGCACACCACCCAAGGGATGACCTACCTTCCTATAGTACTCCAGGAAGCTGACCTCTGAGCCGTCTGCCTTCTTGAAGGTGCTCTTTGGATTCTGATCCCAGTCAATGTCATCCACCCTATAGGTCTTGTTGTTGTACCTGTGGGCATCTGGGACATGAGGCCCCAGCTCACACTCCCAGTCCCCTGGTGATGTGTGATAGGGGAGGGCAGGGGAAGGGACTAAACAATGGCTGGAAACAGAATGGGGAAGGGTGAAGAGCAGGAGGCCCCTGTCCTTTGTTCATGACCACAGGAAAGACAACAAGTACCACACAACCAACACATCTGTCCCCCTTTTGTTCACCTCTGCCTGACTCCCCCAGCCTCACTGTTTTCTAGCCCCCAGCTCTTGAGATGAAGTCTTACTTGGTGAGGACAATTAGACCTATAAGCTCCTTTGACACTTGTTCCTGGAACTTGTGCTCCTCTGTCTGCTGGTACAGGTTGAACATGAAGTCCAGAACGGTCTCACTGCGGAGGACCTTGTGGCTGACGTCCGTGCAGAGCATGATGTTGTTCTCATACTGAAGGATGGAAGTCGTGAAGCCAGGCCAGATCACCAACCTGCCAACACAAGGTGGGTCAGGTGCAGCCTCCCTTCCCTGTGTCTGAAGTAGAAAGCACCAAGCCAGCTCACTTCCTAGTACAAGATTCTAGACAGAGGCCTGTCTTTCCCAAAGTTTCAGCCGCATTTGCTAATTATACTCTGACCTGATTAGCCCACCCTTACTTTGGGCCATCTAGCATCCTGAGCCACCATGTCTCAGCTGCTGCCACTGAGGACCGACAGCAGTGTACACACATGGTCGGTCCGTGCTGTTGGCTCAGATGGGATTCATTTTTAATGTACGCAGTCTGGTATGACTGCATCGTTCAAGCCAGGTTATATACTCCCTTAACTCTTTAGCACCAACAACAGGCTGTTTCTAATTTATAGAACACTGCAAAGTCTGTACAGCCTAAAGGATGGTAGAATTTTCTACAAACCTGTGATTTGGAATATCAATTGGGTCACTTGGGTTGTAATAATTCCGTCCAATTTGTTGCAAATTCATGATTTTCAAGAGCCTACAAATTGAAAGTCGGAACAGTTAGCAAGACAAATCCTAAAGACTACCTGGAGCCACATACAGTCACAGCAGGGCTGGCAAGCTATCACCCCTAGCCAGGCCAGTCATTTCTAAACTGCCTAGGAATAACATTCTTAAAATGTCTAAAATTTGGGGGGAAAAATTCAAGACACATTTGAATTGTGTCAGTTCCTTTTTATCGTGATGCAACAGAAAAACACACTTGCATGCTGTCTGTGGCTGTGTCTAGCTGCAGAAACAGGGGTGGACAGCTGGATAGTGCTAACTGGGTGGCTTTCCTTTGAAGACAAATGCATTCCCTCAGGCCAAGTGAGCTATTCTTCCACCAGTGAGCCATCTACATACAAGTGGAGTAAATCATGAACCCAATGCTGCCTCATTTAGATGGTTTCTCACAGGGAGGGGTCTTCTGTAGGACATGTCCGTGGGTGTGGGTGGGTCCGTGGGTGTGCCCGTGGGCATGTCTGTGGGCGAGTGTATTTTTTATCTGTGGGGTTTGTGCAGGTGTGTGTGTCCAATGCATAAGTGAGGAGGGCATCAGATATCCTGTTTTATCACTCTCCATGCCTCACTCATCCCTTTGCAGGGTCTTACAATGAACCTGGAACTAGGCTGGTAGCCAGCAGGCCCAGTGACTCTCCTGTCTTGCTCACCCCCAGCACTGGGGTTACATGCAAATGGCCATGCCTGGCTTTTTGTGGGTGCTGAGGATTTGAACCCAGGTCTTCAGGCTTGCACAACCATCTCCCAAGTGCCTAGAACATGTCCTAATTTGGAAAGTGCACTATGTGTACCAAAAGCTAGCTGCTTCCCATGTGGTTGCCCCCTGCCCCAGTAACCACCCACCCATCCTGGGAAAGAGAAGTTGAGGTGCTGTCTTAACAGCTAAATAGTATTTCCAAGGCATACTGTCAGCACTGCTCAAGAAGGGGCAGAATCCTGGAAGCAGATAATTTAATTTCCTGTCAGAAAACCACATTTGAAAATGACCACATAGAGTAGAACTGCTAACACCTCCGCGCCCTGACACAAACCACAGTGCATGCACGCTGCCATGGCACGAACCTTCTGAAGATGATGTTATAGAATTGCAGGCAGGTGGGTGAGGTGGGCGGCAGCTCGTTGGTCAGGGTGATGGTAATCCTCACATGCTCCCCATTCCGAGTCTGGCTGAAAACTTCCGTGACCTAAAGCCAAAGAGGTGAGAACCCAGCTCTTATCTTCTGTGGAGAAAAGCATGTCCAGGCTCCTGGGGCCCCTGCTCTAAGACAAGTCCCCCTGAGCACAGACTAAGAAGTTGGCCAAGTAGCTGAGAGCCCTCATATAACTCTCCACAGCCCTTCTGCCTGACTCCAAGGACACAGTGAGTCATAAAGGACCTCGAGGTGTCCTATGTCCCCTGCCAGGAGACCCTTTCTGAGCTTTGCTTTGAGGTGGACACCCCCAACCCCTCTGCCAGTGGGGACATTTGAAATAACCTTGTGCTGTAGTCTCTTAGGTAAAAACAGTATTGTCCCATCGAACGCATGACACCTTCCAATAAGGTCTTCATGCTGGAACAGCAGTGCAGAGCGCAGCCTGCGGGCCTCCATCAGGGGATTATAGTCGATGTGGTACTGGTACAGGGCCCACTGCGGGCGTGAGGTCAGCCGGAAGTGGTTGGTGCTTAGCTTCACGATGATGCCCGAGGAGCCTGAGGGGCCGCCACACACAGTCAGCCCCTGGCATGGTTATGCTCTATGAGATCTTTCCTTCAGACACAGCAGAGCTGAGGACAGTGGTCGGCACTTGCCTTCAAGACAGCTGGCCCTGGGGAGCTTCAGGGGAGACCACATACCCACCACAAAAACAACTGATCTCTGTAGAAGGGGTTTATGAAATATTTAACAAAACCTGCCAGAAGTCACAGCTAAGACATGCACCAGATGTGTGGCCACAGCTCTGTGTGTATGCATGTGTGCATGTGTGTGTAACAGAGAGAAAGAAAGAGAAGGGGAGGGTCTGGAGAGACTGCAGCTGCTGAGCAGAGCATCCCCTCCTCCCTGAACCAGAGCAGCACGACATCCCAGTGACATAAAGAATGCCCCCTGAAGAGGTGCTTCTGTGAGCCCACCTGTCTTCGACTCTTTGACATGGTCAAGGTTCTGTCTGGTGTTCACACCAAGGTCATGGAAGTCTCGGCGACGCCCACCTCTCTCTGCCAATGACAGCTCCTGAAAGCCAGCTGAGATCTGCAGTTCTTCAAGAGAGAGGAAAATCATCTCACTGATTGGAGTGAATGGGCTGGAGGACAGCAGTATCCCCACAGTGGCTCAAGGTGGGAGATGCAGCTCACTCTTGTCCATCTTGTGGCCTCATCCTTCGCAGAGCTGTCTACCCTGGTTCTGGCCACTCTAACAGGCCAAGTTCCTGGGATATGATGCCAGGATCCGAGGCATGGATTTGTTGATTGGGAAATAGGTTTTCCTAATCTAAGTCTCACAGCCTTCATGTCCTCTGTAGGCTGGCATACTGTAATTACAGTTGCAGGGAGCTAGGGGTTAGGGTCTTGACTCTATAACCTGGGTGAGAATATGACATATGACAGGTAGCCTCCTGACTTCTCAGTTCTGCTTACAACCAGCAGTAGGGGCATGTACACTCCCATACTGGGTCATGCTGGTCACTAACAGTACTAACCTATCAATTCTTTGCTTATTGTAAAAACAGTCCTTGGAGTCTAAAGTTACCAAACCATTCCATGCACAGTGTGTGTACAGCCAGGCACCTGAAAACAAAAGCATGCCACAGGACAACCTTGGGTTTGTGGTCTGGCGGTAGCATTCTAGCTGGAGTCATGGGCAGTCTTATAGCAGTACCTACTAGTGGACTCCCAGAAACCAGTCTCCCCTCCTTCAGAGGAGAAAGACGTATGTGGGGAGAAATGTCCCTCCAAGACAAGACTTCCCACTCTGCTGGCAGCCGGGCACACTTTGGCTGAGAGCTGGCAGTGGCTGTGCTGATTCTCTGCCCAGCTCAACACAAGTGAAGACACAGTAAGTCAAACCCATAGTAAGGCTGTGAGGGAATCACTACAGATGCCAAGAAAACATTCTAAAAATGGCTAATTAACACAGAGTAGGCATACTGAGGCCATGTCTGAAATTTAATTTTGTGTTGCTGAGACGGCCCTGGCAAGCTGCAGTCTCTCATTTCCAGCCTGCACGGCAGGGCACACAAGCCATCACTCTGCAGCTTGGTGATGGGCCCTTGCAGAAGCACCCAGAACCCTGCACGTGGCAGCCCTTCACTGTCCCCCTGCTTACCTTGTGATTTGGACGTGGCTCCCACTACCATTCCTCTCTGTCGTCCTCGGCCAACCAAGTCCCCCTCTGCGGGTGACTGCTGAGGTCTCGGTGGGATGTATCCAGGCTGCTGGCTCTGCTCATGCACAAACACAACTGAATTCCCTTATGTCGCAGGTGGGCACCAGAGAACTCATCAGCCCTAAACTGGTCCCCAGCATTCAGTAACTTAGTCATTAAGCATGTGATTGTTAAAAGGAGATCTGAGTCAGGCAGTGGGGATGTACACCTTTAACCCCAGCACTCAGGTGGGTGGATCTCTGTGAGTTCAAGGCCAGCCTGGTCTATAGAAGGAGTTCCAAGACAGCTAGAGCTGTTACAGAGCAACCCTGTCTTGAAAAAAAAAAAAACAGGGGGAGGAGGCAGAGGATGGATCTGAAGTGAGAACCACCAAAAAAAGGACTCGTCTCCTCACATTGAGATAGGTCTCCTCACATTGAGATAGGTCTCCTCACATTGAGATAGGTCTCCTCACACTGAGACAGGTCTCCTCACACTGAGACAGGTCTCCTCACACTGAGACAGGTCTCCTCACATTGAGATAGGTCTCCGCTCCTCCCAGGCCCCAGGTTACATATGCTGTGGATGGATCTCAGAGCCTCCTGCATACTGGACAAATGCTCTACCACTGAGCTCTAGGACAAATCTTTTCATTCCCTGCCACAGGCCCCATTGGATGGGTGTCAAGACACAACTGAGCTGTAAAAGGTGGGTACTCACCGCAGCAGCCCCAACATGCTGTACCGTCTCCTGGCCACGGGCCCTACCACGGGCCCGGGCTCGGGCTCTGCCCGTCATTTTCTGCCAGAGAGGAAGTAACTGTAGATAGTGCTCAATGGGTCCATGTGTATTCAACCATTTTGTCACCAGTATTTTTTATCACCAGTATTTTAAGTCCCAAATTCTGTATAGTTGAATCTTTCCTATTAAGGACTTGCCTCATGCATGTAGGGCTAGCATCCCAACACAGCTTTCTTAGGGAAACCGGATACTCACTGGGGACTGTCCACTGTGCTAGATGGCAAGGCTCAAGTGGAAATGTACTATAATAAAATATTTTGTTTTAAAAGGGCCTAGAGGTGGCTCAGCAGCTAAGAACCCTTTCTGCTTTTGCAGTGGACATAGGCTTGGTTACCAGCATGGCTCACAACCACCAGTTCTGAGGGATCTGATGGCCTCTTCTGGCTTCCACAGGCTCCAGGTACACACATATACACACAGGTAGGCAGGCGCCTCACATATGCATATCAATGATACATAATACATACATAAATATTTTGACTTAGGGAGCCAGTGTGTAGAGGATTATGGTGTTGGGATGGGTTCCTTCTTTCCCAGGTGAGACTATGTATCACACACACCAATATAACTCACAATGAAGAGTGCATTTGTAGCATTTTTCCAGGTGGCTCCTCAGAGAGCCCTTCCTCAGACCTATGGTTCCTTCCAAATGCTTCCTCAGTTCGAACCACATCTTGAAAAGAACCCAAACCAAAGGCACCCCACCTCCTGTGTCTTTCAGTTTTCTGTTCCCACACGTGCATGCATAGCCATGGTCTGTGAGGAGAAACGATGGGGCTGTCTCTCTAAACTGCTCCTATGTCCTGTGGGGGTGTGAGCAGCAGGCTCATCACTCACCACAGGGAGGAAGATGAAGGCGGGGTCTCCAGAGCCTGAACCTTGAGCAAGCGCCATGTGGGCCAGCTCTTTTCAAAGCCATGCCATACATGGTTATGTCAGGTGCAGCACACTATAGCTAGTGTCAAGTGTCATGCTAAACACAGGTACCTACTGCCAACCTCATGACTCAGGGATATCACGATGCCTCAGCTGAGGAGCTCTCTGTTCTGTGACCTGGAAGGAATCTACCTCATCCTTTAAGGGCCAAGCCAATGACTGTCTAGCCTCATCTTTTCCCCACAGCTGCTTCTACTGGCAGATGTGCCCAACTTCAATTCCACCCTGGATGTTGTCAGTTTGTTCCTTTGCACTGGGTCCAGTGCTTGGCCTGCTGGCAACGACTACCTGACGTAACATTAAACAGTGGCCACCTAGAGGGAATGTCCTCAGAGCTGCCTTTGACTGGCAGGATGTACTGATTCTGGTGATGCAAGCTTTATGGAGAGGGAAGTCTCCTCTGCTGCCCCAGACCCCTGTGACAACCAGTGCTGTAGGGCTGTCTGAACAGCATGCAGAAGTTGGTCCCACAACAACTGCCCTGGGCTCACCTAGTCAGCTCAGCTCAGGTTTTCAGCTTGGCCTCCTTCCAATCCCACAGATGTCCCCAGTCTGGATGCTGGTGTGGTCACTCCTGAGGGAAAGAGCCAGAGGCCTAGCCAAATGAGAACAGCTTAAAGCACAGCTTCCATATCTACCCAGCAACACAGCTCTGACACTAGCTTAGAGACAAAACTAGCTCCAGCTAGCAAGAAAAAAACGCTATTGCATGGAGTGCTTAAGGCTGGCAAAGATGCTAACTTCATGGTATGTGGGTAGTTTGCAGCAAGAGAAAGCAGAGGGGATGCTGCACACTGTTCTGCCTAGCATCAGACCACACTACTAGAGGACCCACAGAGGATGGTGCCAATTTTCTTCCATCCCAAAGCACCCCCTGCTTTCCCTCCAACCCCCATTATCTGGGGCCCTCAAATTCCTGCCTAGAGGTCTGTGTCCCCAGTCCATAGGGCTACTCAACTCCAACACCTACCAGCTAACTTTTTGATGCTAAACCACCTGCTATTTTGTGGTTCCCTGGGTCTCATCCCCGTAGTGCCAACTCCAAGAGACATCACCTTTTCCTTGAATTGATCCCTTTACCTCCAGAGGTCTGGACCCCACAGGGAGTTGGGTACTTGGGTAAGAAAAGACCCTGTCACTTGGTCTCCAAGGCACCCTGTGAACTCAAGAGCCCTCCATGTATGCTAGCCAGCTCTCTCTGGATGTGGTAACACCAGCAGTGGTAATTTACTAGAGTTATGATGTGGAAGACAGGTAGGCAGGTGGGAAAATCAGTTATAGAGACAGGGAGAGGGTGCTGGGGACTGAAGCAGGTAGGGTTACAGGCAGAAATGGGATTATGTGCTTGGTCGAGGAGATGGAGGGACCAGGCTCTGACACAGACACATGGAGGAGGCCCAAGAACAAGGACAGGGAGGACAGGCAGGAGGAGGGACATGGGCCAGGCATCCGCACTGGGAGAAGAGGAAGTAAGGCCTGGGAACAAGGAGAAGTGGCGAATGGGCTCTGAAGAGGGAGAGGAGAGGGTGAGGTCCAGGCCGAAAGGAGGTACAGATGGAGCCCAAGCAAACAGAGATGTAGGAACCACAGACACAGGGAGAGAAGGGGGGATAAGGCCTGGGCACAGGTCTGTTGAGGCCAAGACACAGGTGGGCACAGCTCAGTTCCAGACCCTGATAGTTGTGGTCAAGCAGAGTCCGGTCCTCTCCTGCCCCCGTGCTCAGCACGCCTAGGTCCACAGCCCCTGAGCCCCTCACACAGCAGGCTTCTCGCGGGCGCCCGGCTCCCACCACCTCGCACTGCTGCAACACCTTAACACATCCCGCAGCACCTGCCAACAGCCGCAACTGCCAGATCCCTCCGCACAGGCCCCCAGGGACTGCCACCTGAGACTTCTGGGTTAACGGGCGAGGCAGACACGTGCTGCGCCCTGATTGGCTGCCACAAGGTGGCGGTTTTGTGTGGGGCGGGGCCTCGAGACCCCGCCCCAAACCCCCACCCTTTGGTCTTTGCTCCAGGTGAGAATCCTCACTCAATAGATGAGATTGCACCCAGGTGGCCTTCCAGCATCCTGCAAAGAAAGAGTTGGACTACCGGCTTTTGCTGGACCTTAAAAATCACAAACCATGCCGGGTAGTGGTGGCGCACGACTTTAATCCCAGCACTTGGGAGGCAGAGGCAGGAGGATCTCTGTAAGTTCGAGGCCAAGCTGGGCTACAGAGCAAGTTCTAGGGACAGGCTCCAAAGCTACACAGAGAAACCCTGCCTCTTAAAATAAGATGGAGGGGAACACAGGCCATTGCACCCCCTTGGAAATGTCCACACGTCACAGATTCACTAAATATGGTAAGGGAGAAAGGAATTTTCTTTTTAAAAGTACTGGCATATTTGGGGTATGGGGGAGTTTGTCAGTTAATACCAGCATTCTGGAGGCTGAGGCTGGAGGATCAGAGGTGGGGCAAAAGTAACTAACCTGATGTATGTAGGGATCGAAAAATAAAAGGCAATTTCACTCACTCTTAGAAAGTTAATGAGAAATGCCAAGGCACTTGAAGCAAAAAGCAGTTTGAAAAACAGGATAGTTTCATGATGGCTTTCTTCCTCCCCCCCCCCTCCTCCTAGTGTCTCCTTATGTAGCTCTTGTTGACTTTGACCTCATTATGAAGGCCAGGTTGGCCTCGAACCTGCAATGATCCTCCTGACTCTGCCCCCAAAATTCTGGGATTATAGACCAGCACTTGCATTATTTTTAACACTAAAAAACAGCTCAACTTCTTCATTGGCAACAAGCAAGCTGTTCCACAAGGGTGCCAGTAGATGGTGCAATAAAGCAAGAAACTGATATTTACATCTCATCCAGGAACAATCTGGTCCTGAATGGACAAGCAGTGGAAGGAAGTGATGGCAGCATCCATGTGGAGTGTGGAACGGCTTGGTACATGAAGCACCAAATGGCCAGCTATAAATACCTGGGAAGTGTTACAAGCTGCCAGCAATGCCTTGGCTCTCCCAATGACGCATTCGTCTGATATCACAAAGATCACCTCAAGTTTTAAAAATACCCAGAGAATAATTAGGGAAGCATTGTAATTTTACCTTTTTTTTTCTATATTGACAACTAGAAGTGTCAGTTTTTAGGTACAACTATACCTCCACAGGCATGGTAGCACACACCTGTAACCTCAGCACTTGGGAAGCTGAGGCAGGAGGATTGGCAGTCCCAGGCAAACAGGGGGCTACATAGCAAGAACTTGTCAAAACAGGAAACAAGTCTGTTATGCTGGTGCATGCCTTTAATCCACACACTGGGGTGAGGGGGCAGGGGCAAGCAGATCTCTGTGAGTTCAAGGCCAGGCTTATGTGCATAGTAAGGGTTCCAAGTCTAAAACAGCAATAACAAAATGGTTTTTTTTTTTAAGATTTATTTGTTTATTGTGTATACAGTGTGTGCCAGAAGAGGGCACCAGATCACATTACAGATGGTTGTGAGCCACCATGTGGTTGCTGGGAATTGAACTCAGAACCTCTAGAAGAACAGTCAGTGCTCTTAACCCCGGAGCCATCTCTCCAGCCCCAACAAAATGGATTTTTGTTGTGGAAGCTAACAAGCAGAGATGGAAAGAAGACCTTAGTCACCATAGGTATAGGGGTGAGAGTGGGATGGAGAGTGAGTTGTCCATTAGAAGAGACCCTGTGGACTTAAAAACAAACTATGATATTTTCACAAATGCATTTGAATTTTATCACACTCACATTTGTGAATGCTATGAGGCTTTTACAAAGGTTTCCTTAAACGTGGCTACATTCTTATTATTCCTCTTTCTTTTCTGTGCTAATCATTCTTTTGTCCTCACTGGAGACTTACTATTTCAAATGAATGAAAAACACCCTGACGAGCCAAGTGGATGCAAGGTAGGCATTAGATGTCTAGACTGCTTGTTGCTGTCATATGACATCATGACCAAAAGCAACCTAAGAAAGTGCTCATTTTGGCTTATGGTTTCAGAGAGTGAGTCCTCATGGAGGGGATGGTGGCAACAGGCAGTGAAAGTGTGGTGGCAGGAGCAGCAAAGTGGCTGGTCACATTTTCATCTGCATCCGGGAAACACACAGAACAGAAAGTCCCCTGTTGCTGGCCTCTAAACCCTCAAACCCAGTGACACACTTCCTCCAACAAGGCTCCACTCCCTTAAGGTTCCTTAACCTTCCCAAATAGTGCCACTCACTGAGTCTGTGGGCAACATTTCTTGTGCAAATCACAGTGCTCATGAGAGTGCCTTTCAAATTTGGCTTTCATTAATCCCATTTAAGGGCCACTGTGCCAATCAGGCCCCAAGGAAAAAGAATTACGGAAAGCAAATGTCAGGAGAATAGGCTGTGTGGCAACCACAGAAATACCCAGTTGTGTGGGTATTGTGCAAGTTAGTGTAAGTGATGGTACACGCCACAGCAATTTCCAGTCATTAAACAGCTGCATGTGTTTATCACGAAACAGTACACAGTGAAGCAATTGCACATTGCTTTGTGTTAAGTGGCCTCTTTGGTGAACCTCCCTCAATCCTTCCCCCACCTCCTATCGGGGGATTGCTCTCTATTCTTCTCTCCTCTCTCATGCCTTCTTTTTGAACCACCTTTTTTCTCTCCCATTGCTCTTTAGCCATGAACTTAGGGACTTTTTTTGCATGTCTGTATGCACATTGCATAGGAATCTGTAGATCCAGAAGGACAGATACTCTGGATTGAGGTGATGGTAGTATTTTTTGCTGCTCACATTATGCATTTTTTTATGCCGTTTGAGTATTGAGGTGTGACTCAAAACTTGGAGCTTATTTCCATTTTAAAGCCGTACCCCCAAAACACAGACATCAGCTATGGTGCGTCAGAGGCTCCGCTTGCATGTCAAGTTCATTGTAAAGGTTACGAGTGTGTCCCACCAAGTCCAGTTCCCCTGGTGACCCTTGGAAGCAAGACATTCGGCACACTGAGGCTGAGCTTCAAAAGAGGCTGTGGAACCAACCACTCTTCCCAGGGTTTCAGGGCTTTTGTGCCCATCCATGCAGATGAAAGCTCCGTAAGTTCTGGCACAGTTTCCAGAGGCAGGCTGTGCTGGCCCTGGGCTGTTTCCCTACAGGGGGGACGTTTGTTAAGCAGGAACCTGCTGGGCTGTCTGGTGGGTCAGGGGGTTAAAGCTACATAAATATGATGAGAGTCATCTGTGCTCAGCTTCTTTGGGAAGATAAACAGTGAGATCATCAAAGCCTTAGAACAATGTTATTTAAATGGCCCGTGATGGGGTGGGGCGAGAACAGAGGGGGAGGTCAGAAGCAAGCCCTACAAGCAGCGTCACAATCCAGAAAAACCAGATTGGACTGTCCCCCTGCTCCCCCAAGCCGAGGCTAAAGTATGAGCTATTCCTGAGTTGAGGCAGTTCAAAGATGTCTTCTTCTGGCCTTCTCTAGTTCACTCTACACCATGGGGTGGAAGTCATCTCTGGGGTGCAAGCAGAGGACAGAGGTGTTTTCAGGTACTGAATTTGTCAGAGAGCTGGTAAAACAGGGCCACATCATTCTGAGGGATGGGGACCATGTGACTGGTTTCAGACTCTATGATGGCTTTGGTGGCAACACACCTCTATCTCTGCACAGCCCTTTGTCATGCGCCCCTCTGCTGTGCATGTGACAAACACATGTATGTCTTCCTGTGGCAGCTCCTGAGCAGACTCAAGTCTGTCCTTTCATCAGTGTGACAATGGGGGACACCCGGGGAAGCTGTGGGAAAGCTTGCAGCCTGCTGTTTTGTTAAGAGTCCCTACCCACCTCCACCCCCAGGGAGGGCATTGGGGAGATGGCTCAGTCCACAAGCTGCTTGCCGCACAAGTCTGAAGACATGAGTTTGAATCCCCAGCATGCTTGCAAAAGCTGGGTGCAGGGCACATCTGTAATCCCAGCATTGGAGAAGATGACTTACATGAATTCCTTGAAGTCTGCTGGTCATTCTGGCTAGCCAAAGTGGGGAACCTGGGATTCAGTGAGAGACCTGACCTCAAAAGTGAGGTGGAGAGAGATTGGTTTCCACAAGTGCACACACACTTTAACAATTTCCCCCATGGAGCTCGTGTTTCAGCAATTGGGTTCTATGTTGGAGTCATGACCAGAGGGACCTTGAGAACACTTGGCTTTCAGATTTGCTTTCCAGGGCCAGTGGTTTTCTGGGTTGAAGATCACCACCATCTCTCCTCTTCCTCCTCCTCCTCCTGTTCCCTTCCTAACAATCTCTCCTGATGGCAACATACTCTTCCCTGCTAATCTGAGTCCTGTTTGCACCAGCAGAATCAGGCAGGTGTCTGAGTACTCAACATCACGGGCCATAGTTGCTTTAGACTTCTGTAATGGACAAGCCAAGGGCTGCCCAGTACATCTTGGATGCTTTTCTGAGTGGGCAAGCATAGGCTTCCCCATCCCTGCAGGCACAGAAGAGGACAGCAACCCCAGATGTTCAAGGTTGGATGAACTATGATTTGATCTTTCAGGGTCTTTCCTTGCTGCTAGAGTCACGTTTCAACTCAGCCTGGCCCTGTTTAAGAAAGCTGGAGCCTATCAGGCCCTGTTTAAGAAAGCTGGAGCCTATCAAAGGGCCAAGAGTAGCACTGGAGTGTCATTGGCTGACACAAGTGACTGTAAATCCTGTTATACACTCAGTTTTCCTGGGGAAAGTACAGTGTTTCCAGAGTGGCACAAAACATGTTAAAAGATGTTTGAGTAAGAAACAAACATTACTGGGGAAAGCAAAGGCATAAGAAGTGTGTATGTGCTGGGGGTGGGGGTGGGGGGTGTGAAATCACCTCTCTCCCTGGAACTTGGGTTTCCACTTTCTTTTAGCTGAAGTGGTTGAAACCGACATCTCTCTCTCCCCAAGATCAATTCTCACATCCTAACGTGGAAGCCATTATGTTCCTAACAGGCTGAGACTATGCAAGCTTTTATTTTGCCAAAGAACCTCTAAGATGACTCCATCCCCCAAACTCCACTTATTAACAATAAAATGAATGTGTTCAATGTGAAACTTGCTAGAAAAGTCTATGCAGTATAACTTTGTCAACTGGTGGGTGAGGACTGGGTGCTGCAGGACACTTGATTGTCACTATGTCTTAGCTCCATTTCCTTTTGCTGCAACCATAAGCAATTTAAAGAGAGGGGTCTTATTAAGCATTTACAACTCCAGATTGCTGGCTGAGTGTATATGGGGAAGTCAAGTCCAGAGATGGAAACAGCTGGTCACATCCAGGGTCAAGCAGAGAGAGAATGCGTTCCACTCCATCTCTCTTACAGAGTGCAGGATTCAAACCCAGGGACCATGTCCCCTACTTTCAGGCTGAGCCCCCCCCACATCAGTTAACAGAATAAAGAAAACCTCCACAGACATACTCATGAGCCAATCTGATGGAATTCCTTACTAAGACCGTCTTCCCAGCTTATCCTAGGTTGTGTCAAGGCCACAAGACTAACCATGTCACATTTCAGCGGCTCCATTTCACAGACTGCAGCCATGGAGTCTTGTGATGAGTTAGTGACTGATAACTGTGCTAAGTGAGGTCCCACACACGGTGAGTCACAGACCCACAATTCATAGCTGGTGAGAGTCCTAAAGGGAACCAGCACATACCATATGTGTTAGCAGCATTTTATGGATTCTTCCTCTGAAACTTGGATTTCTGAAGTTTATTTGTTTTGTGTGTTTGAGCGTTTCCCCCGCATGCATGTCTGTGTGTCATGTACATGTGTAGTACCTGTGGAGGTCATAAGAAGGCACCAGTTCACCAGTAACTGGAGCTACAGTTGTGAGTCACTGGGTGCTGGGAACCAAACCTGGGTTCTCTACAAGAGCATAAAACACTCTAAACTACTAAACCATAGCCCCTGCCCCCTATTCATTGAGCTTTAAGACACACACACACACACCTAAGGTCCCGTGGAGCTTGACTTACAAGTGATTGTGAGTCACCCAACATGGATTCTGGGCACCAAACTCGAACCTTCTGGAAAAGCAAATGCTTTTAACTATAGAACGACCACTCCAGCCCACATATTGATTTTTTGAGGCATGATCTCAGCACGTAGCTCAGGCTAGCCTCACCTCCAACTTGCAATACTCTTTTTGCCTCAGCCTCTTAAAGTGTTATAGTTGTGAGTCTCCATGCCCAGCTACCATACCATCATTTCATTTTAATCTACGGACTGTAGAATCCAACTAAGGTAGCCACTAGGCTACTTATTGAAAGAAGGGAAGTGTATCAAATTAAGACCAAAGTGCTAGGTGTTCTTGGAATGACTTCCCTGCCCCCCTGCAGCTACTTGACAAGAAGGGTATCAGATGCCACATGTCTCACTGGTTATTTCATCTGACAAGAAGTTCCCAGGGAGGTCAGAGGGTGTCATGTGTAGTGAAGCCCCAGGTTTCTGCAAAGCCCAGAGTTTAACCCTTTCCCTGCTGCAGCCCTCCATTCCTAGTCAGTGGAGTCCGTCCCCTCCCCTCGGTTCCTCTTTCTGCTTGCAGACAGCAGCTGGCTGGTCCCCTCCCCTTCCCCATTCATAAAGAGCAGGGAGAACTTGGAGTCACAGCCAGGATGAAAGGCTCCGTGTCATTAGATCTTGGCTCTAAGGTGCAAAAATGCTGTCAGTCTGTCATCAGGGACAAGGAAACTCAACTGCTGAGATATGTTTTCCTGGGCTCAGAAATGCTCACCACCCTTCATCTACTCGCACCAGGGGAAGTTCTGTCCTGCCACTGCAGAAGAAGCTGCCCATCTAGACAGGATATTTGGGTTACACACAGCAGTTTCTCAAAATGCAGAGGGTGGCATGTACCTTACAAGAAGGCTTAGAAAGACCAGTTGTTCTAGCCATCAGGGTCCTGGTGCTTTGGTCATAGGTGATTACAATGCTTCCTTGGTGTATGGTCCTTCCCTCCCCTCCCCTTCCCTCCCCTCCCCTCCCCCACCCCTCAGTTATTGGAACAGAACCCAGGGCCTTACACATGCTAGGCAGACACACTACCACTGAGCTACATCCCTAGACCTTTCCACTTTATTTTGAAACAGAGTTTCACTATGTACTCTGGGCTAACCTTGAACTCATTCTGCAGTCCAGACAGATACTGAACTTGCAATCCTCTTGCCTCCTGAGTAGCTGGAATGACAGATCTGTGCTGTAGGTCCAGCTCCAGGTCCTGCTTTCTTGGAGGTGATAATGTGGAGAGGAGAAGGAGATGGAGGGAGAAGGGAAGGGATGTAGAAGGAGGAAGGGAAGGAGGGAGGGAGGGAAGGAGGGAGGGATGGAGGCAAGCTAGCTCACACAGGAGTTCATGAGTAGATCAGTGTTTGTCTACTGGGTGAGGAGACTGAGGAAGCAGGAAACTAGTAAGAGGTCAAGTTGTGCATTTATCTGCCAAAGCCAAAGGTAACATGACCCTGGAAGGGAGAGGAAGAGCTCCTCCCAAGCTGGGGCAGCAGTGGGTGTGTCTCAGAATAGGCTTTGCAAAAGCAACAGCAGCTGTATCCGAGACCACCCAGGCACCTCTCTTGATATCATACACATATGACTCCCATTTGATCATTCAGAGGTGGTCTAGACGAGCTATGTCCTCTGTTAGCCTAGCCCCCAAGAGCTCAGGCTGGCTCATTTGGAAACTGTCTTTGGAGATGTCACTGTTGCTATGTGGTCATAAGGATGGGCCCTTATTGCTTTGACCTTATAAAAGGTAGACTAGGGGGCTGAGGGTGTGACTCAGTTGGTAGTGTGCTTGGCTAGTATATATGAGGCCCTGGGTTCAATCTCCAGCACTACATAAGCCAGGCATGGTGGTGCAAGCTTATAGCATGTCTATAGGAGCTGGGCCTGTATAGCTCTTGGCACGTAGGGGTAGGAAGATTAGAAGTTCACAGATACCCTGAAGTTGTGTTATCAAGTTCAAGGCCAGCCTGGGATACATTAGACCTGTCTCAAAATAATCAAATCAAATAGGGGCAATTGGGACACAGACAAGAATTCATCGAGGGTATGGAGTTAAAGGCTAGTTGGAATGATGTAGCTGCAAACCAAGGTACTCCAAGGATGACCAAGAGCCATTAAAAGCCAGGAGTGAGGCCTGGGACAGATTTTCCCATCAACCCTCAAAAGGAACCAGTTATTTCCCACACGTATAGCCTGTGGAACCTATAGATACACACTCCCACTGGGTAAGCTAAGTTTGGGAATTTTTTTCTTGACAGCCATGAGGTCATCTGTATTCTCTCATAGGCACAGAGAGGCAACAGGTGCTTGCTTTGGTTCACACAGCACATGGGAGGGCCTGGGTTTGGCACAAAGCAGAAGGGGGCCTCTCCTGAACACCAGAGAAGCTGATGCAGGCCAGGAGCACCTGAGGGTGAATGGCTTCACTCGTCAGTGTGGGTCCCAGGTGCAAAGACAGCAGGCTGAGTCACTAGTTAGGGCAGAAGCAAGGGTGATGGGGGGGGGGTAGGTATTGGTACTGGTGAGAAAAACTGTGTGGATCTCAGAACACACCAAGCTTTGAAAACCACTCAGTTTAGACACTAGGAAAAAGATAGAAACTGTCGCAGTGTGATTTTTTCCTTGTTTTCCCCTTTCTTTTCTTTTTTTCCAAGACAATGTTTCTCTGTATAGTCCTGGCTGTCCTGGAACTCACTCTGTAGACCAGGCTGACCTTGAATTCAGAGATCCGCCTGCCTCTGCCTCCTGAGTGCTGGGATTAAAGGTGTGTGCTACCACCACCTAGCTACAGTGTGATTGCTAATGCCAGCCTAAACCACCTTCCCAAACAATTCAAGAAAAAACAAAAAACAAAAAACAAAAATAAAGATACTCTCCTTTCCCACTAAAAGGCTCTAAATCCTAACAAAACACTAGAAAAGTCAAAGTCAAAGCTGTACTGCTTAGATGACATGCCACCACCCATGGCTAATAAGGTTGACTTGAGTGATGTAGGACAGCTCATTTTCTAGATGCTAATTAACAAATCTCATCATGTGAACCTGCTAAAGGGAAGGCCATGAGGTTGGATGGATGAGGGCCTGGTACTATTTGACAAAGACACAGAAATTTCTAGGTCTTGTTTGCATGGAAGAACAGCCCCATCTGGGATAGGACACTCCACTTACCCATACAGTGCCACCTGTAGGGAAGAGGAGGTTAGTGCTCATAAAGATTGGAATCCTGACTATGGGCATCTCTGCTCAGTGATAACCTAGCTCTGATAACCTAGCTAGTGAATGAGTAAAGGAATCAACACTGTGGGGGTAAATGCCAGAAAAAAAAATGAACAGAAAACACTTAAAGCTTTGCTGATGGTGATGGGGACATGGAAGTGAATGAATGTCCATTCCTGGCCAAGGATGCGGATACTGAAGACAGGGACTGAGTCAGCTGAACTGGTTCTAACATGCAGACAGAAGGACAATAGCACAGGTGCAGGGAAGCACCTGGCTGCCCATGACCTCGATATACTGACCCTATCTGAAGCTACTTTTCCTTGGTCCCCTGGCAGGAGTGCTCTGAGTGCTAGGCTCCAACCTGAGCAAGCCATGGACCTGGCTACTGGCAGTAGTTCACACCTGCACCCAAGGGGGCTTCCTGCTGGTCCAGTGTCCAAGAATCCCTGTGACCTGAGAAGACCAGGGTTTCTTTGTCCCACAAGGCACTGCAAAGTCACCTCTATGAATTCTAGGCAGAGCTGAGTGTCCGTGTCCTCCACCCCTCATCCTAGGTTTGGTACTTAATCTTTTATGTTTTGTATTAAACTTTCTCTGTTTACATTGATCTGTGGCCTCTCTGTCATGACTGGACCCTCACTAATATTAGCAGGTGGCCATCTCTGAAAAAGGACAAAAGGAAAAAATTTGCAACACAAATTATACACATGCCTACACACAATGCACTTAGATAAAGTGCATTTAGAGCCACAAGCCAAACTGTACACATATATAAATTGTATACATGCAATTATTAAGGCAAAGGTCAAGTAGGTCATTAGAACAAGACAGAAGGATGATGATCAATTAAAACACACAACATTTCAAATCAAGGGTAGAGGCCAAAAGCATTCAATAATTTGTTTTTTACACAACTAGATGACCACTAAGGGCAAAATTAGTTCATCAAAATCCCTACAACTTCATCTAGGAAGTACAGCTAAAGTGGTTTAACAGCACAAACAAACAGAGGCTGGAGGAGTTAAGAGCACTGGCTGTCCTTGCAGACAACCTGGGTACAATTCCTAGCACCCACATGGTGTAACTCACAACTTCCTCTAACTCCAGTTCCACGGGATATGGCGCCCACTTCTGGCCTCCACAAGCCCTGCATGTATGTGGTATATGTACATAGATGCAGGCAAAACACTCATCCACATAAATCGTTAAATCCATGTTGACAAATCCCTCTAAGGATAAAGAAGGAAAGGCTGGAGAGATGGCTCAGTGCTTAAGAATGACTGCTATGCAATCCTGAGGACCAGAATCCACATCCCAGTACCCACCCACACGTCAAGCGTCCTGCAAATGCCTCTAACTCCAGCATAGAGTGAGCCGATGCCCTCTTCTGGCTTCCGCCTATGCACGGACATACACACATACACAAACACATAAGAAGAGAAAGGGTGATTCATTCAAGAGTACTAAGAAAAGCCCCATGACCATAGCTGCACACACACTTTTAGATCCTCCGTCAGCCTGAAGAGTTTCAAGAGCAAATTTAAATCATTGATGACAAACCAGGAACACTGCCTTTGACAAATGTTAATTTCCAAATAGAAAGACTTCTAGCCAGCACCTCTAAGGAACCCAGTGAATAAATGGATGGGGATGACAGTCACACATACGGCTGAGAAAAGATATGTGCATGTGCATATGTGTGTGCCACCCAGCAGGAGACAAAAGTAGGACAATGTCATCTGACCTTCTTACCTCATCACAAAGTCTAAGAGACAGTAGCAGGCCGACAAGATAACTCAGCATGAGAAAGTGCTTTTGTGCAAATCCAATGACCCCAGTTCGACTCTTGGAACATATGTAAAGGTGGAAGGTGAAAGTCAATTTTAGAAATTGTCATCTGACTTCTGTGTGCCCATGCATACACACAATAATAAAACCTTAAAATGAGAGGGTAGCAGCATGTTAGTGGGACACAGACAACCACCATTTGTTTCCTGAGGGATCAGTTGATGGCACACATGAAAGTTCAAGATGTAGAGACCTTGGGCATCTGAATTCTCTTACAAAGAACCCGATGCAAGAGATGGTCAGAAAAAAGCACTGAGAGTTGAAACAAGGATGCTCATATAGTGGTGCTGGTGATAACACTGAAAAATCTTGAACAGACCCCCCTGCCAAATATAGATGACTGTCTAACACAACCAATAAGGGGCTCAGAGTGTGAATCTATGCAGTAATTATTGGTAGCCATGGAAGAACCCTTGGTAGCAAGTGAAAACACTTGTGCTGTATTTTAAAGGGAAAAAATCTACACCCCCTTATGCACACAAATCACATACCCTTACAGGACACAGATTCTCATTTATTAAAGGGACTTGGGTCCAACAGTCAGTGTAGCTGGAACAGAGTAAGCATCTACCTCTGGTTTGAGCTTATCGGTAAGATAGCTTTTCTGGGGGGTATGACATCACCATCTGTCAGCACAGCTGAGGTTACCCTCTTGCCTATGCTCCATGTGGGGGCACAGATGTGAGCCCCTCTTCCCTCAGAAATGACAGACCCCCCACGACCCCCCATCCACCCCCGCCCCATCCCAGCCCCAGTATGGGCACACTCCTATCTCTGGCAACCAGACCTTGCAGCCAGGATCACAGGGCGCCTGCCTTTCCAGGCCTCAATGAGCGTGGCGGGATGCAACAGTGCATATGAGGGTTTGTGGCTCGGTCCCTCAGAGGAATATAATCAAACGGGACACCAGCCGCGCTTGGTAATCAAACCACCAGGCACAGTAGGAAGATAGCGGCCTGGGCGGGAGAGGCCCTGGAGAATCTAGGCACTGCAGGAAGCAAGAACATCAGGCTTGCTGACTTAGCTGGGACAGCTATCCTTCTGCACTCCTGGTTTTAAAGAGAATTTTAATCTATCAGTGTTACTGGAGTGTGCAGCACAGCCCCACAGATCCCTTTTTTGCTGGTGTGTAGATAAAATGCAAAAGCCACTCACCCCAGCTGAGATCACCTTCATCTCATGTACGTAGCAAAGCAGCTGCAATCATTGACTCAATCAGAGGCCCAGTGGGAAAACAGATTCCCTTCAGGTAGTCCGGTGGTTGTCTTTTAATAAGGGTTTTCCCCACGGAGGTCAGGGAGACGGCAAGAGGATGCTTAGCATCCAGGGACAAATGACAATGGGTTTGTCACTGTCCCCAGGTCTGGGGAAAAAGAAGGCATGGGGCTGATTCACCAGGTCATAAGCCAGACCTTGGGGATGCCACAGATCCGTCCCCGATTCCAGCTGCTGCCTGGAATGGATGAGCACAGCTGGGATCAATTCTGCAAAAGAGCCTGGGTGGGCCTGAGTGTGAGGATCCTCCCCCACAGCCCCCTGCCATTCATGTCCACACACAATCTTATGGTGGCCGGCCTTATTCAGAAGTGATCATCATGGGTATAATTACTAACAGTGGTCCTAGGGCAGGCCCTGAAGCTGAGGACCAGTGACTTAAAAGGAGAAGTCAAAGACAGACACACCGAGGAAAAGGTCACATGCAGTTGGAGATGAAGGTTGGAGTGTGAAAGCTTATGGAAGAAGCCTTGCCCTTTCCCAACAGCCTGCAAAAATCAGGAGAAACCCAGAGTTTTCTAGGGCCTTTGCTGACATCATGGTCTCAGACCCTCAGTACTGTGGAAGGGTAAACTTCTGCTATTCAAAGCCCAGTGTGTACTCATTTGTCACATTAGCCTTAGGATCAGATGCAACTGCCCCATCAACTTCCCAGAATGTGGAGGGGGACCCTGAAAAGTGGGCAGGAAGGGCATAAAGTCTTTACACACAATAGCACACACAGCTTCCTACAAAGGCAAAAGGCTTCCTACAAAGGCAACAGGCTATCTCCAGCCAGTTACAAGGAAAGGGGCTCATAGATGAGGATGCTCGATGTTAAAGCCCAGATAGAAACTTGCATCGTTATACTCAAGGGTGCCACAATGGGGCCAGGACTAATCTTTTCAATAAATAGTGAGCGGTGACCCCAAAATCAACAGAATGGAGGTGTAGCCCAACCTCGCACCATAGCATGCTAACCCTAACAACAACAAACACCAAAATGGAACAAAGATGCCAACTAAGAGTTAAAGATGTAAACATCACAGCCTTGGATTGGATCCCATTTTAAAAGGTCTGACACAGGGAGCACAAGAGATAAGAATCAAGACAAAGTGGGTCCCATTAAAATTGAAAAAAAAAAAGAATTTTAGTGCATCAAAATATACTATCAAAAAGCTAGACAGTGGAGCTGGAGAGATGGCTCAGCAGTTAAGAGCAATGGTTGCTCTTCCAGAGAACTGGTTTCGATTCTCAGCACCTACATGGCAGCCTACAACTGTCAGTAACTCCAGGGGATCTGATAACCCTCACACAGACATACATGCAGGCAAAACACCAATGCATAAAAACAAAAGCTAGAAAGTGAATTCTCAGAATCCAAGAATGCATTTTGAAGCCACATATGTGACAGGAGCCTGGGACCTGGCCTATGTGTTTCTGTAACTCATTCATAGCAAAGAGCAAATGCACACAGCTTTTGAAAATGGGCAACGGGCAGAGGTTTAAACAGATGTCAAGAAACCTACTTAGTTACTCAGAAGTGCACATCGAAACCAAAATAAGAGGCTAGGGAGATGTTCATTATCTAAGGGCACTTGATCTGCAATCATGAAGACCTGAGGGAGTTCAAATCCCCAGCGCACACAAGGCCTCTTGCTCGGGGTCATTTGTTGCATTAGGATCTGAAGCAACTTTCCCATCAACCTCCCAGAAGGTGAAGTGGATAGGAAGGAGACTCAGACAGCAGCATGCACAACTTCCTTGCAAGGAGCAAAGGGAAACTGGGACCTTTATGCATTACTAGTTTGTGACATGGAGTGACTATGCTGGAAGGCAGTTTATTCAGTTCATCAGAAACTTAAAGCATTGCAGCCCAGATACAGCAAGGAGGGCCTAGGCCCTCCCCCAAACAATATGACAGACTTTGAAGGTCCCTGGTGGAGGGCCTCACTATTCCTGGGGAGGAGTTGGGGGATGGGTTGGGGGGATTGGGGGGAACATGGGAGGACAGGAGGGCGAGGGAATGGGGATGGATATGTAAATATGAGTAGTAATTAAACAACTTTACATTAAAAAAAAAGAAAAAAAAAGTATGGCTTTCCCATGAGATCCAGCCAGCCATTAGGCCATTAGGTATACATTTGAGGGAACTGAAAGTGTTTGTGCCTGAATGTTTTTCATGTCTTTAAAGTGGAAACAACCCATATGTTCAACCAAGATGTGGTATAGCCATGAAATGGATCATTATTCAACCAGGAAAAGGAATGCAGTATGCATGCCATGGGATGGGTGAACTTTGAAAACCTCTGGCTGAGTTGAGCCCATTTTAGAGGCAAACCAGTCCTGGCAGATGTCTGGGGAAGGTAGAAGGTGTGGTGATTTCTCACCAACATGTGCTAGCTTCTTGTGGGGCTAAAAGTGTTCTAAAATCCCACACCAATGACAGCCCCGCAGCTACACAAATACACTAACAATCATCAGACTGGAGACTTGGCAACTTTAAGTTTTGAATGTTGAGTATGAATGAAAATATTGGACAAACTCCAGCCTCTTGGAAATAATGCATTTCCTTACATGCAGCCTGCCAAGACCTTTGTTAAAAAGTATTTCTTAAAATCTCTTCAAAGCCTTGGCATTTCCCACAAGAGTCGGGTCATTACCATTTGTGGCTGTGTGATTTATGCTCTTCTTAGTCAGGTGACCTGTGTTTGCTTTTCCGTGCAGAGTCCTCGGCAGGGCAGGGAGGAGACTATATATCAATTTTTATTCTATGGGGATGCTTGTTTGTGTGTGTCTGGATGTGTGCACATACACATACGTGGAGGCCAGAGGTCAACACGGGAGGTCTTCCTCAATTAATCACCAAACTGTTTTGAGACAGGGTCTCTCATTGAGCCTGGAGCCCACGGATTGCCTATACTGAGTGGCCAGTGAGTTCCTGTGATCCACATGGCTCCACTCCTGTAGCCCCATAGTTACTGATGCATGCTGCTGTGCCCAGATTTTTACACCGGTGTTCAGGGTCCAAACTCAGGTCCCCATCATTGTGCAGCTAGCACTTTATTAGCTGAGCCATCTCCCCTAGTACCAAGCACTCCCTTTTTTAAGATTTGTTTTATTTTTAATTATGTATATAGGAGTAATATGTGCACCTGAGTGCAGTACCTACATACATGGGCCAGAAGAAGACATTGGATTGCCTGGAACTGGAATTAAGGGGAACCGGCAGGACCCAAGTCCTCTGCAAGAACATTAAGTGCTCTTAGCTGCTCTTCTCAGGCCCGAGCATTCCCTTTGAAAACAGTAGCATTGAGTCTCTCCACCCTCTGAAGTTCTCATATCTAAATATTTTATCACCTCTCAGACAATGAAATAAAAATATTTTTGTTTGTAAACATCAAAGACTGTTCTTAAATGTATACCACTCATGGTCTGTAAATTTTAAAAAATAACGTTGGTTCAGAATTAATCATCTTGTTAATATGACTCGTAATATCACATTATAAAAGAAGGAAAAATTGTTCAGTGGTTAAGAGCACTTGTTACTCTTGCAGAGGACCCAGGTTTCAGTTCTCAGCATCCACTTTTGGTGGTTCACAACTGCTTGAAACTCTAGTTCCAGGGGATCTGATGCCCTCTTCTGGCTTCCTTGAGCCAGAATAAAATAAAAATAAAAACAAATAAAATAAAATAAAAATAAAAACAAATTAAAACGACATTATATATAATAAAGATTTGATCTGAGGGCTGAAAAGATGGCTCAGCAGTTATGAGCAAGTAACCCTCTTGTAGAGGACCTGGGTTCAATTCTAGAACCCACATAGTGGCTCACAGCCTCCATAATTCCAGTTGCAGGCTATCTGGTGCCCTCTTCTGACCTTTGAGGATACTGCATTCATGAGGTGTAAGCACGTGCGTGTGTATACACACACACAGAGACAGACAGACAGAGACAGAGACACACACACACAGAGAGAGAAG